>NC_048282.1:18782268-19092768 GCF_009762535.1 Notolabrus celidotus | reverse complement strand
CAGGCTTATAGGGAGAGGTGCAAAGGTGCTGCCATAGAATATTGGGGAGGTCAAGAGACAAGTAGTCAATGTTTTTTGAAGATCAGAGGTCTGCTGCCCAACACTAGACACCAGATGCACCCCTGCACCTATACATAGAGGAAGAACGATCAAGTAGAAGAACCTGAGAGAGTTCAGCCCTATCAGAGCCACAGTGCCAAAGTAGATCCCGACACACAACTGTCCAGCAAACCTGACAGGGCCTAAAGATGGTGGTCTCCTTCTCTCTTTTTCTCCATTCTGGTTGGCCTCTCCAACATACGTGGGAATGCGTATGAACTCTCTGAACCAGCCAAATCCAAATCCCCCGAGAGTTAGCATCCACAGCAGAGCATGGCTATCTCTTCCTAAATATAAATGATGAAGGCCCAAAGGTCCACCTACTGCCCATAAGACGTAGGTCACCATTACACTTTTTGCCATCCCTTGGCTTCTGTGGATCAGTCCTTATAAAGGTGTACACTAATCATTCTTGAGAGGGAACCTGCAATGAATTAATGAAAAAGTTAAGTCTTACCTCATGATCCGACAAATTTGTGCATTTGTTACATTTGACAAAAATACAGCATCTGACTATTTATTGTAATTTAAAGGCAAGACAATGTAGCTTTATTTGTTTTTTAGATTATTGTACCATTCTTTAATTACAGAACATTTGATTCATATTCTATTCTTTTCTTTTTTACTTAATATAAGTAAGGGAACGCATATATTTGCATGTATTTCTTAACTGCCCACAGCTGTTTTACCAATGCTACAAATTTAATCACATCTGATATTTTGGTTCGGCTTCTCTATTTTCTGTGTGCTGCTGGCATCTTCGCCAGGGCGCTCAAGGGGACTCTTAATCTCTATGATCCACTCCCTTGGTTGAATAATGTATTATATAAGAGGGATTTATCTCTTCTGTCTTTTACTGACATTGTCATTTTGAGTCATTACAAAACATAGTTGGCTGTCACTCCATGCGTTATTACATGTTGTTTTTGGTACAAAGCACATCAGAAATTGAGATTGTATTGGCAGCAACCTTTCTCAAAAGACAAGTCCTTAATAAATCCAAACTATGAAATTTTAAACTTCTTTAAAAAAAATACATCTTATATCTGGTTTGTATAAAAACAGCTATGTTACTTACTGAGCACATAATTTCAATCCTTATAAACGATTAATCCTTTCCAATCCTTTCCGTGTTGCTGTCGGTGCATGTTGTTGCAACATTTGGACTTTGGTTCATGAAATTATACTGCAGCGTCAACTCACGGACGGCTCACACCATCATTTAGTCCCTTTGATCATGTGAGCTGATAGTGCCTTAAAGGGACATTTGGGAAGGATAGCACAATACTTTGATGCCTCTGTATTCTTTAAATAAAAGAAGATTGCGTCATAAACAAAAACAGACAGAAAATAAATAAAACCAACAACAATGACAAAACACATAGCTGAGTTCAAAATGTGTATCCCAAAGATGAAAAACTATGTTTATTCAGAAGTAAAACTCCTGTTTGCCTTTAAACATACACAGCACATCGCTATTGTGGGAGAAATGTAGGCTTTCTTTAAAGTATCAAAAGTAATGTACCTGAAGTGAAGACAAAACAGGCCTTTGAGGGTTGTGGCTTTTTCGTGTGTTTTATGATGACCAAATACTGATGTTATAAAGGGTAAGCAGTTCTCATTTAGATATAGTAATAAAATGCTATATCTTAACAGTGGTAGACAAAGTACACAGCTTCATTACTTAAGTCAAAGATACTATACTATACAGGAGTATAGATACTCCTGGTCAAACATTACTCCAATACAAGTGAGAGTTGGTCTGTCAGATTATTACTTGAGTTAAAGTACTGGAGTACTTGCTTTTAAAAATACTGAAGTATTCAAAGTAATTTTTGAAAAATCTCAAAACATTGTATTTTCATAATACATAAGTGCAGTCAAGAATACATAGGAGTACATTATGTTACATTATGTTTATTTAGAAACCATTACTTGAAATCTCTAAAAACTATACCATGGAATAAAAACAGACACTAAGTTACTTCAGGCACAGACAACTTAGTTTGAAATGTTCATCTGGAATGAAACAAATGTTACGTAGCTCAACACGCTTTCTCAGGTTGGACAGTGAATTTTTGTGTGTTTGAGCAGAGTGGGAAACAGGGAGAACATTTAAAATGATATGTATCATTCTTCATTTGAAAAACCTCTAACACGGGCTGAAGATTCGGCCATGGGTGCTCAGGTGGAGAATTATAGCCACCATTACCACCTCTAAATGAACTGCCTGATCTGAGTGAAATTAGCTCTGTGTTTGCTCAACGTTCAACTGTGGAGATGCACGATATACACTGAGACAAATAGAACTACACAAACACATTTTACTGTCTTAGGATCAGATTTCAGAAAAGAGAAGGAAATTCATGAGCTGACTTCGAAGCAAAAGTAGTGAGTAACTAGAGCATTGATAGAAATGTAGTGGAGTCAAAAGTACAATAATTGTCTTCTGAATGTAGTGGAGTAAAAGTAATAAGTATCCCCAAAAAATAATACTCAAGTAAAGTACAGATACTCAAAAATGTACTTAAGTAGCCTACAGTACTCAAGTGAAATTACTTTGTTACTATCCACCACTTTATCTTAAATAATACAGTCTAAAATGCACCTCAATAATAAATCAAGTGGCATAAAATGAACATACTCAAGTATGTTTTGTTTTGTTATGTTTTTTTTTTTTGTTTGTTTTGTTATGCTGCTTTGCTTTCCCTTGCTTTTTTGCACTGTTTTCCTTTGCTTTTCTATTGTACAATTTATTTTCCTGTAAAGTGCCTTGGAGAAACTTTTAAAGCGCTTTTATAAATAAAATGCATTATTATTATTATTATTATTATTATTATTATTATTATTATTATTATTATTATTATTAATAATAATAATAAAAAAAGCTAAGGTCCTCATCTCCTCAGTCAGAATCTATTAATTTATTCCTTAGAATTTGGATGAATCAAAATGTTGGCCTCATTGAATAATATGCACACGTCATGACCATTTTAACCTTTGATTACCTGGTATGTTTGATGCTTACACACCTTTGTACACGGATGACATAAATAGAATGATGACGCTGTAATAATAATAACTGTGGTGATGACTGACAGCTACCTGTCCGACTCTCCGGTCCTCCTGCCTTCTGCCTAGCCCCGCCCCCCCTGAGACCCCTCCTTGTTCGTGGTTTATCAGAGCTGCTGAGGGAGGCAGCAGGCGAGGTTTGCCGACTAACGCAGCTGGGAGTTGACCATGTACGCTACCACGGCTGTCCTAAGAAAATGCCCCGTGTTTTAATAACTTTTTAACAATTTCTCAGTCGTACCAGCACCAGCGCTTTTTAAGCCTGAGGATACGGTGATGGTATTGGAGAATGGAAACGGAGGACGTGTCGGTTAGAGAGCAACTTTTCCACAACCGTGTCAGGGAGACTATAGTAAGTAACGCTGTTCTATTGTGACCGTCGGTTAATATGCATATGAGGGTCGCCTCTAACAATACAGTCACAGGAGAAGTAGGTTACAATAAGACACTTCATGAAGCAATTTGCTCATTTGCACTCGTGTCGTATAATTTAACCCTCTGATGCAATTTGCCAAAGTCTAACATTTCAACAATGGGTTGGAGTTTCCATAACAGAAGTTTGAACGCATCTTTCAGGTTATTTACGTTTAAATTGAGCTTATTCTTGCAGTTAAAGCCAGCTTCACTTCTTAATTATTGCACAGCTGCAGCTGGTCATCATGCAAAGGAACATCAGAGAACTTACTCATCATCTGCGGGGACTGGGAGTACATCTGTTGAAGTCTTCTGACTGTGGCCTATCTGTTTGCTGTGGTTTTAATCCCTCTTTCACGTTTTCAGTAATGATGCCTCTAAGTTGTCCCATTTTCACAGTGATTGACTGTTTTGTGTAACACCCAGGGCCAGTTGAACTTCAGACTTTACAGAAAGATCAGTCCAGTTACAGCATGACACATGGATGTTGACCTTAGAACCTTTACAGTACAGCCAGATCTCTTTCACAGTTTTCTATAAGATACAAGAGATATTACTGATACCATGTACTTATACGCAACATTAACACATGTCAGGGACACACTTCATTCTGTGGTTGACTTATCAATTTGCCCTGGTTTTGCTCAGCTGTACATAGATAAGAAAAAATGTAGTCCACAAAGTTCTAGTACAGGAGGAGATGATGAACCATACTGTGCAACTGCATATAAGTCTAGCCTGACCTCTATGAATTACACCCTTTTGACATACCCTGTAATAATTGTTGTTTAGTTCCTAGGCTCTGATACTATGGTTTACGCTTCATGGAAATACAGCATCTTTGGCACTATTATACCTACACCTTCTACTTTAAAGAAGCTCTGATATTATTCAAATGCTCCTTCATTGTCATTATCCCTTTCACCTAAAGACATAATGCCATTAGTCAACACACCCATCTTAAGCCTCTGCCTGACCACGCTTACCATCTCATCTCAGTACACCCCCCTCATGCTGATCAGCTGGCCCTGCATCTCTGCTTAATAATGGCTTCATGCTTGGCCTTTCATGATAAGCTCATTTTGAATTGAAGAATATAGGATTGGAGTGCCAACAGAGTTATGGTGTTTTGTAATTGCAAAGCATGTAATGGAGAAAGATTCAACACATTGAGAGCAGAGAGATACAGATATTGCAAATCTAAAGATTAGATGTTGATGAAAATATATCAGATTAAACTTCCTCTTGTGTTAGCTTTCTGTTACCATCTATTGTGTTAACAGGTCGGTTATGACCCGTGTCTTAAATCAGCTGTAAAATACACTAAAAACAATTAACTATCATCTAATTTGTTTCTCATCTCTTGGTTACCTTGTTCGGCTTCCTTATCCATGAAAATATTGGTTTTAATATTTTTTGGTGTGGGCCTCTGGGCCTTTATTTGTCAGTATACCCCTTGATTTCAATTTTAGAAAATGGTAAAATGAGTCTCAAGAGAGTCATCTAAATAAATAAAAGGTTGTTGTGTTACCTGACTATTACTGAGGGGTATTAGAACACATCCCTTGTGTGTTCTAACACATCCCTCGTGTGTTCTAAACCAAATATAATATTTCCATAAACCTTTTTTCACACAGGGCATAAAAACAAAAATGTAAAAAGTCAAACCAACAAACAACCTAAGTTAAATATTTGTGTAAAGCACTTAATAGTAAGTAAACATAAAAAATAAATACTCTTTTTTTGACTACTATCATTATGTCACAGTATCCAGAAATCAGGTTCTGCCTGGAGGTCTTTTGGATTGAAAACTGCTCTGATTTAAAAGTGGCGTGTGCATTAAAACAAATACTTATAATATGAGACGGTTTGGGCTTCCTGCTTCCGAGTCACAAGACTTTGCAAAGGCCAGGCCTGCAGTAATCTCCCAGTGGTCAGAAGACATCCAGTCTCATTTACATAATAATAGTACTTAGTTTAGTGTGTTGTTACAGGACAGAACAATGGGAATATTTTGAGCTTGATGAAAGGCATTTGTTTTAAGTACTATTAACAGCATTTCTTAACATATTTCAAATATTGAAATATGGAATCGATCATGCCTTATTTGGAAGACACAGAACAGTGATAGTTTTAATTTCAAACCTTTTATTTAATTGTTCTTTTATGGGACAGGTAAGCAGAACACTCAGCCAAACTGTTCGTGTCAAACACTGTAAACAGAGTTAAATGGAAACATCAGGCAAGTGTAACCAAATAGTTTACAGACATTGTCCACAAGACATGAACAGTAGATCCTCGAGTACACACCCAGAGCCCACACCCTGTGCCTAGAGGCATCAAGAAGGATCAATGATCAGTGAAATAAAAGCTCATGATAAATAAAGAAGTGTAACACCCTGTTGGAGTGTTATGTAAGCTACAGAACAGAAAGACAAGCGCGCTGGAAGAAGCGTGTTTATAAGGAGCTTTAAGGAAAAGAAGGGAGACATTGAGGATCTGTAATTTGATTTGATCGTTGGATCATATCTATTTGCTTTGTTTCAGGCTTTTTAAGCAAAGGTTGTATAACTGATGTGTGAGAAGATTACAATCAAAGCACATTGGCACTTTTGGCATTCAATGTTTTTTAGAGAACTGAATACCTCACTCAGTTTTCAGCTCTAGCCTCCCTGAAATTACGTCAACTAAGCTATCAAACATTTGCTCACACATTCCAGTAAAATGATCAAAACTCTTGAAACAACATACTGTAGCTGCCCACCTGTTCATGGATTAGGATGGCTTTGCCCATGAAACATTTAAAGTTGTTTCTGGCTGTTGAATAAATCTAGCATAGGTGTTGCCTAATCTATCCTCTTACTTGTAAACAAAGGACGGCATGTTTTGCTGTGAATGTGTTTAGTTGGACAAGCGGCTCTGTGCCGCTGAAATAACCAGCTTGACATTTGTCCACTTGACATTTTGTGGGGATTTACTGTGCCACTGCCAACCTCCTGCTCCTTTGAATCGGTACCAGAACTGCAAGGTTAGGCAAGATGTGAAAACATTAGAGCGTCATTGTTTTGTGCTTGAATCAGCACAAAGATGTTTAGGTAACACAGTGAATTTTAAATACTCTAACTGAACTCCTGGCCCTTGGACTCTCTGCTCAATACAAGGATGTCTCTCTGTATTCTGGGCTATGTTAAACCTTCTTCTCAGTGGCCTGTTGTGTGCCACCAGCTCCCAGCATTGCCAGTTAGCATGTGTTCATATAGACTATATGGGTGTTAATCTCCCATGCCACCTATTTCCCACCAAATGCACATTCTTTGTTAGCCATAAACCCGTGCAAGCTCTTGCAAAATCGAGTTGTAGTTGTACAGTCCATTATTGTTATACGAGGCAGCTTGTATGTGACAAATGAACGTTACCTTTTACATAGTGGAAAATGACCATTCTCAAGAGATCACCTTTTGTGTTAGTTTAAAACTAAATGTTTACTAGATAAATTCGACAATGCATGGCATACAGAACGCATGTTAGAGGGAAATGTTCTTCTACCTCATTTCATTTACAATATTTCGTTCTTACTCTAAAAGGGGTCAACATCTTGCAGCTCCATTAACCCCTCATGTTCAGAAAGGGGGGTGTATGCCCATACTGCTACAGTAATTGTTATTCTGCCATATGTCCAAGAGGTCCTAGTTAAAATACCTTTTTGTTATGTTTTTAGGGGAATTGAAAGAAGTGTTTGGAGTATTTGACCTAAGTCTCTATTGTTTTGGGACCTTTTCTTCACAATTATTGTTTTTATTGATTCTGTAATTACAGTGCTTGTAAGCATTGACAGTGTAAAAAGGAGATACAAAGAGTGTGTGCACCAATGGCAGTACTTCAATACAACAGGATACAAGAATTTTACTGGCCATTTCATGACCATGACCCAAAGCCCCTCCCACCGAAACCTCATATTACTCACATAAGAAACAAAAAACAAAAACAAAAAATTTAATAGGGATACGATGGACAGTTGAAAAAAAAAAACAGACAGAACTAATTAGGTAAAATGAATGAATAAATAAACACATTTTAAAAAGTTAAATAAACATTGAAGCATTAAAGATAGAAGGAAGTGGGGGAGAGAATGGGAAAGAGAGAGGGGAAGGGGGGCAACTAAGCTTCATCTGGGTGAACAGTTGTTTTGTGTAAGTATTCGGTGAAGGGCCTCCTGGTTCATGTCAAAAGAACTGCTTGACCCAGCAAGTGAGAATCGGATCTTCTCAAGTTGAATTTGACTAAGAATCTCCCTGAGCCAGCTGTTATGGGAAGGAGGGAGTGTGTACTTCCACCTGAACAGGATGAGGCGTCTAGGTGGCTTTTGGGACCTTTATATAGTTATTGTTATGTTTTAATGAAGTACAAATAGTGGCCTTTATTACTGAAACACAAGTTTCATTAAAACGTAATACTTTTTAAAATTGTATTTTTATTGGTGGTTTTTTTGACTAACAAATAAGCAAAAGCTCAGTTAACAAAGTTATACGAAACACATGACAAGGGACAACAGCAACACAAACAGAAAGTATACCAGTAGTGAAATTTTTTATTTTATTTATTTATTTATTTAAAGGGACAGTGCATATTAATGAACATTTCAGTTGCATCAATGTAAATATGCCAGAGTTAGCCATAAGGCTAATTTTCATCTGTAGTCCCCGGCAGGTCAAAACAGAATTTATGGAAACAGTACATCATGATAGCATGCCAAAAAAAACAACAATACATCACAAGAGCAAATATAAGATATACAAATGTGCAAGTAAACACATTAAAGTGCTGTTCAGCATAGTCAAGTAATGTCCTGAGTTGGACCAACTAAACATGGACCAACATATCAGAATATCACACAAGAACACACACGCACACACGCACACACACGCACACACACACGCACACACACAAAGGGAAAGAGAGACAGCAATGGATACAGATAGTTACAGACCTGCTGTGTCTTGAGCCATCGTTAAAGATGGGTTGTGAATGTGGGGTAAGTGGGGCATTCCCTTATTGCCACCGGTATTTTGTTCCAGACCTCCCCTCCCCTAACAGACAGCACAAATTGACTAAATGTAGTACGCCTAAATGGTATCACACAGTCTCCTCTAGTGCAGGCTCTGGTTGTGTTTCTGTCTCTAGATTTAATTTGAATATATTCACCGAGAGGCGGTAGAGCAAGTCCATGCAAGATTTTATAGATCGAGCAGGCAAACTTAAACTTTTTAAAAAATTTCAAAACTGAGGAGGTGATGGTATGTCAACAATGTCCAATTGACTGCTGTAAGATATATCTTGAAATTTAATGTTTTTGTCAAATTATGCATTAAGTGTTAAGAAATTTTAAGAGTGTTTGGGAAAAGGATGGCAAATGAATACAATTAGATAAATGAAAGATAATAATAATCTTTGGAGCAATTGGATAATTGAGAGTTTGAAACTGAGGGAGAGGCATACTTAACTTGCATAGAAATATATGAAGATATAAACATAATAGTACTAAAAATTCTAATGCTAATAATTCTAATACTTTGATGGAAAAGAGAGAAAAAAATAAAATAATGATAAATATATACATTTATATGCAATGAATTAAATATGACATTTCAGTGCCTCAAACATTTTGTAACAGTGAAGAGAAAAACTTAACAGATTATTTTCAATGCACTCTTGATGCCCTTGTTTGCACAAAGACACTAGAATTAAAATCGTAAGTATGTCGTCACATTTCTGTCATTCTTTAGAAAGCATCTCTGACTTAGTTTATTGATGTTCTTACCTCAGGTACAAATTAAACATTTCGCCACTCTTACTGGGTTTCCTCTGAGTGCAATGCAGGATGTATATGTGGTATGGCAACATAGTTTTTCCATCTGTCAGTCCTTCACTTTGGTACACTTTATCTCTGCTATGAATGGATGAACCTTGAAGATTAATCCCAGGCAATATTAATCCATATAAGATGATGATGATGATGATAAGGTGACCCTACAGGGTTTAAGCACTGAGGTTTATGACAATATACATCCTGAACAAAGACTGAATCCATGTCAGTTTCTGCTGTACTTGGATTCCCAAGTTTGAAATAGCACACTAGCATTTTAAAGTTAGCATATAACACTAAGGCTTTACTCAGACAGCACTAAACTCCTGAACATTTCCCCATATTTTCAGGTTGAGCTGCATGCAAAAGTGTCACTCTACCATGAGAGTGTAAGACTCTGCTTTACCAGCCATCTTGGATATTTAGTAAACACTAGAGTGACTACTGCAGTGTCCTTTTCGCATTGTGAACTGCCTCCTGAGACCCCCTGCCCTCGTTAGTGATTGGACTTGTTCAAATGATGTAAACTCTCCAAATTCCCACTGAGTGCAGCTGACTCACCATCATGACTGAAGCTGTAGAGCTTGACCAGACCAGCTGAGAGTGAATAATACCACCCTGCAGACAGGGAGGATAGAAATAAGGCCTTTACATTTATTTTAGTCCAGTAGTGGACAAGTGGTTGATTTAGTAAAAATGTTTCTATCTCTATTTTATCTGTGGAACACGTCTGTTTACTGTTGTAAAAACCACTGCCTTCTTGTTACATTCATTAAATATACCATGCTGTGACAGAGAAGTTCATGCACTCTCTGTCACTCACTGGGTTTTCATTCCTGAAACACACATTCAGCATTCAGATTTTTAAGGAGGTGGCCACTACTTTTTGCTATAACATCATTCTGTTTTCTTTGGTAAGGTCCGATCTGTTGAGTCATCCTGTATTTTGCATTCTTTTGTGCGTCTGAGCATCGACTAACTGAAGCCAGTTGAATGGCATGTACAGAACCAGAGTTCCTCTGAGAGATTCTGTTTTTGGGGTTATCTGTTGAGATCAGACAACAGATTACTGGGGGAATATAGGTTTAGCCTACATTTTCTGGTAGATTTAGTATTATGTCAGATAAGGATTGTTGCACCCAGTATGGGGGCTGCTACTGGTATTAAACCTCTTTTTACTACCCTTAATCCCTCCTACTTTATCACTGTCTCCCATTTCGCTCTTGGTTGGGATAAATTGGTAATCTTCAGACTCCATCTGTCCGTTTTTGTCACGTCAAAATTTTGAACTGTTTAGGCTGCTTCATTTTCTTTCAATGCACAGCCTTTTTGTTTATTTTATTGTGTATCTGCTCGAAATAATGAATTTTCTACAAAGACGAAATAAGTTATGCATCAAGTTCAAGAAACCTCTGATTTTGGGCTATGTTCTCAAACTATGTAAAGTGAATGAGTCAAATACAATAATTTATCTTTGTCTTTCTTTCTGCAGATCTGTGTACTCCTGTTCACATGCCTTTACATGGTGTCCTACCTCATACTTACCCACTTCAGGAAAGCTGCAGAGTTTGTCACAGGTTAGTTTTAAAACCACTCTCCTCCGTGATTTTTAAAAGGTGCACCACACAAAGACTGCTCTGTTAGAAATAGTTTCATCAAAGGCTTAGAATGGAGAATTGCCGGGAGGGGAATAGATGGTGTTGACAGCATACAGGTTTCTTTCTGTCACACAGTATGTAGGCCACATTTTTCAAGTAAGAACAGGTGCTGCTCAGAAACTACCCATTGCATTGTCAATATCAAGTCTTTTTTAGCTAGAGTTGGTTGGGGACAGATGGATTAGGGGGGCAATATCATCTGATTTTAGGGTGACCTCAAAGTTGCACCATAGATATCTTGTCTGCTTGTATGTAAAAAGAGCCCAGGCTTGCAACTCTCAACCCAAGCCTCTGGACCTTGACTGTCGCAGTCCAGAGGTGCAGAAGGCGTGTTATGTAACATATAACCACTTCTTCAAGCAGTGTCCTTGTGGACCAAGGTGGTGGAGGGGTAGTGAAGAATGTTGTTACAAGACAAACAGACGTGTACTTCTGACTCGTAGCCTCAGGCCCCCTCCATTTAGACGAAAACACGTCTAAGGAGATCACTTTTCTACAAGCATATGCTGTACAAACCACATGAAAAAATCTGACTTTCAGTTTTTGATTATCTTGCTGTTTGAAGAACATGTTAAAACATGTTGCAAATTAACAAATTAATAGCTGAAAAACAATCTTTGTTCCATCAGTGGAATGTGTACAATGTTTGTCTGTATTGTCTAAAATCTAAAAAGTGTAATATGTTTAACTAACTGCTTCAGATAGGTTCAGCATTCTGCAGTTTGACCTGCCAATCTATTACATAATAAATCCAATAACTACACTATTGAAACCAGATGTCGGAAATCCAACTAGCAGGGTTCCTATGCTCTTGTTGGAACCTGAGAGACAGCTGTTTTTTCTTTTTTCTGTTGTTTTAACTTTTATTTTTTAAAGGGGTGGAAACCTACTCTGCTTGAGCCTGCTGTTAGTGATGTCTGTGCATTAGCCACAGCAGAGCAGTTGTGCCCTGTAGCTACATAATGATTGTGCAATATTTTGATAGAGTTGTTTTTGGATCTTAGGAGCCAAGAACTGGTTTTTAACCCTAAGGCTTGACCTCATTTTTTTAACGACTTTTCCAAAATTTGCACAGAGAGAAGTTTCGGTATCGTGCAGAGTTAAATAAAACAACTGCATGTTGCTTAAAACTTAACTGGTTATAGAGTATTTTGTGCAAAACTTGCAAAATTGTCTTTTTTGCACTCTTCACTCTACTCACATGTAATTCAGTTTCTACAAGGGTCCTGGTCTTGCTTGAACAAAATGTTCCTAACCTGGCCCCCCTTCACTCACTCACTAACCGGTTAAACTTGACTTCACTCCTCCTCATATGGACCCCATCACAGCTTTCTCATATATACAGTGTCTTTATTCATGCCATTCGTTCATGTCATCATATTCACAAACAGCTTTTGCCTTTCTAATGATATCACAGACTTTCATTCATACAGCATTTATTTAACCATGCTGCGTCACTGATGGCATGCCCTCATTAACAATGACATTGAGAGTACTATTAATATGAACTTAAACGGGACGCTGGTGGTCTAAGCACCCCATGTATAGAGGCTACAGTCCTCGTCGCAGAGGTTGCCAGTTTGACTCCCGGCCGGTCAACCATTTGCTGCATGTCCTCCCCCACTCTCTACTCGCCACATTTCCTGTCTCTCTTCAGCTGTCCTATCATTAAAGGTAAAAGTGCCCAAAAATCTAACTTTAAAAAAAATTCCATAAACAAATAATAGCAAACACAAAAAAAGCAAAGCAAAAATGTCGTAATTATTGGTAGCAGAAAAAAAAGCGGGCGGAGAAGGATAGTTACATTCATGAATTAAGTAGTTATCACACATGGTTTTAAACTGACCAATAGAAACAGTTGTAATGAGGTGGAATGTGTATCTTGAAAAATGTTACAGGTGTGTGCTAAAGGATGTTTTCTCAATTTGATATTTACATTTCAACACATAACCTGTTTGCACTTGGAATTGTTTGTCTTTAAGGCTTCTCAGTTAGGTAGACAGAGAAAATAAGTTGGTTGTGTCTGTTACAACTTAACACTGTTGAACCACAGATGTAAAAAAAAAAAAACATCAGTCAGAATGTGTTTCTCCTCTTTTTCAGATGATTCTGAAGATGCGACTGTCAACAAAATTGCGTAAGTGAAAATCTCTAATGATTGACTGACCCACAGGAATCTGTGTTCACTCTCTCCCTATGATTAGTGTCAGTGTGAATGGTGGATACCGTAGTCAACGTGACATGTGAAGTGCCCTGAAGCCATTAGTCTGCAGATTTATAACCCTGCCTTGTTAGCGTCTGTGTTGCTATATGCTTGTTGGTGTCACTGTGCCCTTTGTCCTTACACGCTGGCACTGTATTACCTTATCTTGGGTCACTCCAGCCTTTCAACTAGACTGTGGTTTAGGATTAGGCTTAGCAGCAACATTCACAAATGTGACTTTACTGATGGCTTGTGTTTCATCCTTTCACAGGCTGTGGTTGTGCACGTTCACCCTGTCTGTTGCAGTGTGTGCCGTTCTCCTTCTCCCCATCTCCATTTTGTCCAACGAGGTTCTGCTTACCTTCCCACAGAGCTACTACATGCAGTGGCTCAATGGATCTCTTATCCATGGTACTTCTTTTATTAGTCCACAACTACAAAGAGTACATAACTTTTAACAACCAGAGGGCATAACAGTCTGTAACAAGCTCAGATTTAATGAGGATCACTGGTAATAAGCTCCAAATCAATACAATACAGGCTAGTGTCCAAACAGATCACTATTATAGATACAGCCGCTGTGATCCTGTCTCATGTTTCTAGAAATGGTTCAACTGTTTACCACCTGCTATGCTTACCTCTGCTGGTCCCTCCAATAACAGCCATTTTTATTTGTTCCCACTTTAAATGATCTAACATGAGAGCTCAATGGTTACAAAGACAAAAAGGTTAACAAGGCCTTTCGTTAGAATTTAAGCTTTGATTCCTTTTTAATTCTTATACATTATTTTTTTGTTGTAATATCATAGTCAGTGGTCCTGCTCCACTGCATGAAAGGACTACACCTCACAGTTGTTGACAGTGGCAAAATGCCTCTGTGATGTTAATGGATGTTTTTTCTTAAATGTTTGCAACATCTCTCTCTCTCTCTCTCTCTCTCTCTCTCTTCAGGATTATGGAACCTTGTTTTCCTTTTCTCCAATTTGTCCTTGGTCTTCCTCATGCCCTTTGCGTACTTCTTCACAGAGTCAGAAGGATTTGCTGGATCCAAAAAGGTATAGTATTTGAAATTGGCTCATAACGGCATCCCCACACAGGAAAACCATTTGATAAAGACTTAACTGTAAGTTGATCGCATTTGTTTATGTACCACAAAATCATTGAACATCTCCTTTGTTTTGTAAAGGGGGTCATGGCCCGAGTTTATGAAGCAGTTGTGCTGCTTTTGCTTTTGGCTCTGCTTGTGCTGGGCATTGTGTGGGTTGCATCAGCCCTCCTCCATGACAACGTAGCCAGGAAAAGCCTCTACGGTGAGTCACGCGCATCATACTGGTATTCCTCAATGAATAACTAGTTTTACAGTTTTAATAGTCGCTTACGCTCTCCTATGAATTTCAGACCTGTGGGAGTATTACCTTCCTTACCTGTACTCGGGCATCTCTCTGTTTGGAGTGTTGATGCTCTTGTGTAAGTAAATATCAATTACAATTACATGAGCAGCCCAATATTTAATCAAACGAAACTTGTATATCACCATCTGTGTGTTTCTGTCTTCAGTGTGCACTCCCTTTGGCTTGTCCCGGATGTTCAGTGTAACAGGCAGCTTATTGGTCAAACCCCGGGTGAGTCACCGACCCAGTGACTCGAACAAACACTTTCAACTTTATCTACCTTAGCCTTTACGTTAACAGTATTTGTATGACTGTAGAGTGTAGTTTTCAATTTGATTTCTCAAATTCCTACAGCTGTTGGAAGATGTCGATGAAACTTTGAACTGTACTACATTTGAGGAAGACGCCCTCTCCAGAAAACTAAACTGTGAGTGCAGCATCGTGAACACAGTCCTTTTCAATTTTCTGACGATTCATTTTTGAGCCTATTTATTGAACTTTTGTTAAAAAAAAAAAAATGTAAAAATGTGTTTTACCTGAATATAGGCAGCCGGACATCGTGCTGGGTAAAGCTAAATTTGGAGGCAATGAAGAAAGAGTACCTAGCTGTACAGAGCAAGCGTATTGCCCTCGGTAAGATTCACCGAGCTGGCTGCTCTCTGCTGTACTTGTTTAACAATGATAACATTTTCATGTGTTGCTGTACACTCATTCATGAGTTCTCTCTGATTTTGTTCTTTTATTCCTGACAGAAACACGTAGGAAAGCATCCGCTTGGCAGAGAAACTTGGGCTATCCACTTGCTATGCTGGTGCTTCTTGCACTGACGGTACAGGCTAATTTACTGACTCTCTTAAAAGGACGTTTTAGCTCTTATTTATTAGCACAGGTAGTTGTTATCACTTTATAAGTACTCTGTATTCCCTTCAGGTGATGTGTGTGCTGATGGTCTGCTTCAATGTGTTGGAATTGCTCCTGGATGAGACAGCCATGCCCAGAGGGATGGAGGTGAGGTTTTTGCCAAAAATATTTTTCATGCTTAGTGTGCATCAGCCAGTCATCTGTTTACACTGATGATTCTTTTTTCCATGTGTTGTAGGACCCTCACCTGGGGATGGCCTCCTTCTCCATGTTCGGCTCACTGGGCGCTGCAGTTCAAGTCGTCCTTATTCTGTATCCTTTCAACCCCTAACATTTTGTACTACCATTTGAACTCATAGCTAATGTCTGACTCAGCAGCTTACAGACTGTCCCTGATTTCTGACCAATATGGGATGTTGACATATGCTGCTACAATCATGTATCAGAAATGGTTGGCAAATGTACTTTTATTTCCTGTGAGGATTTAAACCATCTATCCAGTGTTGTCCTGACAATACATTTCAGCTATCTGATGGTGTCCTCAGTGGTGGGCTTTTATAGTTCTCCTCTCTTCACTGGCCTCCTGCCTCGTGCACAGGACACCAATCTTACACAGGTACCTTGCAGCTTAACTTTACATGTATCTCAGCTCACAGTGTGATACAACTAGTAATTATATGTGTTTACTTTTAGTCATCTCTAAATGTCTTTTTGTTTCAGATGATTGCAAACTGCGTTTCTCTGCTCATCCTGAGCTCAGCACTGCCAGTCTTTTCACGCACACTCGGTAAGAATGCAGTATGAATGACAAATGCAGCATTTTTATGAGACTGTTTTTGGTTCCCGTTTGACGTACACTTTGATTCAAGGGGTGTGACTAATTACATCATCATAATACAATATAATATTGATTCATTGAACAAAGATATCAGTTTTTCTGCTGTTCAAAGTCTTGCAAAACCCAATTTATAATTTTTGTTTTACAGTCAGTGGACTGAAATCAATAACAATAACAAAACCATTTCATTTAACCATTTAAATGTATATACCCTTCATATACAGTAGCTGATTCTTAGTAGATTTTGAGCATGTTCTTTCAGAATCAGAATCAGAATCAGAATTAGAATCAGAAATACTTTATTTATCCCGGGGGAAATTCAGTTGTTACAGAATGCTCTTATACACAGTATGAAAAAGTCAAAATATTAATAGAAAGAAGTAATAAAATAAGATATAAATACGAATGAAATAATATAAATTGGGTTAATAATAATTATATACAGAAACGCAGAATAGATACAGTTCTATGCTGGGAATGAAGGTATAATATACATATTCCTTTCAAAAGTTCAAGTGGCAACACTGTATTAAGTGTATATATTGTATATATTTTCTATATAGAATTTCAGGATTCATAACAATAATGGATGAGTTACAATTGTGGTGTTGATTCACATTACACCACTGTCCCATGATACAGAACAGTGATAAAAAAAAAAAAGTAAATCCTTTCCAGCTGCAAACATTTAAAGTATAGTGCTGAATGGTGATGAGACAGCTCAAAGAAGACAGTGGAAATCTGTGAAAGTAGTCCAATAGTTCTCTCATACAACGACACAAGTATCTGGCAGAGTAATATACTTTGATCATTTGTAGTTTGGTTGTGTGGTATGATATTTTGTATGGAAAAAGAGCACAGCTCCTTCCATGTAACACCAGGAGTTGCTGAATCAACATTTCACTTGTAGTTTTAGTAACAACCACAAGAGGGTGTGTGTATGCCATGAATACTGTAGCAGCAGGTGAGCTCTCGTCTCAGTCCTTCATCCTCCAGTGAAACATTCTTTTGCATTTATTCTTTTGTTTTAGGGATCACTCGCTTCGATCTACTGGGAGACTTTGGTCGGTATAACTGGCTTGGGAACTTCTACATTGTCTTCATGTACAATATGCTATTTGCTGGTCTCACCTCAGCCTCCCTGATCAAGACAGTCACCTGGGCTGTACAGAGAGAGCTCATCCGTGCCTTTGGTGAGTCTATTTTCTTTCTATTTTTCAAAGTAAAGTCTAGTACTTGCCTATTTTTATATTTGTGTCAGTGGACTTGAGTTGTTCTGAAACTCATGGCTCTTTGGTAGCTGTGTCATATGTTTTCCCACCTTTGGCACCATTTCCATGTGGGCTGGTCTCTCTTCCTCAGATAGAAAGAATACAATTATTTCAGGAAAGTGTAAAGGGACAGGAGGAGAGTTGGCTCTCCTTAGGGACCCTCAGGGACACCGCCCTAGACCCCTTGCAGCACACACGCCCTCGACCCCTCCACCAAACACAAACAACAGTCAGAGCACAGACATGCCAACACACACGCGCATACACGCAGTCCCCTTCCTCACACTACCTCACCTCAGATAGCATCTCTGCACCATGGCGGCTCTCATGCACTTTCCCATTGACTCACAACCCACTTTTGTTCTGTGATTAATTGACTTTTTATTTCATCTAAAAACACTATTTTCTTACCATTGCATGTTTAGTGCTCCACCTTCTGATTGTGAATGATGTTTTGTTTTTTTCCCCTCATTTTTTGCAGGTCTCCACAAACTGCCTTTAACTGTGTCACGCTCCACTGTCCCCTTCAGACTCCTCCTGGCCAGTGGACTGTCTAAAATCCAGTGACTCCCTCTTTCACTGCCCATCATACAATTAAGACACTAAGCCACTTCAAATCTTGCACCTTTTGGATTAAAGACATTTGCAATTCAGTCCCTCTGCCAGTTAATACTTTAGACGGGTCTTGAGTGAGGAGACTGGAGAAGATAATAAGTGTCTGTGATGTCCAATGGAAGTTGCAGTTGAAGCTATGACCAATATATTGGGGTCAAACTGTGTGACTTAATATGGCTGTATTGACAAGTGATGGTACAAGCATTTAGCTGAGTCATGGTTTTAACTGGATTAAGGGGAAAAGAGTATTGAGTCACTTTGTCAGTCCTGCCATAACAGACACTAACGAGCAATCCACTGATGAAAAGAGGATCCAGTAAAGAGCCGTTGTTTTATTGACACATGTGGAAAGTCAGCAGAGTTATTTTGAAATATGACATTGTAACTGTGACATAATTTCCTCTTCCTGCTTCACATTGGTCGAGTGCTCTCCCTCCCCCCCCCATACTTTCCTCTCTTAGGTTGTAACACTATTTTAGGATTGGGAATCTTACTTCCATGTGGTCCGGCCTGCACCAGTGTTTTGTTAGTTGATGAGAGGAAGCTGTAGGAGAAAATAGGACATGCAGAGGGCCCTGTATATCTATGGCTCTAGATTACACAGGGAATATGAGAGTGAGGTAATATTGTCAGTGTTGGAGCATTTTTATGACCCAAGTTTACTTGTTGAATTAAGAGCATTTTCTGTGGTGATTTATCATTGAACAGGGTTTTTACTTTTTTAGATGTCAGTAAGTGTAATGAGTGAGGATTACTCATGATTTACAAGAAGTCTTAAAAGAAAGCTTTACACTTTTTCTTATGCAAGACTTTTGAATGCCATGTGACACTCAAATCAGAGGAACTTCTGCCTTTGACCAATCAAACTGTGAATTATTAAGAATTTGTTTGGGAAAGTGCAATATTTTGTTAACAACATTCCGCTTTTAACTACCAAAAGTAATTTCATTTTTTTGTATGCTTTCTATAACTTTTTGTGGTAAGTATTTTTTCATCTCTGCGTGATGTTGACATAAGATGAATGTTCAGAGTTGTTTCAGGATATATTCAATAAGCAAATGTGACAATCGGTCTATGCAATCCTTTCTGATGTCAGTTTTTATGCTTTGAGAACTTCAATTCCATGATGTCAGCTGTATCTCCATTCTCTTCAATGTGTTGGTGATCCTGTGTCACCGTTTGCCTTTACTGCTGTATCAGCAGGTTATTAGCTGTAGGTTCGACCAGCAGGGTGCAGTGTCTCTTAAACCCAACAAAATTGAGTGTGTTGTGCGAGTCCCTCTTTGATCACTCATTACTTTGTGTAATGTATACATGGAGCACTCTGAGGTTTATTCATTTCACTTTTACTGGGAAGTTTCTTTCGTTTTTGGGTACACACATTTTTATGTACAGTTTGTATTATTATTTATAAGATTGTTGGGATCTGTACTTCACATGTAAAGTCATTACGCATAAAAATGTTGAACGTGATACAGATGAGTCAAAAATATCTTAATAATTGTTGTTTATTGTTTACCTTTGAGATGCTCTTAGCTGTTTTTAACCATCATCATCATCATTAACAGAAAGCAATAAAAACTGTCTTGTTTTTTTAACGAGTTTGTGTTCTTTTTAGATACACATCAAGGTGACCGTCACTGTAACCCTCCTCTTTGATGCTGTTACATGTTTGTTACATTTTATGAACTCTGTCTACACTGTGACTGATCTGATGTGGCCTGGTGTGTGTGGCTGGTCAGGGCGTCTGTCCTGTCTGCCTGTCCCCCCCCACCCTTTTGTTGCACTTCTTTAATCAGCAGCAGAAGAAAGCTTTATTTTGGCCTGTCTGTCAGCAGCGTCCAGCACCGACGCCACTACAGCCGTAGCCCACGCTTTCCCCCATCCGATGTAACCTCTAGATAAAAACTCTACAAATCAGGCGGAGAAGCAACATTCACTCACATCTACTCCTTCATGTCCTCAACACCCACCCACCTCCTTTCTTCCATCCCTTTTTCATGCTTACTGTTCATTTCCTCTCTCATTTTTTGGAAGAGGAAACCTCAGCTCTGATTAATTTCTCCCTCTTGATTTTGTTTGCATTTCTTGTTTTTCTTTGTTGGATGTTGTTATTAAGCTTGAAGTTTGGGTTTTGTTTTGAGCTGTGTTTCCTTTTCCAAAAAGGAAATGAACACAAATGTTGCTGCAGCATTACTGGCACATCCGAAGACTGGCTACCTTCTGAGGAGGTGACACATACGCTGCAAATAAGGTGTGTGTGAGTTGGATCAGTTCATTAGGAAAAAGGAGTTGTTCAATATGATTATAGTTGAACAAACTCAGACTGAGGCTCCAACAAGTTAGGTCAACGGTAGATGATTCAGAGGTCCAAAAAACATCTGAGAAATGCAGTTTACAGTCATTTTTCACGATAATCCTGTGGACATAACTTGGCACACGCATTAAAGCAACACTTAAGGATGTACTGAATGTGTAAAAGTAAACACAAGCCCTTCTCTAGAAAATTATTCAGGTATTATCCATAACAATCTAAGTTGTAAGAATTTGGTCTCCCGCTCACTGTTAAGACTTTGTCTATTGAGTTAGATTTTAAGTAAACAGAGTACAGTTTTTGGTTAGATTTTATTATTTTCTTTATTATTCTACACCAGCCTAATCAAACCTTCATACATTTACACACCTTGTTTCAAGTTAGGGAAACACTACAACAGAACATTTCCCCACAGCGAAATATAAAGGACGATAGCAGTTGCAATCAAAGTGTCCCAGCAGTCCCATTGGGTAACACACTCCATTGGAGTGGTTGTCAGCCATATCGGGGACAAGGCAGGAGACGGGCAGCTTGTAATGGGATGAGATAGGCTATCTTTATTGTCAAAACATAAGAATGAAGGGGGGAAAAAGACGCAGATTAGCTTTCCTGACAGTCAGCCGTTTGAAGTTCATGCCAAAGTGCATTAGGGGCTGTTATTCCCTTGTTTGTACGCTTGCAAAGACAGCAGCCCTCACAGGAAAAGGCGAGACTTGCTCGCTAATCAACTGATAATGGGTCACACTGTCCGTTTGCCATAGTTGCCCGACGTTCTGCGTGCACACTCACAGCACACTTTTCACACAGTTGACTGTCATAGGCCGTCGCGATGGATAACTCTTGGTGTCAAACCTTTAAGACAAAAACTTTATTCAATATAAAAAAGACGTTTTGAGTATGCAATATGTAATCTATACAGTGCATGTTATCTTATTATGGGTCATGACCACAAAACAATGTATAGCATCATACCTGACCTTTGACCTGCTTGTCTGGGGCCAGGAAGTCCCACCCTTTTCAGTCCATTGTCCACCTCAGTGCAGCATCGCCTCAACCTCAGCTCTTTGAGCTCTTTTCAGAGAGCAAATCAAGGCTGAAGAACATAAAACCTGGCTTTCATTTTCACACTTTACATTACTGTGTGAGTGAAAATGGAGGCAATAACAGAACATGTGCAGTCGGAGATGTTATTTTAAAGGTAGAGCAAGTACAAATACACAGTTAAGTGCATAGGCCAAGAATCATCCAGAGTGTGCAACCACATCAGTATGCACCACCCTGCCTTTTCCTGCACTGATAACATGCTGAGAGACAGTGGAATGGGCGGTACAGTAGTGGGCAAGAAAGGACATGTGTGTGTATAAGTGTGTGTTTGGGAGAAGAGAGGAAGGTGGTTAGGTGTCAGCTCATTGACTTTCCTTTTCCCTCCCCCGGCCCTTCCAATGGCCTCCATCTGAGGAAGTAAATCATGCAAAGTGTCGATTCAGCTCCAAGAGACAAGAGAAACACTTGAAATGTCAAAACCAGCATTGTTTCCAAGTTTCAATTTCTCTTTTTTAATGACTGTATCATTAAAGGAAGAGCTTGCAATTCAGTTTCCATCCTTGTCCAGTATAAGCAAGCAGAATTGTGACTATTAGTCATCAACAATTACACAGAAGATGAAAAACCTTGCGGACCAACAGGCCAGGTGCAAAGCACTAGCGTCTCTTTGTAAAGAACACAGCCGTGTAGACTTAACCAGGCAGGAAAGATCTCGCTTTCGGTGCTTTGACTTTGCAGGAAACTAAACCATTCACCCGGCCATGTACTCCCATCCTGAGATGTGGGAGTAAAATGCTAAGACCAGAGGCAGGCAGGAGGAGGCAGAAGGAGGCAGGAGGATGGGGACACCAAAATAAAAACCAATAATAATGACTTTATTTCCATCTCCTACCCGCAGATTGTTTCTTCCTTCCTTTCCCTTTCATGTCAGATGGAAATCTCTTCTCTTGCATTGCTTTGAAGAGCGACATCGGTGTGGCTGACTGTAGATATGAAAGTGTTTGTTGCTTTTTTTGATTGAGGCGCTCCCTGCATTTGTCATGAAGCTTGATATCTCTCATCTGTGTTGCTCAGGCCAGACTCTTGCCTTCTTCCATGTTTATCATAAGGACAGGAAGATGCAGCTTCGCCTCTCCACCCCTCCCTACAACATCCTGGGATCTTCTGGAAAGTTCCCTTACAAGGACGCCTTTCCATGGTCACTGTGGGGCTCAGTGACCTTTGCCATAACTAAACACAAAAGCAAAAATTGTGTTATTTAGATAAGATATGACATGAATTTGTACATTTTTGCTCATTTTTTTCAGTGGTGTAATTTCAAATAATTTTTGATTTGTAAATTGTAGCCAAATATTTGTTGAAACTGTTTAGCTGGGGAGAAAGTGGCCATGATGCATCAGGTCCAACTCCTCCAGGAATCCACAGATAGGCTGATGACACGTCAACCTTTAACCTGCAATTAATTTACACTTCCGTATGAGATTACAGATGTCAGACCACAGAGACACAGTGATAACATTCATCTCTGTGTCTTCTTCTGCATTATCTGACACATTTTATGACTCTCCCAGCTATTGTTCTGAGATGGATAAAAATAATAACATAATGCTATCGCCATGGGTGTTTCCAGTGGAGAGGTCTTGATTTGCAAAGGGTTCAGGGGGGGTCAGGCTGGCTCCTAAAACACAGGAAGACAGCACTGTAAGTCATAGTCAGAGGGGTTCAAGGCTGGATGATGTGTTCCCTCGAAGACCCTCACCTTCAACTCTTCTATTTATGGCATTTGTAATTAGTCATTTTAGTTGACTGTCCACTTTGGTGAGTGGAATGAGCACACAGCAGCAAGGGCATGTTCATACATAGATACAGTTCTTTTCTATTTCACATAGTTTTTCAGTGCAGCCATGTGACTCCGACGTTCCACACAATGTAGGATGCCTTGCCAAAGTATCACTCATTAACTTTGGGGTTTGCAATGAAAAAGTTGCTAAAACTATCAGTGGTTTTATTGCTCTTTAATATTGAGGGTGGTGTAAGGATTGGGGTGGGAGGGTGGAGGGGGGTCATTGTGTTAACATAGTAGGCTAATCATATGTCCTTTGTCAGGTTGAATTGGAGGCGTGTGCTGTCGCAGTGGGAGCGCGCAGAGGAAGGGAGGGCAATCTTGTCCGGACGCTAATAAGACCCAATGGCTGGTGCAAGGTGGCCAGGAGCGCTGAAACGCGACAGAAGACGGTGGAAGAAGGAGAAGAGAAGGAAAAAAACAAGAGAGCCATTAGTGGATGGACAAAGAGGATGAGAGCGCCACAGCAGCGTCCGTATGAACTGCAGGGAGCCTTTGGTGTGTGTCGTTCAAGGAAATGCGTGAGGAGAGACGCGGTAAGTAGGTAGACAGCCACGAAAAACACCTGCGTCAAGGCAAGTACCTGCTAAGGTGGCGAGAAGATGAATCTTACTCTACAGGAGACGTCGAGGCTGCTAATTCGGCTAAATCTCTGAACAAAAACCTTAAAAACCTAGACTAACTGTCATTTTTATAGCAAATCAAAGCATTTTTAGCTGATCATATCATCAATTGTGCAAATGTTTTTCTTGAGCAATCATCAAAACATCACTTACTCGTTTTCATTAATCTTCTTTAACTTTTTTTTTCTCATTCAAGAGTAAATACAGTTAAAATGGGAACCTTCATTTCTCAACATCTTCAAGTGTTTCCTACATCTTTATCTAATACGAAATGGAATGAGCTAACCTTTGACCTCTTTCATGTGCTTCTTTCTCAAACCTGAACCTTTGGTGTTCCTCCAGGCACCCTGAGCCACTGAACCCCTGGGAGCCCAACCCCTCCCTACCACCCGATGAAGCAGTCCTGGTGGGCCCGCCTGGCACAGCTTGGCCTGCTCGCTGTGTGGACCTGCATATGGCTGGTCCAGGGATGCGGACCAGGTCCAGGGTATGGCATCCGGCCCAGATCCAGGAAGCTCACGGCTATGCACTACAAGCAGTTCTTCCCCAACTTCTCTGAAAACAACCTGGGTGCCAGCGGGAGAGCAGAGGGCAAGATCACACGCAACTCGGAGCGCTTCAATGAGCTGGTGTGCAACTATAATCCAGACATTGTGTTCAAGGATGAGGAGAACACCAATGCAGATCGCTTCATGACCAAGGTGAGAGGGGCATGTGGTCTGGGTTTTGTTGAATGGGATCACTAGTTTCTTGACTTCTTTTTTTTTTACTACTGTAAAAATGTCAAACAGGGCAGGAAGAGTGAGCTGCAGATTGATGGAAAGATGCTCTGACTTGTTTGGGCTGTTACATGCCAATTGTTCTTTTGGCCAATTGATTTACTACATTTCACGTGAAGTGGGCAGACCACAGTTTACAGCTCATACCCTGCCACCAAGCATGGCACCTCCAAATCAACTCATATTACCTCATTCATTGTTGTCCCTGTACTCTACACTACCTGCCCTTACCAGGGCCCTTACACTCAAACAAGTGTTCAACACAGAGTGTGTAAGTTTTGACTAAACTTCCCCTCCCTTTTTCTTAAGATAAGAAGATCAGGATGTAATTCAACACTAGCCCGTAAGAGAATGTGCTCCCCTTCTGGAACACTTCCTTTTAATCGTTAACCAAAGTCTTTGTTACTGCAAATAAAACTATACCCTGTGACGAGTTCTTACTGAGCCTGCCAGGAGACATAGCCAGGTATGGCCTTTGAACCTAAGATTCTTAATGTTTACCAGGAATAGGTATCCAAATTGTTATCTCATACCTAGAGAGATAATCACTGGCTCAGAATATTTAAGAACTGGGCAGAGCAAAGGACAGCTTTTTGACTTAACATGTGCTGAATGTGAGCTGTCAGACTTCATCGGAAGCTGCGGCTTTCTGTGATTGTTGAGGATATGAATCTGTGTCCCTTCCTCCTCCCGAGTGATTGTACACGATTCCAGATCTGCGGTTGCACATGTGTTCCCGTGCTGATGCCCAGTTTGAGTGTGTGTACGTGTGCATGTGCCCCTCATTTTGCCCAGATGTGAAAGACACTCTTTGTGTGTCATTTGGAGACTCGTGGGGGTCGCCTATACAAAATTCCCGCCTGCTGAAGTAATGGCACCGTTGGAAAAGCGACTATTGTAGTTCTGACAATGAAACGCCTCTCTTCAATGGCATTGCTAGAAAAAAAAATTGCCCAGTTTGTTTTCTGTCCCTCTCGCTTTCTCACTCTTGCTGTCACATTCCCAAGTCCGTGCCCATAAATTCTTCCCCTCTGCCCTCCGTCTTTGGTCCCAACCTCGACCCTCCGCTTTCTCCTCACCCAACTTCCATCCCTCATTACTTTCTTTCCCAGCCCACTTTTTTGTCAATTCAGCTGCAAAATAAGCTTCATTACATCAATTTTAGCTCACAAGACCCGTCAAAGCATGTGTCAAAAGAGAATACACATACAGGGGATGACAATGAGTGTATCACCTCGTTGCTGACGTCTTAATTTTTCCAGCCTGTTATTTTGTGACAATGCTGACACCATAACATCACAGCCCACGGGGCTGTTAAAAGTCACTGTGCACATTTCTGATCAAATGTCTCAGGGGTGAAACAGAGACACTCATGCCTGGAACAAACTGGAAAGACAGAGAATGGCCTTGATTATTCTGTCACCCTGTCGAAAAGGCCAAGGAATGTGCCAAACTGGCTACAGTAGCTTTGTTCTTGTGCCTTGATTGTCTGAGCAAGGTTGGGATGGCATTTAAGCAGAGTAGAGGGGGTATTGTGTGGTAATGCCAGCCAAATAAACCTGGTTAGACAGAGACAGAGACAGAGACGGTTGAAACACTGAAACAATTTTCCCTCGAGTTGCTCTTAAGTAAGCTTGTGCATTGAGGTGTACAGTCAGCGCTCATACTCTACATACCTGCGGTACACTTAGAATGTGCAATGCCCCCTGTTAATAAATGACCACAAGTGTCACTTATACTTGAGTGGAAATCTGGCATGACTTTACGTTTATCTTGATTTGAAAGCCTTGTTTATTCCATTTTCATGTTGCCTTTGATGCTTATAAACTAAAGTATCATAGATATCAGTTATAGGAGCTAACTCTGACCAACATACTTTAGATTGTCTTGTACACGTGTTTTTTTCAGATATGATCTAATATATCCAAGTATATGCATATTTGCTTTTATTCTAAATGTCAGCCTTAATATTCTATACAATGGTATATGATTCAAGGAAATGAAAGGATAAAAGGGATGAAAAAACAAGGCAGTTTAATAAAAAGAATACACTTCAGCCTGACAAAGTACATTTTTAAAATTGATGCCTGTCATTATAGTAAAAAAAATATGATGATAAATTCCCTGATATTTGTTTTTAAAAGAAGTTTATGACAAAAAAATATGTAAGTCATGTAAGTATAAGTTTAAATTTGGTTCAAAATATGTTATCCACATATGTACTTTGAAAGATATTATGGACTGCTAGTAGTCAGTAGACTGTAAATTACCTTAACAGACCATTGGGGTTCTGTACTGCTCCTTTGTATTTCTAATTAATGACTTAAGCATGTGCCAAAAGCAATAAAAATGTGATAAACCGGTCTCCTCCATAATGTGTGATTCATGAGTAATTAGTGTCTGGTACTGAACCCCTTCCCTCTGTTTTGTTCTCTTTCCAGCGATGTAAGGACTGTTTGAATAGGCTGGCTATAGCAGTGATGAACCAGTGGCCTGGGGTGCACCTGCGTGTGACAGAGGCCTGGGACGAGGACGGTCACCACCCCACTGGGTCTCTGCACTATGAAGGCCGGGCGGTGGATATAACCACAGATGACAGAGAGACAGAGAAATACGGTCTTCTGGCACAGCTGGCTGTGGAGGCTGGCTTTGACTGGGTGCACTATGAGTCTAAATATCACATCCACTGCTCAGTAAAAGCTGGTAAGTGAACGAAGGGAGCTTTGGCAACCTCACTATTGAATTTGTGAGATGAGACTAATGAAGTGGAGGGTGAAGTAGTTTTCAGATTATTTTTATATTGATACTCTGGAACTAACTAAAATACAATATCAGATATTGGTTAATTAGTCAGTGCACTAATTCAGAAGTAAACAAAAAAGGCACTAATTCAAAAGTATAATTCATAAACAGCTCATGCAATCGGTTTTTGCTTGTCTTTTGTCTTCTTTTTCTTATTCTACTCTTCCTGTAGATCACTCCGTAGCTGTGGAGAAGGGTGGCTGTTTCCCTGGCTGGGCCCAGGTGACCATCGCTGGTGGAGTGCAAAAGAGCCTGTTTTCAGTGGCTCCTGGGGACAAAGTCATGGCCTTGTCTGGGATGGGCCAAGTCGTGTTTAGTCCAGTCCTCTTGTTTCTGCACCGGGACCATGAAAGCTGGTCCACTTTTCTGTCTCTGGAGACAGAAGATGGCCATAGACTGACACTCACTCCTCACCATTTGGTCTTTTTAAACAGCCACTGCAGACTGGACAGGAATGAGTACCAGGCTCAGTTTGCAAGCAGAGCCAAAATAGGAGGCTGTGTTCTCATCCACACAGCCGAGGGTCAAGTACGTCCATCTCGAATCGTCTCAGTGTCAGTAGTGGAGAGTGTGGGAGTGTATGCACCCTTGACAGAAGCTGGGACTGTGTTTGTTGATGGAGTGCTGGCATCCAGTTATGCACTGATGGAGGACCACAGACTTGCTCACTGGGCATTTGGGTCTGTGCGACTCCTCTCTTCATTCAACTGGCTCCTCTGGGGGGAGACAATACAACAACAGCAGAGCACAGACAATGAAGCAGATTACACCAAGACTCTATTGCATTGTAGCACTTTGGACACAAAGGACAAAACAGGTATCCATAATGGCATTCTTAACAAGAGAGACAATATGAGTGAACCTCTAAGGATGCAAATAAAAGAGAAGCACTCTTTGCAAAGACAGACACATGTGCACTGGTATGCTAGATTACTGTATGCCTTTGGATGCATCTTTTTAGATGTATTTCATCCTTAAAGTCTATAACTTTAGATCTACATGTTGCACTAATAAATGTTACTACTCTGATACACTTACACTGACACTTCATGTTCTTTTCTTCAATAAATCCAAAGAACAGTGGAGGCTTACTTGTTTTTTCACCATTGTTTGCAATGTAATATGTCCTACTGACTTACACATTAAAACTGATGTAAGTCAGTTGAGGAAACTGTCTGAGTAGAATGATGTAAAGTACTCATTTAAAATTGCTACATAGTCAATATGTACAGCATGATATTTCTTTTAATTATTTCAGTTATATATGTGGACAGTTTTATTCTACTGGGTTAGAATTGAATGTTTCCACAACAACAGAATCTTTATTTTTGTACTATCTGAATCATAATATATAACTGTTTCATTTTATTTTCATAATTCCACTACATGTATTGCATTGCCCTCATGTAATAAAACAATTTAAAGTGTGATTTTAACAAGGAACACTCGTCCTTTTCTTCAGCACCAGAGCAGATCTTGACTGTTAAGCTAGTTTGTTTGTACATTTTCTTTGTTTTGTAGATGTACACCAAAAAGAGTATTATGGGATTCTAGTTGAGTATTATGTACGTTGCATTGTTTAAGGCCACTGGAAATCTCATTTAAGAGGCGGACAGGTTAATGAAAAACCTAGACATGCTTGATATTCCCCACACTGTGCCACTACCTTGGCTGACCGGCTTAGTCTCAGCCTCAGACTTTATCAGATTTCTCCTCAAAGGGTATGATAACATTTGTTAAATATAGAAGGAGACATTTTTCATCTATTGATACATTTTAAGTCACAGGTATTAGTTCATTGTCTACACAACATACTGTTTCATTGTATCCAATCTATGTCGTTCTGAGTGTATTATAAATTATGTGACATGTTAACAGTGAAGTTTATCTGTTGTATTAAAATATATTTAAAATTTGAATCTCTTAAAGGTTTGCTGTAGCATATAAACCTGTATGCATGAAACACAGAACAGGGTTATACACCCCCTTGTGGAAGAACTCATGTTGTGCCTGTGAATTAATTTTCTAAAATGCCTTTGTATAGTGGACAACTACAAAAGGTAATAACATGTAAATATAAACTCAGATTTCATCTTTAATGAGGTTATTATAAGACCCTATCCATGTGCAATTACATATTTTTCAATGGTAATTTTGACAAGGAATGCATTTTACAATTGTACTTATATGGAAAATATTCAAATTTAGCACCTCAAGTTGTGTCATAAGAGCTATGACGTCAAAACACACACAATGTTCAGAAAACAAACCACAAACAGACCAAATTTCACCTTATAAAAGTAGCCCAAAGTGTTTATGTTCTGTTGTAAACATCTGTGGAGGTATTGTAGGGGATTATCCTTAAGATGCAGGAGGCAGATGGGAGAGCAACCGTGCTGCTGACTAGCCAATAGGAGATACTTATTGTCCTAATACCACCCTCTATTTACATCCATCAGCCAATCAGTCTCTGTCTTTCATCCAGTCATCCCCCCCTTCCCAAAAAAAAAAACTAATCCAATCTTGCTAAAGCTGAATGGGGAGTTAACTAATCCTGTCAGTGGGACCAGTAACAACCTATTTTCAAAATGAAAACCTACACACTGCACAAACAAGCCGGACAAATACACAAACAATATACACGACTATACTTGTTTTATAATTGAATTCTGTTTAAAAAATACAGACCAGTACAGAGAACGAGAAACATTCACAACCAAACCACAGAAGGCAGGCCTGCTCTAAATGTCAGAACCTTGGTGAATTTAATTGTTTTGCATGTTGGAGCCCTGCAGCATGTGAGCCGTCTGTTACTTTGTTAGTTTATAGAACAGACCAGTGTCAATCTAGGCTATACATTTTATATGGCAATATTTTATGAGACTAAGATGCATCTTCATTAAACTTTATGTCTCTAAAATATAAAGCCACTTTAATTCTTACATTATCTTCGGTTATCATTCAAGGTCAGAAGGTCATGATTTAAGGACTGGTTTAGTCAGGAGTTGTAAAGTAAATCGAAAATTTGGTGTGCACAAATACCTCATGACAATTGTGAACATTTATGTTGGTCTTTACACCTGTGTGATAGATAGATTAAATCATGTGACAGTATGAGTCAGTTCTGTAGGACATTTAGATTTTATCATGACCTACAAAATCATAACCTTAGAAAGTTTGTTAACAGTTTGTAATTTAGTTTCTTTGAATATAAGCACCCCACCATTTTTGTTTTACCTCGATGAGATTCCTCTAACTTATCTCTTTCAGACGTCTCATCTGAGCCCCGGGGTGCACATTCTGCAGATATGTATAACCACGGAGGTTTAACAATGCAAGGTCGGCTGACATTACCTTTATGCTCCTTATATGAGTTGAGTTATAGTTAAAGTAAGCTTCTTACTCAGAACAGTTCAGAGTTTTGCTTTAGGGCATGTCAGAAAATACAAAGTATGGTGTGGAGTAAACCTGACCTTCTCATAATAGGACGGATTGGTTACCAAACCATAAGTACACAGGATCATTTCAATGACATTCAAACTTTACAGCCTGTACTGCCACAGTATTTGTTTACAGTTTGACAAATAAAAGGATGACATGGTTTAAGGTTCAAGCAACAGATTTGTGAGAATGGACTACTAGTTCTCTACAGATCAGAAGTGGAGTAGTTTTATTTTTTCTGAGATTCCCTTTTGTGAAACAGCTTGAAAAGTGAGAGTTTGTATTTGTACATATGAAATGCCAAATGAAAGGTTTAAACTAAAAGCTAATATTAAGGGAATTGAACAGTTCTCATAGAGCCTGCTTGAGTCGTCCATTGAGTAAGTCTAAAAAATATGGTGGCAAGATAAATAAGGCCCTCATTCAAACCCCGCCCCTTATCGCATGTGTTCACACATTCATTCACAGTTTCTATTCTGATTGTTCTTAATCTTACATTGGCCGGAGAGCAGACCAGATTTTAGCCCATATGACCTGCATACAGTTTTTTTTATATTTTCTCTGAACTTAACTATCATTATCAAAGATGTGGGTTGTCTCTGAATCTTCTGAATGGCTACATCATGTCACTGTCTTTTATTCTGTGAATTATTGTGAAGTCCTTTGTTTTCGCAATTGTTTATTCGAGAGAAGTCACGCCCATGTCGCTGAAAATGAGTTGTAGACCTACTACGCATGTTTAGAAAGCGATCACATATGCCTGGATAACTGGGCAACACAATATTGACACGAATAGCCACGCTCTACAATTAACCATCTTACGATGAGCAAAAGTGACGCTGAATATTTTTGTATGGAAGACACATATTTATGTCTTACCATGTCGGATTACAGAAATTCAGTATCTTCATTTAGAAATAACTGCGCAATGCACAGCAACATAGAAACAGTCGAAGAAAAGGAAACAGTATTGGAAAGTGCACAATACATATTTAAGTTTATTTCAAAACAAGTGTATTGCATGTATGTGGCTCTACTCGAACTTCCATTTGCTCGGACTGACAATTCTTTAAAGCAAGTGCAATGATCCACATGCATGTCGGAGCAGCGTTGGTCCTGCAATCATAACAATCAAATGAAAATGGCTTCCATGAATCCGAAAATCTAAAGACCTAATAACTGTAATAGCCTATTTCATTCGTCCTCTCCCCGGATTAAAAGTCGAGCTGGGTCATTATTGGGTCAACCTCGCAAAATCGTGTCGTTTAAATGTTTACACTCTCAAGTGGTCTCCTGTCAGAAACACATTTAGCCTTTTATTTTGCATTAATCATTTTTGACGTAGTTGTTATTAGCAGTGGCTAGCTGCTTGGCGAACAGCCGTGTACAGACCACAACGCAGTTCAACGAAGTGAGATGCTATTGACCCACACAAGGGTACCAATGCAAAGTTGAGCTGCAATTGTAGGTAAAATAAACATTTGCAGTCGACTTTTAGGTGAAATGTCAAATGTGTTTAATGGCTTCATAACAAAGTTCGGGGGTGTAATTTTCGAGTAATCTGTTACGTGCAAACTTGCAGCAGATTTGTCGTCCTCCCGAGTTAGATTCCAGAACAGAGCAGAAGCTAACAACTGTGAGGTTATTAGCCGTTCAGCTAAACCCACAAGCAAAAGCAGGCAGACGATAGAGGCAGTCAATAGATTCACTTCATGAACCCAAGGATCCCTTTTCGGGGCTTGTTGAAGACTTGTCTTGGAGCCTAGAAATCCCCCGACAGCTTACGATCACTTGACACAGCCTCAGTTTGGTGGTTCGCTTGCTAACCATGGCATTATTATCCATCTTGTTTAAGAGCTAGCTAGCAGCCTTGCCTTCCGCCGACGTGCACTTCCCCCACTCTCCCTCCAGCCGGCGAGCCGCAGCGATAGTCCGCTACAGAAAATGAAGCGACCAGCAGCATTTCGGGAGGCTGTGTGGCTATTTGGATTTTGCTGATGTATGAGGAGACGTTAGTGCTTTTTTGAGGTGAGCTGCAACCTTTATTTACTCTTTGAACTTACTGCAACAGAAACACTTAAAGACACACAAACACTGACCTTAGACCGGGTAATGTTAGCTCTGCTTTCGGTAACATTTAGCAGTTAGCTTTAACCCGATGGGGATGTCTAATTGCTGGAGAACTAGCCTTGATACCTGGATGCTAACTTGGGTTGGAAAATGTTCCACTTTGGCTGTTAACAATGCATTGTTCTCAAGGTAGTGTGTTGATATTGTTTAAAGCACAAGTCGCTGTGTATGAGACCAGGCACATTTCTCGTAGTTTTCCCACCTTCGGGACACTTTGCTGCTACGTCACCATACGTAGTTGTTAGCTTTTATGTTTCAGTCCGTCGCTATCGACATGGGGAAGGCTAATTGCTGGACAGAACCTTCCCTTTGAAGTCGATGTTTACATTGAGGAATACTGCTTAGCTCTGCAACACTTCAACTATAAAATCTCACGGTGGCCCTGAAACTACCAGCTCCTGTTGTTATAGTTGACCTAAAGATGTAAAAGCAAACAAAGTCGTTTTCAGTGGAAGTTCATTTTAACACTTTACACGTTAACTTAGCTAGCCGGGATGTTGAGACGTAAACTGAGCCATCATGTCATCACTCTTGATCAGGACATTCATTATCAACTCAATTTTTAGAGAAGTGGCTCTGTATCTTTCTTATTTGTTGTGATGAAACACCACGTACAGTTTTGGCACTTGGATTTAATGTTAGTTTGTGAACAAGAGAGTGCAAGTTAAGTCTTGTTTTATTCAAAGATCATCGTTACACTCATAAGTCATTCGCTCATCAGCTCAATTCCGTCGTTTACAGTATTTGATGGCGTTTTATTGAACAGCCTTTTTTTATGCAGTGCGTTAAAGGTAGGCTGTGCAGGTGTAATTTACTTTCTTTTCTCGGTTTTAGTTTCATCTATTCTCTTCAACCTGGACTAGGGGACAAACACCCCACCATGGTTTGAAAACATCCAGTGACTTTGGTTTGATAAGATAATACGCAACACTTGAGTGTGAGTTGCAATGTATCTACTATTAAATGCACTCATAACAGCAGAGAGGCGCACTCGTCACCTGCCATCTGTATGTACTGACTCCACGAGAATAAGGACAGGGAAGATCGAAATGTGTGTTTGTAATATAGTTTTTCTAGGCAAGATGGCACCGCTTTCAATTCGTTACTATTGCACAGTTTAACACTTAGCTGGGCCTGTAATTTAAACCAACAGTTTGTTGTATATTGTCATCAGCAACATCACATCAAACACACTTCCTTCGTATTGTTTGTATGCACACGGTGATATATATAAGTGTTGCAGTTTTGTGCTAAAAGTCAAATGTACCATGAGGTTTGTGACCCAACAACCACATTACAAGCATCATCGTGTCTAATATTTAAACGCTACAAAACACGACAATACTATATCAATGTGTTTGTGGACGTAAAAACAGTTGAACCCTTCCTGTCCTGCTTTGTTTGTTTTACAATATTTCTGTTTAATGGCGTAAATCTTAAAGCGGAACTATGATACGAGCGACGAAGTTTCTGCACGAGAGGAGTCCCGTTGCAACAGGAAGTTCTACATACGGAAGTTGTGTTTTCTTTGTGTATCCCGATTTATGGTTGTTTTATTAACGAAAACATCATTTTAGTTGTGATATTTTCTCTTTTTTTACGCGGCAGTTACCCCCATTTGGACTATGCATTGCTTGGTAAATATCAGCTTGAATTGCTGTGGCGGTTGCTGACTGATTCGTCTTCTGTAACCCTTACGCGTCTTTCATGAGTTTGAGAGAAAGCTCGACCGCATTAGTGCAGGCGATGATGCAGTTTACATTTAGATCGTCAAAGTGAGGACAGGACAGCTGTTTATTTCCCCCTCACAATTGATCACACGTCTCTATGTATAAATAGCTGTTTACTGAGGAGGGAAGCTGATGTTTATGTGTGTGGCTACAAGGAAAGACTTACTGCAAGGATTCTTCTTTTTCTTATGATAAACATATTTTGTTATGAGCAATGCTTTTTCCCTTTTTAGAAACAGGGACCTTCTTTTAAATGTGACACATTTTTTAAAGATGCAGCTGGGTTGTAATGCATGTGATATTTGTTTTCATATAATTATTATGCATTAACCAGTCAGTTGAGTAACTTAGTTTAAAAGAAATGTCCTGGTTTTAATTAGAAAACTGATCCTTTTGATGTTGTACATTTTTAGATCTCTGTCAAGGAGGTCAAAATCAGTGCGGGGTATGGACGAGCAGAAATCAAACTGCGAGGAGAATGACTCTGAACCAACAGGTATTATACCCAATTTAAAATGTCCTATTGTCCCAGCTTCATGTATAATCAATGTATACTTCTCTGCAGAGAAGTGAATAATATCATGGTGTCCCCCTGGTCTTTAAGATAAATTTGCATGGTTGAGAACAGAACATATTTTCCATTTTACCACAAAATAATTTTTTTCATGAAATGTAAAAGGGATAATCACAAAGAGGGGGAAAATTAATATTAAACGTTTGTATCATTGGGTTTGTTAAAATGGGATCTTCATTGATTTATACAGTGTTTGCCTTGAACTGAGGGTTTCTTCCTTTGTTTATCAGCTGATGACAATGCTCCTTCAAAGCAGCCTGTCTCCTCGGAAGAGGAGCCCAAAGCCCCTCCTGCTGCTGAGGACATGTCAGGTGCTACGGCAGCCTCTGCTAGTCCACCTATGTAAGTTTTCATTCAGAGAGTAAATCCTATTGTGCACTGTGTTGTTGTCTTCATGGCAAGAAGCTGCCCTTGCAAAAAAACTAAACCTCTGAGTTTTTGGTCATTTTTTGATTTGTCCCAGAGAAAACATCCGAGCATGTGTGCTTTGCAACTGTGTGGAGCGGAGCCTGCATGGACAGAGGGAACTGAGGCATTTTGGGCCATTTTCTGAGCAGCAAACCCTCAAGCCATCACCTTCCCCACTGCCACAGCCTGGGAACGATGACCTGTCTTCCATTGGATTTTCCCACTCCCCCAGTTTGGCAGCACTTTTTGATGACTCAGGTCAGGCACATTGTATCATTATATCTTATTGGTAAACAGTTTTTTGTAGATATGGAGCTGTTTTACAATTGTTAATGGACAGAAATTCAACTGAAATTTGGCTTTACAATGAACAGGGGGTTGTTGGGTTCATCACTGGTGTGCGGCTTGGTCGGAGGGAGTAAAGCGGCTGGAGAATGAGGAGCTGGAGAATGTGGATAAGGCCGTTATCTCAGGGACACAGCGGGTAAGTTCATCGTTTATGTATCTAGATTTGATGGTATAAGTTAAAAAATCTAGGAATCAACAAACATTTTCCCCTACTCATCATCATTGGTTTATTTCAGCTCTGCGAATACTGCAAAAGACTGGGTGCAACCATTCGATGCCATGCTGAGGGCTGCTCACGGTTCTACCACTTCCCCTGCTCGGCAGCCAGTGGATCCTTCCAATCCATGAAGCAGTTGGTCCTCCTCTGTCCAGAGCACATAGATAAGGCAGAGGAGTTGGGTAAGAGAGTTGAACATTTCTGTCAGTTTTTTGTTACACCGAGGACATGATCACAGCAAAGGCTTGTGCGATGAAGAGTAACTAACTTTTAAACCACAAAATGTCAGTTTCCTGCTCATTTGAAAAAATAAAAATTGTCTGGTGGTCAGTCTGAATTTGATTGCTGACTTTTTCTAGCAAAACCAGGACATCTGTAAAAAGGGCTCAGTAAATATCATCCAGCCCTGTGGAAGTTCATCATAGTTTTATATGTGGAAATAAGATGAACCAAAAAAGTAGATCCTTTTTAAAAAAAAAAAAAAAATTATTTCATTTTTTTGTACAGCAGGTGAAGAGTCTTGGTGTTCAGTGTGTGATTCTGCAGGAGAGCTCACAGACTTGCTGTTCTGTACGGGATGTGGCCTACATTATCATGCTGCCTGTCTGGAGATTGGTGCCACGCCCATCCAACGGGCAGGATGGCAGTGCCCAGAGTGTAAAGTGTGCCAGACTTGCAGGTGTGTACTTCCTCCTGAGTGGAACTAGGTCCCTTTGGAGCATTTCAGATATTGCTCTTTTTGTATTCAGATATTGTAAAATTTCTGTTCACATTCTTTTTCTATGTAAAGGTTGTCACTTTTGAATAGAAACTGTACTGATTTTTGAATGTCTTGATTTTTCATATTTTTAGGCAACCAGGGGAAGACTCCAAAATGTTGGTTTGCGATGCCTGTGATAAGGGCTATCACACCTTCTGTCTCCAGCCGGCCATGGATTGTCTTCCCTCTGACCTATGGAAATGCAGAGTAAGTCACCTTTTTCACACATGCCAGAACAAAGAGATTACTTTCCCACAAGTAACTTACTGCAAAAGCTGGCTCACTTACTTTATAATATTTTTTTCAGGCAGAATCTTCTTGTAAAAAAAATATATGTAGTTAGATATTTGAAAATGCACTTTTATCTTGTACTCTTACATTTGTAACTTTGAAATGATATATACATAACCTTTTTATAACATTTTCAGAGATGTCGTGTATGTACGGAGTGTGGTGCTCGTGGACTAGTGCTGCCAGGTTCGGCCCAGTGGTATGACAATTATGCCGTGTGTGAGGGCTGCCAACGTCACCGCAGCACTATGTGCGGCGTGTGCAGCAAAGCTGCCAACCCATCTGTCACTCTGCAGTGCTGCAGCATTTGCCACAGGTTAGTTTAATGTACAAGAGCCAATGTTTTTTTATTGGAGATAACTATTATGTGTGGGCTTATTACATACCTTGCAATTAAATTTTTTTAAAGATGACTTTTTTGGCTTTTATGCCTTTTATTAGAAAGGACAGCTTGAGAGAGTGAGGGGAGAGAGTGGAGAATGACCTACAACAAATAATGTTGGGACTGCGACCTACCGCCAGTGGGATGAGGACTTTAGCCTCTTTACATGGGGATCCTCCTCCAACTGAGCTAAACGGACACCTGTCATTCAAATTTATTTTTTATTGTCTTAGGTGGATGCACAGTGAGTGTTCTTTACCAGGGGAACATCCGGAAGCAAAGTGCATTTGCCTGCTTTGCAAGGAGGATCAGCAGCAGCAGCCTGTCACTCAACCTTATAATGCAGAGTTACAAACCAGAGAGGTGTCTGAAGAGACTGTTGGACATGTGGACTTGGTGGAGATGACAATCCAAACAGATGCAGACATGGTGACAGAAGAGCACACAGACTCTACACATACACAAGGAAAGAGAGGCAAATCAGAGCTGGACCCAGGTGAAGAAACAACTGACGGAGAGTCACCCATGGACTTGGGTAAGTTTGACTTGTACATGACATGAAATAGAGTGCACAAATCTAAACGTCAATATTTTTGGCTACTAAAACAATTTTACTTGTTTAAATCAAGGTTTTTTACTTATGTGTTTGGCTTGTTTTGACTTCAGGGTTGGAGTCTGCACTTGTTAAGACATCAGCTGTTGGGGAAAAAATCATGCAAGAAGACCTGAAGGCAGCATCTGAAGAACTGGCTTCTGAGGAGCTTGCTGCTTCTAGTGAGTCTAAAGGTAAACTTTGACATACTTATTTAAAAATGAACACAAAGCAATGATGTAATTGAATGATGTTGTGCCCTAACTAATGATAGATTTGAAGGTATTGACATTAATAAAAACACATTCCTTAATCCCAAATCTAGAACCCGCAACAGCAGAACAGGGGGCCTCTTGTCTACCTGCTGATGAGGAGAGAGCAGAAGATGCAGTCAACCATGTATCCCAAGCAAAGTTGTATTCCAGCGACCCTTTAGAAGAAGGGACATTGCTGTCACAGCAGAGCCTGGAAAATATGGAGGTGGAGAAAGAGGAGGAAAAACAAGAGGCCACTCCCTCAGCAGAGCAGAAAGTATTGCCTGAGTTGATAAACAGTGGCTCTGATGGCATGTCTTCTGCAGAAACATTAAGTAAGGATCCACCAAATTTACCAGTCCCTGTGGACAAAACCGAACATTTGCCCATGGCTAACCAGCTGGAAAGAAATCCATGCCACAGTCCCCAGTCCCCCTCTCCTCTTTCTTTATCATTGGATACTCGGGAGGCCCTCTCTGCCGTGGACATGGAAGGGAGGTCACTACCTCAGTCTGAAGAGGATGATGAGGAAGAGGAGGACGATGACCTGTTAAAAGATGGACATAATGAGGACATAAAGCAAGAACTGCAGGAGCATGATGTCAAGCCAGAATTGCTGCTAGATGAGATGTCCAACATGAGCCATGGAGATGAGAGCAGTAGTGGTTTTTTGGGCTCTCCAGGGGAGCCTGATCCTCAGCTCTCCATGGACCTTGACCTTGTTCCTGCTGGCCGTTCTCACACGGATAACCTGCTTACTGAGACTGATGACTCACTGCCCTTTGAACCCCTCAGAAGTGACAGAGAAAAGGTGAAACGTAGAGGATCCCCAGGACGCTCACGAGTTAAGCAGGTAAAGTCCCATATGTATTTATTGTTGAGAAATTATGGGAGTACAGTTTGACATTATAACCTTAACTTTGACCCATTGACACTAAATTGCAATTTCCTTGGCTTTTAGGGACGAAGCAATAGTTTTCCTGGGAAGCGTAGACCTCGAGGTGGTGGTGGAGGTAGAGGACGTGGTGGAAGGTCACGCCTCAAAGCCATGGCCTCCTGTATAGATGCATTCTTGGTAAGCTGCACTTCAGTTACACTTTACACTTTCTTTTTTACTCGGTCGGTTAAAATCACTCTTTTTTTTTTTTTATTAACATTTTCTCATTGTGTTTGTATTCGTCTATCCTTTTCTATACAGCTAAGCATGACCGCCGCAGACACTGGACTTAGTAAAGAGGAAGATGAGGAGGAAGATGACACCATGCAGAACACAGTGGTTCTTTTCTCAAACACTGATAAGTTTGTCCTGCTACAGGTACAGCGCCGTTTGTAGAGTGATATCTTATGTTATCCAGTGGCATTACCTGTGCTGAAAAACCACATATGCAAAACTCATAGGCCCTTTTTCTTTGTTCCCTCTTTTTCAGGATATGTGTGTTGTGTGTGGCAGTTTTGGAAAAGGTCCAGAGGGGCAGTTATTGGCTTGTGCTCAGTGTGCCCAGTGTTACCATCCTTACTGTGTGAATAGCAAAGTAAGTACATGTTAAACATTGATCATCACTTGTCATCAGTGTATTTTTTTTTGAATTCAGAAAAATGAAACCTGATATCTCCTACAGATCACAAAGACGATGCTCCGGAAGGGCTGGCGCTGTTTGGAATGTATTGTATGCGAGATATGCGGAAAGGCTTCAGACCCCTCTCGACTGCTGCTGTGTGATGACTGTGATGTCAGCTATCACACCTACTGCTTGGACCCACCCCTGCACAATGTTCCCAAGGGTGGTTGGAAGTGCAAATGGTAAAAAAATAAAAAGTCAAACTCTTGAGAGCACAAAGCTTCGTTCAACCCCGGCGCTTTGAATGGGGTCAAATGAAAATGAAAACATTACAATTTGCATATTATGTAAAACAGTCATGCCTCAGCCCAGCATTAGCAATTCACAGGCCCAACCCGCTGCCTCTTGCTTCCTCAGGCAAAGAAAATTTGCTACACCCCTCTCCCTGGCATCTGTGGTTTTTCAATCTTTCATATAAGCTGTATAGTCATTAAAGTTTGCTTCACTACCTCTGTGCAGGTGTGTATGCTGCGTGCAGTGTGGTTCCAACTCACCAGGGTTCCACTGTGAGTGGCAGAACAACTATACCCACTGTGGCCCCTGTGCCAGCCTCGTCACTTGTCCTGTGTGCAGAGAGAACTTCATGGAGGAGGAGCTGCTGCTGCAGTGTCAGTACTGCGATAGGTGGGTGTTGCTCATTAGAACCACGCACACACACGTACGGCAGACTTAGGTATTCATGAAACTGCAGCTAATGATGACAAGGGGGGAATGGATTATTTATGTTTTTTCGCATCATGAATTATTCCATAACATCTTTTGATTTGGGGTGTGATTTGTCAGGAAAAGTATGCATACCAACATATTTCTGTGTGCGTGTGCAGATGGGTCCATGCTGTCTGTGAAAGTCTGTACACAGAGGATGAGGTGGAACAAGCTTCTGATGAGGGCTTTGCATGCACATTCTGCACCCCATATGTTCCAAAACCTGTGGGTAAGTCTCAGAATGACACACAAAACTGAAGACTTGAAGATTGTTGTCAAATAGATACACAGGATATTCATGTTTGTACTGATAACTTCTTTTTCTATTGCTTTCTCTCCCTGCTCTTTGACTTTTTTCACAGTAGTAGAGTCAGCCATTATGGCATCCATAAAGATCAAAGAGCCAGGTTAGTTGGTTTAACCCATTCTTATTTATTTCCAGAAAAAATCTTTGCCTTGTCATCTGGTACTTTATATGTATGGGTCAATCTGATTGGCTAATATCACTTTACAGAACCCCAGTTCTACCGCTTGGAGGGTGTGTGGCTGACAGAGTCGGGTATGTCCCTGCTTCGGAGCATCTCCATGTCTCCCCTGCACAAGAGACGGCAGCGTCGTTCCCGTCTCGGCACTCTGTGTTGTGAAGGAGTTCATGATGGAATGGATCTGAGGGAGATTGACGGAGACGGGGAGGACGGAAAAGGTCGGCTCTCTTTTCAACTCATCCATCGGTGTATGACCAACAACAAAAGGGCATTTTGGCCCATTTTGATTCAACACTATGTGCTAATTCATTTTACTCTGTATTTATAGGCTGTGGGGAGCCCATGAATGTGAAACCAAGATGGAGAACCCTGGAGCCCTTACAGGGAAGGTGGTGCTGAAAGGCATGCAGGAGCAGAGGGGACTGAAGGGATTGCTGACTGCGACGGCCTGAAAGGAGGAGCAGAAGAGATGGAGGATAGTAAAAGAGAAAGCGGAAACCTTACAGACCCGGTAACTACCTAGAACCCCCCCCCCCCAAAAAAAAAAAAATGCATTCACTTTGATGTTGTGAAAAATATTTATTTATGAATTATTCCAGGCATCGGAGGCTTCATGGTGCGCCAAAGGAAGTGTCACACACGGATGAAGAAAGATTCTTTGCCCAGCTGGCTGGAGAGACTACTCTAGATGGACAGCCAATAGAGAGAACCATTGATGAAGGTTAGTTACACCGTAATGCAGCTGTTGTATTTCATTTCACAAAAAATCTACATCATGAAGTGGTTCGATATTCTTAATAGTTTAGTCTCATTGAGTAGTCATTGAGCTGAGGATTCAGTTTGTAACTAAAGAAATATAAAGTCAAACCCTGTATTCCAGCTTTTGACTCTTGGAGCCTCTGCTTAGCGTCTCTCATTCCCATAGCAGCATCAGCCTTCATTAAAGACTTAATCACTCTCATTTGGTTTGCCTAATTATATTTAATGCATTTGATATTTTGAATATTGAAAATGTGTTACATAAATCCTATAGTTCTGTGTGCAGGACCCCATCCTGACATTGATAACATAATGGATCCAAAACCAGTGGAAGGCGAGGAACAGGCCAAGAAACGGCGGGGCCGGAAAAAGAGCAAACTAGAGGACATGTTTCAACTTACCTCCAGGTTTTTAGTCCCTCTTTGCCCATTTTTGTTCAAGTTTTGAAACTTGAATGCATTCAGTGTACAAGGTTTTTTCTCTCATTTGTTTACTTTAGGAGGCCTTCTTTGGGAAGACACTATAGACTTGAGTAAGAAAGCTGTGATGACACCCCAAGGGCAGAGGGCGGGCCCATGCCTGATCCGACCTTTCGTTACCAGCACTGTCAGGGGTCAGAACTACTGCCCAGAGAGTAAGTATACTAACTTGACTTTTGTCCTTTGAAAACTTTGAAAATTATTTGTGGACACTAGGCGTGTAAAAGGTCCATGCAGGTTGAATGACTTTTGTGCTTCTCTTAATAGCTGAGGCCAAGGATCGTGTGATGAAAAATTTTCCTCTCAAGCAAGAGGCGGGTGAGGCCCTCCAGGCTCAGGAAGAAGGTGAAGGTAAGAGCCTGTTTAGAAGCTACTACTTCTGGTTTGTTATAATTGGTCTCATAGATGTGGCAAGTTGCTCTAAAAATACACATTTTGTAGGAGTTTCCGCACCATCCTCATCGCTGAAGGACCAGACATCCACTGATCCTCAGGACTCTGATGCAGAAAAAAGTGAGGACTCGCTTAGAAAATATTTTGGCAGTATGTAGTATTATGCATTGCCTGATGTTTATATCATGTCGTACATGGTGTTGTTCTGTTGCAACAGGTCTTCCACAAGGGGTGGAGAGTCAGGACTCAGAGCAGTTTCTTCAGGAAGGTTTCTGGAGTGTCGGATGGCTCCTCTTTGGGTGGAATAAAGCCCATTTTGGAGGGCAGTAAAGGGAGAACTCGTCGTGCACTCTGCCACAGAGAGCTCTCCTCTCAGGTAGGTGCTTGCATATGGTCTTACTTTTAACTTATTAGGTTCACAACAGAATTGTTGTATCATTGAGGAATTTGGGAGGATTTTCAATGTGTAAAATCTTTTACAGGGTCCCTGCCCTCAGCTGGAATGATGGATGCTTTTCCTGGTCTTTCTCAGTCACCGTTCTTTGACATGCGGTAAGGCCAAGACTGAGTTACTTAGGCATTTTTCTTTTAAATGAACGTTTAGTCATTTTCTGCTTAACTATTTAAGGTCATTATTTCATAAGAAACAATACTGGTTTGCAGGGACAGAGGAGGACTGTTTAGTCCAGATGGGGGTGATGAGAGCCCCTGGGCCACTCCCTCAACCCCAGCAACCCCTTCCTCCCCACCAACCCCCACTGAGGTAGAGGGTGATGGGCTGTCTTATAACCAGCGCAGTCTCCAGCGCTGGGAGAAAGATGAGGAGCTTGGGGAACTCTCAACCATTTCCCCTGTGCTTTATGCCAATACCAACTTTCCAACCCTCAGACAGGACTACCCAGGTGAGTGGAGAAAAAAATGCTTGGAGCGGTTCACCTATGATGAGACCAAGCACTGCAAGTTCGCCTTATGATAGAGTTAGATACTGAGCAGTTGTTTAAACATGTCTCTTATTACAGATTGGGCTAGTCGCTGTAAGCAAATCATGAAGATTTGGAGAAAGGTGCAGCTGCTGACAAGGTTCCATATCTGGTAGGTTCCCTGTTTTTGTTACAAGAATATTGAATTGCTTTAACTTAGTAATTGTTTCCTGCAGGTCTGCTCGTCTTAAAATGTAAGGTTTCTTCTTCCTATTTGTTTGTTAGCATTCTCTCCAGTGACTTATGGTTTCCACACTAGCAGTTATTGCCCATTAGAACCCTGTTGAGAAATTTTGCACCATGTAACACAGCTTACAATAGGTGTTATAAGTCTACAACTAAGCCATAGTGTGGCAACCCTAAGCCCTTTTTGTGCCATGCACAAGCTAAAATGTACTTCTGAAATTCGTTGATTTTCTCACCCTAATATAATTTCTTTTTGTAGCAAAAGGCCAAAGACAACCGGGCAGCTCAGAGGATCAATAAGGCACAGAAGGTAAAAGACGGATCAAGCATGAAACCAGTTCTTTAAAACTAAATGAAAGATAGGTGCTTTTTGTTTAATCAGTGCTGAAAGTTAATGTTTCTACTCTTCTTAAAGCAGGCGGAGAGTCAGGTTTGCAGGCCAATCAAGATCGAGCCTGGGCGTGTGAAAGGAGAACGGCCCAGCTTACATCTTCAGATCCCTCCACCATCAGGCTCGACATCAGTTTCCTCCCAGCCCAGCTCTGCAGAGAGCCCATATCCCTTCCCTCCAGATTCAGGATCATCCTCTGTCTTTTTCTCAGATGGACCTGTGAAGACCCCAGGGTCAGCTGAAATCCGGACAGATCCCTTGACCAAGCTGCCTCCTCAGTCACCCCGGTCTCATTCCCACCCAACCACCCCCTTCTCCACTGCTGGGGCCAGCCCCTTGCAGGCCTCTTCCTCAGGTTATCCCGCTTCCGGCCCACAGGGTCCTCCTCAGGGACGGCCATCCAGTCTTGGCCCCTTCGACATGCAACCAGGAACTCCTGGAACCCCCAGACGGGCTCAGCAGGTTGACCCCTATTTCAGATCACAGCTTCAGCAGCAACAAAGTCATCTACCACAATCACAGCAGGGCTTCTCAGGAGTCCCTAGGACCTCAGAAAGCCCTCATTCAAGAGGTGCTGGGATTGGGGAGTCGCCAATCTTCTCCCCATCCCACAATACCCACTATGGAGACCCGTTCAGAAACCAGCAAGGGATGGTACGGCCAGATTATGGTTCATCCCCATCACCGTCTGCACTGGCTTCCTCACCTGCCGGCACAGGGCAGTACAGGACTGATATGAGTGCGCCTTCACCACGCGCCTCTTCAGTAGGAAGACCTGACATATCCACTGGCTCCCCTGCTGGAATGCTGGAGTCTGGGGATGGTTTATTTAAGGCACCCATGACACCTCGAATGCACCAAGGGGAGGGAGGGGCACTTCACCCTGGAGCTTCCCCTAGCCACCCATCTGAAGGCTACAGGCAGTCTCCCTCCCACCCTTTCCTCTGATGCACATACTCAGCCATCCCTAACTCCAAGGCCACAGTCAGGTGACAATTGTTCTCTTGGGTCCCAAAGACACCCAGGAGGTCAACAAGAGATGTGCCCCAGAGTGCCCTCCAGCCCTCAGTCCTCAGGGCAGCTCTCAGTCTCCTCACACTCCTGGTGGCATCTCTAATGATGGTTACTCTGTCCAGTCTCCTGCAACTCCTCGTTTCCAATCCCCAGACCCTTGTTCTCAGCCACCTTCAAGGCCACAATCTAGAGACCCTTTTGCTAATGTCCACAAACCACCTCGTCCCTCTTCTGCTGCCCCAGAGGGAACTACAAGCTACAAAAGTTCACCTCATCATAACCAGCCACCTCCACCTCATCCTAACAACTCGTTCCCTCGGGGATCCTCTCTCTGGTAAACCTTCAGCACCTCCTACTTTCAGCCGCAGCCCCAGCACAGGAGGCTTCCAAGTAACCCAACAACAGAGTCAGATGTTACAGGGTCAGCTTCAGCAATTACAGCAACAGACCCAGCAGACCATGGGGGCAGACAATTTCGGCTCCAGGGTGCCACCTCCCTCTGGATCTCAAGAACTACAAGCTGTTCGCCCACCAGAGGTACCACCTCAGCCAGCTTTGCCGGGCACTCAAGAGATGCCTGACATTGCAGCTGTGCAGGACCCTGCATTAGTCGGCCTCAGCCCTTCTGAGTTGGAGAAGCACAGACAGGTATTTTAGTAAAAGACACAGGAAGTTCTTAAATGGTCATTTTAAGTGCTTGCTTCTCAATAATTATGTACTGTATTTTCTCTTGTTTTTCTGTTAGCGTCAGAGACTGAGGGAATTCTTAATCAGGCAACAAATTCAAAGAAATTCTATCAGACAAGAGAAGGAAGCTGCTGCTGCTGCTGGCAGCGCATCTCCCCGGCTGGGCTGGAGGGGAGATGGGAGCCTTTCAACAAGACAAGGCCCACAGAGCACCACCCTCCCTACCCACAGGTAGACAACTCTACAATGTTGCAAACATTCCAAATGCAAGCAGTCTGATGTCTTAATAAAAACAATATGATTGTATATCCTTGCAAGTGAGCTCTCTTTAAGACCTCACTGTTATTTGTTAAAGTTGGATGCAGCATTTTAAAGTTAAGCTAGAACAAAGTTACACTAGCAGGATCGCTGCAGACTAGCTTACTCCTGTGCATCAAACAACACATTTAAAACCGGTTCTCTGTATGGCAGCAAGCAGTTTGTAAGTGCTTGAGTTAATAAAGCAAGTTCTTTGTATCTTTAAATATAAGCACGAAATAAATGTCATCATTAGACATTTCTAACAAATACATGAATGGTGCATTATATATTTTTGTTGTTCTTGCTTCCTTTAGGACCGTGCTGCTGCTGCTGCTGGAGCTCAGGCTTCTGTGCAGGAAAGATTCCCATGGCTGTTGGAGGTATGGAAGACAAACTTAATCGCCAACCACCGACTGGACCTCCTGTCATCATGGACCCCAGTGCACAAAGGTCAGCGGCTCATTGAATTTAATTTACAATTTGTTTAAAGTAATAGGACATGATTCTGCTCTCACAATCAGAGTTTTTGACTGTAGCTGTATACACATTAGGTTGAATATATCCCTGAAATGATCCCTGTTAAATAAAATAGCTACATGACCCAAAATATGTAATTAGGACCCCTAATTCATCCCACTATATACATGCTTCAATTTAGCATACATTGTAAATCATACAAATGTAAAATATGTCTTTCCTTTTGTTTGTGTCTTTCCTTTAGGCCACCTGGGCAAATGAGACCTCAAGGCATGTTTCCTCGTCCACCGTTCCATCCACAGTGGCAGGGTCAGGCTCTAGGTCCAAGGAGGTTCCCCCAGCCTGGCATGGAGGCTATGGGCATTAGGCACAATCTAAACCCTGCTGTCAACATCCAGGGTATGGAAGGCATGACTAACCCCAACATGATGCCAGGGCATGGAGGGGAGACAATGCAGCCAATGGGTCAAGGACCTCCACCACAGTTCATCGAATTACGACACAACTCACAGAGGCTTCCACTACGACCACAATTCATGCCTCGTGGGCCACAGCCCAGACCACGTTTGTTTGTTCCACAGCAAGACATGACGGCACCATATGCCCAGCAACATCCCATCGTGCAAACTGGTGGCATTCAAGCAGAAGGGGGCAGCAACTCACAACTTGGGTTACAGCAAGGTGGACTGTCAAGTATGCTGCCTCAGCAGTCTACAGGGCCAGTATCGCAACAGCCCCACCTGCATCCCCAGACAGCTGCTCCCACTCCGAACATTCCTGGTACTGAGCGGCATCAGCTTCCACAGCCCCGCTTAGTCCCAGCGCAGCAGCCTGCCACAGAAGAGAAACAGTGAAGAACTGCCAGAGCCAGACCCTTGAGGGGCTTGGGGATGCCCCAGGAGACGGTGGTGTAGAGGATGAGGATGATTTAGCTTTAGATTTGGACCCTGACAAAGGAGATGATGAATTGGGCAACCTCGACAACCTTGAGACCAATGATCCACATCTGGATGATTTGCTTAACAGTGATGAGTTTGACCTCTTGCTTACACTGACCCTGAACTGGACCAAGGAGACCCCAAAGATGTCTTTCTCGGAATCAGCTGCGGTTGGTGGAGGCAGAGAGTGAGCACCTTCATCCTCCTCCGGATCTGTTCCTGTTAAACTGGAAGGCAAAATCAAGATAGAGCCAGGGCTGAAGTGTCTCTCAGCCCCTGCCACTGCAGGGGGGGCTGGAACCCAAACATCATCGTCTGCAGAAATGACTGATCCCTCCAAAGCCAAAGTAGATGACAGAGCTCAGCTGCAGCCAGGACAGGCTGTGGTGAAAGATGAATTTGGGGAAGCCAGGTCCAGTGGTTATTAGAGAGAACACACCATCAGCCAAGACCGCTCAGGCAGAAAACCAGCCTGCTTCTCTCAGTTCGGTTCGATTAGGGGGGCTACAGTACCCCCTGCCAGGACAACTGATGCATTGCCTTTTCCATCAGCTGCTCCACATGCAGATATTGGCGATGGATCCGCTGGGACTGCCTGATGTAGGGGGACAACACTCCCCTGCTGTAGATTTGGCAAAGGTAGAGAGCTCTTTAGATGGTGAACTTCCTCTGCTGATACAAGATCTGTTGGAGCATGAGAAAGAAGGAACAACAGAAAACAGCAACAACAGCAACAGCTCAGTTCTCTCCATCAAGGAGGCATGGCGCCCCATTTTCCTGTCCTTTCAAATCAACAGCCTAACCCACAAGCACCTGGGCAGATAATGCTGCCACAGCACCATCGTCCACCTCACCAAGGAATGATGGCTCAGCCAGGAATAGTACCTCGTGCTCCCCACATGATGCAGCAGCAGCAGCAGCAGCAACAACAAAGGCTTATGGGAAGTGGAATGGCACCTCCTCCACATATGGCGATGACTCAGCAGCAAGCAATGATTAGGATGGGGCAGCCAGGGATTCATCCAGGTATCAGTCATCAACAGCAGCCGCAGCAAATAGTTAAACAGTCACCACTGGCCAACAATTTCTTCCCAGATAAAGGTACACACTGAGTAGTTTTTACTCTTCTTTGTAGGAATATTAACAATATATTTTGTCTATATGAACAATATTTTCTCAATATTGCAGATTTAGACAAATTTGCCACTGATGACCTCATGGATCCAATTGCCAAAGCAAAGATGGTAGCACTCAAGGGTATCAAAAGGGTGTTGGCACAGGATCCAATGGCCGTTCCTTCTGGCATTAATAGGTATGTTTTGTTTTTTAAATATTTAATGAATCCTCTGGCGTTCATTTAAGGTAGTAAGGTTTTTTTTTTCAACTCTAACTTTACCTTTTTGATCATCACAAAGCTGGAAACCAAATAATCCTTTCTTTATCTGTAGACACACAATTATCATCGTCACCACTGACACCCAGTAATGAATGCAACTGCCCCAAAAGAAAGATCAAAAATGAAAGTCAGCATTAAGCAGCCTTTTTGAAGTCCTCATTGTCTATTTTGCAATTGCAAAAATACCACAGACCTAAAAATACTCTGTTCATAATTTGTTTTGTTTGTTAGCCTCAACATTTGCATGAAATATGCAGTTACAATTTGTATTTAGAAGTCTCCACTATAATAACCCTTTTATCTGCATTTGCAAGTTTGCGCCACCTGACTTTGTTTAAAATTAAACATTTGAATTTTGCTTTCTCTTTAGGCAACAGGTTTCTCTGCTTGCTCAGAGGCTGGCCTCTGCCCCGGGAACAGATCCAGCTCAACCTGGATCTGGACCACCAAAGGTACATTTTATTGCTCCTCAGAAGTGATATGTTATACTGAAAGATTTTATTAAGTCAACTTGTTTATTTAAATCATTTCTTTCTCTCTTCAGGAGGGAGAAACAAGTGATCCAACCCAGTCAAGACCCAACCCTCCCCAGTTTGTGCAAGGAATTATCAGTATGTCCTTTCATTTGTGTGTCTTGTAAATATTTAATGTAATAATTGGGAAATATTCAGTATTGCTTTCCCCATTGTCTTTGATGGATGTAATAAACAATCTTCTTCAGTTACAAGTTATGCATTAAGTTATCCCCTTTTGTCACAGATGATGCAGAACAGCACCAATATGAAGAGTGGCTTCTTCACACTCAGCAGTTACTCCAGATGCAGTTGAAATTTTTGGAGGAGCAGATTGGGGTTCATCGCAAATCACGTAAAGCCCTGTGTGCTAAGCAACGTACTGCAAAGAAGGCTGGCAGGGAGTTTGCTGAGGCCGATGCAGAGAAACTAAAGTTGGTTACAGAGGAGCAGAGCAAGATTCAGAAACAGCTTGACCAGGTGTGTATATTACTGGTTTAGTATTTTCTCTACAGCAAAGATAATTGACATTTTTGTATCACTATTCATATCTGTTCATTATTTTGCTGCAGGTACGCAAGCAACAGAAGGAGCACACCAATCTTATTGCAGAGTACAGGAGCAAGCAACAGCAGCATCAGCAAGGCTCAGGTCTTCTTCCCCCAGCTCATCCTGCACAGGTGGGGCCCCCTCATATGTTTCCCAAGATGCCTGGTCAGATGGTCATGGGCCAACAGGGAACACCTCTAATGGGTCAACACCCTGGCATGATGCCCCACAGTGGAATGCCTGTGAGAATGCCACAAGCACAACCTTTTATGGGTGGATCCCAGCCACAGCATCCTGCAGCCCTTGGAGCCAGTGTTGTAAGGCCCCCAGGTCCACCTGGTGCCCCAGCAGGATTTTTCCCACAGGGGCCTGGAATGCAAGGTGCAGATCCAAGGCTACTTCATGAGAGACAGCTTCAGCACAGGATGCAGATGGCAAAACTCCAACAACAACAACAACAACAACAGCAGCAGCAGGTGATGATGGGTCAGCAACCGCTGCCACATCCAAATCAGCAGCCTGGCTTAATCACTCAGCCTCAGCCTGGTATGGTTCAGAATCCACTTATGGCCCAACAACAAGCAAACCCACAACAAGTAATGCTGACTAGCCAGGCAAATCAGCAAAGCATGGGGCAGGTTCCACAAGGAATGGTTGGAGGTCAGGCTGGAGCTCCACTTCCACAGACTCTTTCAGGGGGACAGCCTATAAACCATGCTCAAGGCATGATAGCAGCTCAACCAGGTGTTATGGGGAACCATCCGGGTGTACCACAGCAACAGAGGCCTCAGATGATGATGGGACAGCAGGGAATGGTTGGACCTCCAGGTCATCCTGGCCTCAGGGGTCCTCAGGCTCAATTGACTCCACAACAACAGAACATTCTGGCCCAACGCATGCTTGCATCTCAACAACAGCAACAACAGCAGCAAAATGTTGCAAAGAATTTGGCACACCTGCAGCAGCAGCAGCTGCAGATGGCACAGCAAAGACAACCAACGCAGTTGATAAGCCAGTCAAGTCAAGAGCAAGGAGGGCACTCCCAACCCTCCACCCCACAGATGGGCTCCTCACCTTCAGCTGGCAGTATGACACCACACAGGGAGCCATCGGGAGCTACTGACGGCCTAAACTCAGGCTCTAAAGAGGGTGGGATCCTCAGCCCTAATTCAAGAACACCACCACAGCAGACCGGACCCTCCACTCCTAATCAAATTTCTACAAATGATCACCAAAGTGATGTGAGCAGACAGCAGTTACAACAACAGCAACAGCAGCATCAGCAGCTAAACCAGGTTAATATGGCCCAGCAGCAACCGTCAAATCCTCAGTCTGTACCTGAGCAACAAACTGGTGTGCACCAGCAGCAGCAAGTTCAGCTCACTCTTCAGAGGCAAGGTTCAATGAGTGTGGACAAACCTGCTTTGATAACAATTAAAGAGGAAGGGAAACCAGTTGATTTCTTGGCTCTGCAGCAACAACAGCAAATGGTTCACAATACTATGCAGCAGTCACAGGATCCTATAATGCAGCAGCAGATCCAAGGCCAGAACCACCCTGGTCAGCCTCAGCCTGTTGTTATGGGTCATAGTCAACAACAGCAAGCTCTCATGGCCCAGCAACAGAAACAACAGGCAATGATGGGCATGATGAGAGCCCAGCAGCAAGGCATGATGGTTCAGAGGCCTGGGCTTCCACCTGGACAGATCCGCACCCCTATCAACATCCAAGCCATTATTGCCCAAAATCCCCAGCTCCGCAATCTCCCCCCTAACCAGCAGATCCAGCACATCCAGGCCATGATTGCCCAGCGGCAGCTCCAACAGGGACAGATGCTTCGGATGTCAATGGGTCAAAGCCAGCAAAATCAATTACGACCTCACATGCCACCAGGACAGGTGCCACAGGTTGGGCATCAGATGCCAGGGATGGAAGGCCAACAGATGCCATATGGAGCCATGGTGAAGCCAGGGGCAGTGGTCTCTCAGCAACAGCCAGGCATGATGGGCCAGCAACTCGGTGTTGCTCCTCAGATACAGCAGGGGATGATGCTACCTGGGCAACAGCAGCCACAAGCAGGGGAAATGATGCAACATATGATGAGGGGCCAGGTACCAGTTCCACCTCCCCATGTGGACCAGGGACGTATGATAAGGCCAACATCCCCTCGTCAGCCATTGCCCAACTCTCCAGGGGATCCACAAAGGCATGGTTTTAATCAAACTATGGGGATACGTCCACCCACCCCCAATCAGAACCCACAAGCACTAATGGCTGCTGCTGGTCGCATGCAGGGCTCTCCATCTCATGCATACTCTCCAAGAGGTCCCTTTGGCATGAGCCCAGCCCACCCTGCCTCACCCCATTCATCCCATGTCTCCTCACCCATAGCTGGTAGGGGTAGTCCATACAGCCACGTCAAGGCATCTCCACTCAGGTCACCTGGAGCCAAGAGTCCACTTGACTGTCCAGGACTGAAGCTAGAAGCTCAGACATCTGGCATTGAAACATACCAGACAGCCTCAGGTATCCCAAATGGTCCACAGAAAGGCATGGATGTTCACCATCAACCACAGCATGTCAGAAGTGTTTCAGAGACAGTCTCTCAAGGAGGGGAGCTGTGCAAAATGACCCTACAGAACATTAAACAGGAGCCAAGAGAGGTTCAGTGCGACGGTGTGGCTGAGGCTCATCCTGGGGCTATAAAGCGAGAAGCAGTGGGTGACACAGTTGCTTCTGGGAACAACACTGGCTTTATTAATGCTGGAAACATAGCAGGAGACTCTGAAAGTCAAGGCCCAAGATCTGAGACTGGACAGCAACTCCTGCAGAAACTCCTACGGACAAAGAACCTTCAGCTTAGTGCTCAGAGGCCCTCTGAGGGCATCCACAATGAGATCAACGGCCACATCAACAGCAAGTTAGCAATGTTGGAGCAGAAACTTCAGGGAACTCCAAGAAACATGGAGGTACGTTTTTTGTTTAGTGCATTTTATCTTTTTACCCTTTTCATGTTGTTTGAGTGGAAAAAATCTCACCAGAGTATTCTCAACTTTTACAGGATTTACAGTCTATAACTAAAAGGCCCCCTGCCCAAAAGCCAAGGCGCACTAATAAGGCATCTGGAGACCGAGGGAGCAATGCACGCAAGAAGAATAAAAAGGAAGAAGTTGGAAAAAGTGCAGAAGCCTTGATTAAGCAACTTAAACAGGTAAAATGGATTTGTGTTTTTTTTAAATCGCTTGAAATATTTTTGCAATTCGTGTTTGGTTTATTTTTTTTAAAGCACTTCTTAATGATGTGGAATTATGGGAACTCGCGTTTCAGGGTCTCTCTCTGCTGCCTCTGATGGAGCCTTCAATTACTGCCAGTCTGGATCTGTTCGCTCCTTTTGGAAGCAGCCCAGCTAACGGCAAAGCCCAGCTGAAAGGATGTTTTGGAAATGCAATGCTGGATAATATCCCAGACTACTACTCTCAGTTACTCACTAAGGTAAAACCGAGTTCCAACATGCACTGATGTTTAACTTTTGGCAAGCTGTTACAGCATTTGGTCATTTTTAAGGAACAAGAGGTTCAAGATCAAAAGTTGTTTTATGTTACTGATGTTTTGTGCTTTCACAGAGTAATCTCAGCAACCCACCAACACCCCCATCCTCGCTGCCACCTACCCCCCCACCTTCAGTACAACACAAGCTGCTGAATGGAGTGACACCTGGGGAGGAATTGTCTGAGGGTCCGAAAGACACAGTGCCGGCAGAAGAACCAATGGGTAAATAATACAGGATTAAGCATAAAAAAAATGGGACATTGTGTTAAAAAACACTGTACATGTACACATACATATACTTGCATATATAATTTCTTCTCTCTATTTTCTGTTATAGAAGAGGTGAAGAGTGTAGACATTCTAGCAGCGCTCCCCACCCCTCCACATAACCAGAATGAGGACATCAGGTACAATAGGACAAATCTCTTGGGCTCTTTGGAAACCAGAATACATGGATTTATTGTTGTTGAGCAGCTATAAATGTAGGGAATTACTTTTTTTTCTTTCTAACAGGATGGAGAGCGATGACGAGGATGCCCCAGAAAGCATCATCCCGGCATCCTCCCCTGAGAGTAACGTAGGAGATGCAACGCCACGTTTCCCCAACCTACGGGAGCCTAAAGAGGAGGAGACAGAGAGAGCAATATCCCCCATCATCCCACTCATACCTCGCACTGCCATCCCAGGTATTATACAACATTCAAATCTCTTATTCCCTGAAACAAAAGCTGCTTGGTTTTTTTTGTTGCAATAACCCATCCTGAATGTTTTATATCATATTGTTTATCTTATTTTACCATTACATTCTGTTCTGTTATGAGAAGTATACCATAAGGTTAATTCTCTACATTGTCATTTGCAGCATTCCCAGAAAACAAACCACTTGAAGGTGTAGACAGCAAAGTGGTTTCTACATCCAACCACTGGGAGAAGGCCAAAAGCAACGAGGTGTCTGTGACATTCATGTTGTCCTCTGCTGCAGCCAAGGTAAGAAGCTAGAACATGTTTTAAAGCCTGTTTGACGATTTTATCTTTCTGAACCGAAACCTGAACCTGAGTTTTTTTTTTCTTGTTCCAGAAACTGAACCATGTGATGATGACCATGGCCCAGCTGCTTAACATCAGGATGCCAGGTTCTTATGAAGTGACTTTCCCTCCACAAAACTCTGACATGTCTGGAGTGGATGGGACTGGGAAAGGACCTGGACAGTCAGGTTTGTATTTAGATACTGGTAATTTGGACTTAACTGATGCCTTAACCCTCCTGTTATGTTTGAACAGCAATAATGTTCCTGGGTCAGTTTGACCCGGGGCATATTCAATTATCCAGAAGTGTCAGAACCCCAAAAAATCCCAATACACATTTTTTTAATCTAATTTTTAACTCCGTAACTAACCATTTAAATCAATATTTAGTGCAATGGTGTTCTTTAATTCTCACAGATCATGGTTCATTGAGGATAACTCACTCGTTTTTTTTATTAAATTTAATGTTCAAACTTTTTTTAATGTACATTGGAAAGCCCTAAATATAAATACAATAGTTTTACATGACATAGATTTTAATTTTAATTTTTTTTTTCTTTATGAAGTGATTTTGATAAATTAACACGACACCTCTTCTGTCACATGCTGCCCAGATTTTTATGCAGTTTATTGCCTAAAATAGACTTTTAAAAGGGTCAGTTTGACCCGCAACATAACAGGAGGGTTAAGACTGCAACTTTACTCATCAAATACTTGACTTGAAATACCTGGGACTCAAATAAGGTGATGATGTTTTCTAGGAGTGCTGTGTACAAAGGACAGTCCTTCACCCAGCCAGGATGAGTGGCTAAGACAGTTTGACGTGTCTCTCCCAGGCTGTACGCTAAAGAAACAAGTGGACATTCTGGCACTCATAAAACAGGTCAGTCAATAAAGGTCATTTGAGAACAATCTTTTTGGTTATATGCCTTGTATGATGCATTTCTTTAAAGCCGTAGATTTCATATGGGAATTTTTCTCTCAGGAATTCCCAGTAAAAGAGGACAAACCAGCCCAGCACTGTTACACAACCAATGTTAGTGACCTGGATGTGCGGCATCTACCTGCTATACCAGTGGAGGAATCTCCACCTCCATCACCACTCCCTCCCAATCCTCCCCCATCCGACCCAGTTCCAACTACCGAACCTGAACCTTCAAAAAGTCCAGCTTCTCCATCCCCGGCTATTTCTAGTCCCACCACTGTCCAGATAAAGATTGAGCCTGAACAGATTGATGATCCTCCTACTGATGCTGCTCCAACTGCTGATGTCCCTGCTGATGTCCCTGCTGATGTCCCTGCTGATGTTCCTGCTGATGTCCCAATTGAGTCTGATGCTGCTGCTCCACAGTCAGTCACAGAACCAACAACGACCCATGAAAGTTCAGATCAAACTGCCTCTTACTGAGGATCATCAGGAGGTTGTCACAAAGGAGGAGGAATCAGCCACTGATCTTGCTCCACCTCCTGAAGATCCTCACAGCGACATGTGTGTCTTCTCCCAAAGCCATCAAGCAGCGCAGACCTCTGTCCCCCGATGAGGAGGTGGGTTCATCCCAAAGTGAAAAAATGGAAGGGGATTCGCTGGAAACGTCTTCAGATTGTCATCTCAATAGAAAGGAGGTGTTCTAAGAAAGAGAGCAGCCGCGAGGTGTCTGAGCTGATGGAACGCCTGCGCATACTCTTCGACCAGATAAGCTGCCTCGGGACAAACGTAAATGCTGCTTCTGCCACGAGGAAGGTGATGGAAGCCACAGATGGCCCGGCCCAGACTGCTCAACATTGATGTGGACTTGTGGGTGCACCTAATGTGCTCTGTGGTCTACAGAAGTATATGAAACGCAGGGCGGGGGCCTTACAACGTGGAGGGGTAGCCCTTCGTCGTGGATTGCGGACGGCTTTGCGCATACTGCAGAAAACGGGTGCCACCAACAGCTGCAACAGACTGCGCTGCCCGAATGTCTACCACTTTGCATGTGCCATCAGAGCACGCTGCATGTTCTTCAAAGACAAGACCATGTTGTGCACTCAGCACAAGCTGAAGGGCCCCAGTGAAGACGAACTCATTACATTTGCTGTTTTTACGCCGCGGTCAATTGAGCGTGATGAGGTGAAGCAGATTGCCAGCATACTACAGCGAGGCGACCGGATCCACCTGTTCCGAGTTGGAGGTCTTATCTTTCACTCTGTCGGTCAGTTGCTTCCCTCCCAAATGGCCAACTTCCCACTCCCCCACTGCCATTTTCCCTGTTGGTTTACGAGGCAACACGCATCTATTGGAGCACACGTGTGCCCAACAAGCGTGTGCCGCTATCGCTGCCGCATCAGCGAGGATGAAAGTCGACCCCTGTTTGAGGTGCGAGTTTTGGAGCAAGGAATGGAGGATCTGCACTATCGTGACGGCAATCCAGAGGGTAAGCACTTAAACACTGCTTTAAAATTATTTCACAAGTCTCTCAGTGCTGTACTTTTCTACTTGATTTAAGTCTACTGCCCATTTTTTGTAATTAATTCACCACCTCTTGTCGTCAGGAATCTGGGAGCGGGTGGTTCAGCAGGTGGCTAAACTCCGAGATGAATCATCCCTGTTGAAGCTGTTCACTGAACATGTTAAGGGGGAGGAGATGTATGGCCTCACAATTCATGCTGTCATGCGCATCACGAGTCGGTAAGAAGTACATAAGCTCCATGAGCCAGTATTTACACACACTACCCCCAGATGGGGCACCCCCCCCCCCAAACAGCAGCACCCGCCCCTCTTGGAAGTTCAGTCAATTTTATTTTCTATATAGCGCCAGATCACAGCAGAAGTAATTCAGGTTACCTCTCTTACAGATCAGGTCTTAAACTTGTTCTTTTAGTAAACAGAATAAATATCCTTATGTTATTTATCTTATTTAGGCTACATGACGGGTTCATTATGCTCCTCTGCTCTCTGTATCGCATACAAAGTTCCGCCCTGATGTGCACACAGACACAGACACACGTGCACACCCATACACACATCACAGCACGATGATACGCTAAAACTCCTTTTTTCAAGACGAAAACGAGACTATGATGAGCTTAAGTGCATCACTGATAGGCCTAATACAAACTCAGATGAAAACTTTAGTGGCTGAATATCTGACATTAAACAGCCCCCACCCCCCCGCCCCCCCCCCCGCCCCCCCCCCCCCCCCCCCCGCCCCCAAGGCTGCAAACCTAGGGGAAACACTGACCTCCTTATAGTGAGCTACCATTTTTTGTGCAAAAAAATGTGATTGATAACAGGAAATGTCAGATTGCTGCCAACAATCAAATGGCTTCATAGAACATTATTGAGCAAAGCAGCAGTCAGAAAGTGTCCAGACTCAAATTGGGCCTAAAAGCTTTGACTTGAGAGCTTCAAGGCTGCAGAAGTTTGATTTACAGTTGGATCAAAACACAGCACAGTGCAGGACTAACATGATTTGTATGACTTTGTTACTTTTACAGTTGCCTGGAGTGGAGAGCTGCCAGAACTACCAGTTCAGATATGGTCGCCACCCTCTGATGGAGCTCCCCCTCATGATCAATCCAACAGGCTCTGCTCGTTCTGAGCCCAAAGTTGCAACACAGTGCAAGAGGTAAAGAAGCAATATGCACTAAGCAATAAACCAAAATAAACCACTAGAAGTTGGACTGTGGTGGATTTATAGTCGAGCAGAGTAAAACATTACTTCTATAACATCTGCTATTATTATAAGTGAGGTAAAGTAAAAATTCCTCTAGCAATATTTCACAGAGTAATAAAAAGTATGTGTGGGTTGATCAAATTACAGCTTTTAAAGGGATTATTTAATGTATGATTGTTTTCTTGCTTGTAAAACCATCTCATAAATGACCAGATACCCACTTACATGCTCAATTTTTTTTGAAGGCCTCACACCTAAATAGCACCAGTGTGTCAAAGGCCTACCAGAGTACCTTCACTGGAGAGCTCAACACACCATACAGCAAGCAGTTCGTCCACTCCAAGTCGTCCCAGTATCGTCGCCCTAAAGACAGAGTGGAAGAATAACGTGTATCTGGCACGATCACGAATTCAGGGCCTGGGTCTGTACGCTGCTAAGGATCTGGAGAAGCACACCATGGTCATTGAGTACATCGGAACAGTCATCCGCAATGAGGTGGCCAATCGCAGAGGAGAAGATCTATGAGTCACAGGTATGATAATTACAGAATTGGATTTTATTTCAAATACACAAAAGAAGAATTCCTTTGGGTTAAAGGTGACATATCATGAAAAATCAACTTTTTAATGGTTCTCTACCTGAAATACAAACCCCCTGAAAATGAAAAAAAATCCATTCTGCCCCTGTTCTGATTTCTCCACCTTTCTGTAAATGTGTGCTGAAACGAGCCATTTCAGTTTTCTGTGTTTTTCATACGTCACAACGACATCCGGTCTGTAACGGAAGTCAGAGCTCGGAGCTTGTTCAGCCCTAGACTGTATAAAATACAACTCAACTCCTCCTCTGTTTTTCATCACCTGCACGTGTGCTAACAAGGAGCTTAGGAGGGAGGCATGCTAGTTGTAGGCTCTTATTAAACACAGAGGTCGGTTTACTCCCCACGTCGCAGATTTGAAGATCTAGTGGATGATTTTATTTTTCATTGAAAAGTGCTAGTGCTAGTTAGCATAGCCACATGGCTACATGTTTGGCGCTGTGTCCAAGACACATGTTGACATGCTGACAAATAAACAACAAGAAACACTAAATCTGTGACCAATCGTTCAGAAAGGTCCTGCTGCAGGCGCCTCTCCATCAGGATCAGATTCTGGATCAAATTGAAAGGGTTTGAAGTACGCGGGTCTGTGAGCAGCCGTGTATATTCAGCCATATTGTAAACATTAGATCAACGTGCCACATCCACTTCCTGAGGGGGCGTGGTCAGAGAGCTCATTCATTTAAAGGTACAGAAACAGAAAACAGCCTGTTCTGAGCGGGGCTGAAAAAAGAGGGGTTTACAGCATGCCAAAATCTGATTTTTTGAAGTGTTTTTTTGAGCAATGAACTTTAAAGACATGTTTTGGGGACCTCTTAGACCAATATACTTTGATGAAAAAGAGCGTAATATGTCACCTTTAAAGCTGAAGAAATATACTTGGAGGGAAAATATATATTGATATGGGGACTTTTCCTCCAGTTAGATGTTCCTTCAAAACCAACCGCAGAGTTTCCATCTATCATTTTTGTTGTATCATTTTCTCGTAGAACCGGTGGCATCTACATGTTCCGCATCAACAATGACCAGGTGATCGATGCCACTCTGACAGGTGGCCCTGCCTCGGTAAGTGCTCGGATATGATTGGTCACTCATTGTTAACCCTCAAGTTTATCTTCCATTCTGAGTGAGTTTATTCTTCTCCTATCCAGCTACGTCAACCATTCCTGTGCCCCCAACTGTGTTTGCGGAGGTGGTAACATTTGACAAAGAAGATAAGATCATCATCATTTCCAGCCGCAGGATCCCGAAGGGAGAAGAGGTACACACTGCATGAGAAAACTCAGAACCTTTAACGTTTAATTGTATTTTCTGTCTTTGTTAAAGTTAATCTTTACATATTTTCGTTCTCCGACTCCAGCTGACCTACGACTACCAGTTTTGATTTCGAGGATGATCAGAACAAGATACCTTGCCATTGCGGAGCGTGGAATTGCCGAAAGTGGATGAACTAAACTGAAGAAAAGGAAGAAGCGTGAAAAATTCCCCTCTCACTGGTGCCAGAACACTCTCGCGCCAAAGCCTTTGAATCCTACATAGCCAGTGCATAAGCTGATCTGAAAAGACGAGGAGGAAGGCTGGCCTCCATCATCGAAAAAAAACAGACTCAAAGTGTTGACCACCTGTAGCCAAAGGTTTGAAGAGCATTAATAATAAAAGCAAGCAACCGTCTCCGTCAACAACAACTTGACGGTGGCACTAACTCATGTTTGGACTCACCCTCTCCTCAGCCAAACCCCAACCCCCCCTCCACCCCCCTCTCGACTGTTCTCCATAAACTACAGCGGCTGGAAAACAATCCTCAACATCTACCAAATGATTCTGACCCTCTGATTTCAATACTCGACAAAAAGCCATTTTTAAAAATACTACGAGTGAACTAATGATGCATTTTTTTATGTTTAAGTCGGACCTATATCCGTGTCCCACCTGACCACAAACCCTCCCCCTCAACCTCCCGGAAAAGGCACTTTCCCATCACGTCATCAATGAAGACACTCGGATTTTGGCTAGCTAGACAATCTCGATGTGGCTCTGTGTAGAACCACATGTGTCGATGGAATGTAAAAAAAAAAAAAAAAAAAAAAAAGATGTAAGTAATATAAAAACTGAAATGCTATTGATCTGTGGCTCCAGAGGCACCAGAATGTTTGGCTATGTGGTCCCATGGCGGGTTATTGGACCCAGTCTACCTCATTGTATTAGCGGAAGTGACTGCTTTGTATAAAAACTGTTAACTGCTACTGTGGACGGGAGGGGGGGAGAGGGGGGGGTGTTTTTATTGGCTTAGCCTTCTCGGACAAGCAGGGAATCTTAAGCAGCGGTTGCTCTATCTACTCTATGCTGATGATGTTTACAATAATGAGCCAACATAATTATTATTCTTCATGAATTGTTTATACAGAGGAAATATATGACAGTTTTGGATAAGATATTGCATTAAAATGCACATCAGAAGCTTATAGCGGGTGTCCTGTATGCCACCAAATCATCCTGGATATTAATGTAGCTTTTTTTTGTTCTTTTTATTTTATGCTCAGAACCATGTTGGCTGTGTGAAAGCACAAGAACATCCACCTTTTTCAGTTGGTGAAAAACAATAATGATGTGAGTGAATGGCTCAAGCATCACAGGACAACGTGGTCTTTGAAGAAGACCACGTTGTCCAAAATCAAACAAAGTACACATTTTTTGCTTATCGCTTCATACATTGAAGTTCCACTTGTTGAAAATCAGCAGGTGGATGCATGACTACTGTCCCATGAAATGCTTTTTACACCCCCCTCCCAACAACTCAAATCTTTCACAACTCAACCTTGAACTTTCTAAATCATGCCTCTTCCTCTCTGTATTATTTAGTGGACTGTTGTTAAACTTTACTGTAGTAAGTCTTCCTCTGCCTGAGTACAGCCTGCAGTGTTTCTACTTCCCCCTGTAGTGTGCTTCTTTTCTAGTGCTGGTATCGTCTCTTCCAGGCTGGACTGATGGCAGGGAAAGACTTATTGGAAAAAAGGGCATTTGTTTCATTTCTATGTAAGATGAATGAAAAAAAAAAAGTCTTTAAAGGGAGCTTTACTAAGAAACTCCACCTTCCCATACTACTTAGTTGTTTCCTCCTTCCCCTAACCTAAGACCTCACATGATTTAAAAATGCAAAGGTTGTACAAACTGTATATAAGTTATGCATTAGGGGGACAGCAACTCTTTATTCAGCCCCTTTGTAATCAACAAAGTAAAAGTGTAGAGAGATGAAATAGAAAAAATCAACCACTGGATATCATTTTAACAAAGATAAAGCTGTATATAAATATAAATATATGTAAAATGGCAAACTAATATCTTTATGTATATGAACCAGAGTGTTTTGCATTTACCTGTTTTTCTATTAGTGTTTTTGCTATAAGCTCTCAGAGACAAGTTTGTTAAAATAGCTATGAGAAAAATGTCTGGTCTTCTCCAATCAAGTGCGACGAGAGGCCGATGTGATAAAACTTTGGATTCATGTGGAGGGTCGTTGATTATTAGACATGGAATCACTTCTTGAGTACAGCAGTACAATGGTGCATAGCATTTGTATTTATGTAATATTGTTTGTGTTTATTTTCTCTTTTTATTTATGCTACTGCTTGTTGATTACCAAAACCTGTCCCTTAATTGGTCACGATTGGATTGATATACTCTTGAATGGAAAATCTTGAACTCCCTAGACTATTGTTAGTGTTTTGCTTTTTTATATCTTCCCTATAGAAGTGAATGTGTTGGTAAACCTTGTGAAATGGTTACTTGGCCTAATGTATGTTATGATGTAATACTCAAAGTTAACCCCATACTTAACCTGGTAATGAATTGCACTCTCATAGTATAATGGAGATCTTCTCTAAAGTGGTAGATATTGATCAAGTATCCGAAGCAGTGATATAAATATATATATATTTTTTGGTATGTTTCTATTTCAAGGGAAGACCATGAGGAGACATTATGCCGCTCACTGGATATTAGCCTGAATAATTTTTAACTTCTCTGAATCTTAATTTAAGTTCTCTGCATATCTTATAATTTAATAAAGTTTGCTCAAAATTGAAGGTTTTTTTTAACCTCACCTACTTTTTAAAAAGATGTTGCATCTGTACAGCAGAGATACTTTTAGGGAATATGAATAATAAATATAATGATCATTTTTATTGTATGTGGCATGTTTTGTATGGATATTATTTTGAATTGTACATATTTTTTTCAGGACGCAAGAGGTTGCATCTCTTTATATACAGCTTTCCCACTCCCCCTCCCTTTCATCTTATTTCTTTGTCTGCTTTTGTTTCTTGTAAAGGAAAATAAAATGCATTTTAAATATGTGCACGCTTATACTTCTTTCCACCTAGAACACAGATTTAAAGCAGGATAGACCCTGAACTTTGGGGTTCATTTCAACCTTAAGAATAGAATCAAAGTGGGGCGCTGGTGGCCTAGCAGTCTAAGCGCCCCACGTACAGAGGCTACAGTCCTCGTCCCAGCGGTCGCCCGTTTCCTGCATGTCTTCCCCAGCTCTCTACTCCCCACATTTCCTTTCTCCCTTCAACTGTTCTAATAAATAAAGGCAAAAAGGGCAAAAAAAAAAAGAGAATAGAATCAAATTGTATTACATCGTAATTAGGACTACATGAGTAATCATTATGTGGTCATCATTGTGAAGTGAGCGCTCACAATAAACATCACTGAAGTCAGGATTTTCCACGACATTCAAATCAGCAATGCTTTGCCACTAATGCTGGTTACATTTTACCTGTTAGAATAATGATCATGCTGTAACACTATCATGATGCAGTCAGGTGTGTCTCAAGGTGGCTATCAGCTACCCTCAAAACAATAAGCAATATGCTCTCATCAAACTACTTCAGGATTTATTTTGTACGGTGGCCCTGAAGTGCAAATCACAAAGGCAATTCAGAAAACATGTAAACCATGTCCTAGACCAGTCCAATCAGCGACAAGTCATGTCCCCCGAGGATACCTACTTCTTCTGGTTTGGTTAATGTCGTAGTGTTTTCTGATTTGCACTTCAGGGCCACTGTAATTTTGGTATCAAAACGAAAAAGTTGCTAACATGCAAAACACAAAGAAGAGATAGACTTAAAAACTGAAAATATGTTAAATGAACCATTTTTATTCTATATGTTGATTCAATCTATCAAACCAAGCAGAAGTTTCATACCCCAAAAAATACTTTAACAATTTCTTTTAGATTTTTTAACATTATAAAGGGTCAATTTGACCCACAACATAACAGGAGGGTTAAATACATTTGAAACCTTAAAAATACCTGATCGTAGTCATGATAATTTCCTTACTCTTTAGTTATTTTATGTGTTTTAATCCCTGTATTTGTATGTCAACATAACTGTTGAATAGCTAAGGCAGCAGTAGACAAACATCTTGAATAAGCACCAAGTCAAAGTTAAGAAAAAGAGGAATTTATTGTATATCATCTATATACACACTTTTCAATATATTCTGAAAAGATTTTCACAACATGGTTTGAAATCTTGAAGTTTAACGTATGGACAGAATGTCTGATGGTCATATACCCATGGCAACAATTCAAACATGGACAGGAGTGTTTGGACAATTTTGGTTCAACTGACTCCCAATCTCTGCTCCCCGCTCTCTTCTAATTCGCCTGCTGAACATCTACCCACGTTATCAGTAGCAGCAACGTTTCTGGGATACACAGCCAATGACCCGAAAGGAAATAAAAACTACCGGTAGGAAGAGGGAAGGACGAGTCTTAAGTTCATCTAACCTCAGTGCAGAGGACCCAGTGTTTGAGACAGCATGCAAAATGGATACTAACATGACACATGGAGTCTGGATTAATGAAGACAGAACTAACATTAACTAAAGTCCATGTGGACATAACAGTGCAGAGCCCAATGGTGACAAATGTCAGTGTAATACTTTCATAGTTTGATCTGCAGACAGTCTCCATGCTGCAGATGACATAGAATGAAAACATGCAGTTTCAATTTACAGCATGTCAGTCTCTGAAGGTAAAACTACTGTTCACATCAAACTGTACGATCCCTGTGTGAACTGTCACAGCTGTCTTTTATCTCTGAGCAGCCATCGGCAGTATAAGAATTCAAGGTTACATGATGCTCTTAAAATATTCCAGTGTCAATGAGAAAGAGATGCCACCCCGTAGGACATTCAGTATGTAGAAACAGATTTGCATTAATGAGCTCTGACAAGAACCCCAGAAGCAAAATCAACAATTATACATAAAAAATAAAAAAAAACACAGAAGTTGCAGCAAAATTATCAGGGATCAGTAGTACCACCAAATTGCCATGAGAGGAGCAAGTTAATTCCAGCAGATGACAGTCTATTTCCTGGCACAGTTAGAAACCATGCAGACTGATCAAAGTACCTTTCAAGCAAAAATCACTGTTCAAATGTCACACTGGTTCTTGTGGCATAAAAGAGAAAAATATGCATGTTTTATATACAAATCATATATGTACCCATCATCAGTAGTGTCTAGCGTCAAAGTCAAAAAGAAAACACCCATCATGATGTCTTAACACAAAACACAAACATTAAAAAAAACAAAGTAATTTTCATTGCCATATCATACGCCTCTTATTTGCTCAGTGTGCATGGTGTCATTGCCTGTCACCAACAGAGGGCGCAGTGGCTGCATCCACATTAGCACTCAGTATCTTATTACATGAATGCAACGCCCCCCCCACCGCTTCGATGTATTGTCTGAAAGATGGTGAAGACTTGGACTGAACCTCAACTTTTATGTCGAGACTCTGGCTTTTTCACGTCTCGTCTCACAGTGTTCATCAAAATGAAATAAAGACTATCAACAAATAAATAAAAAGTTAAACCAATCCCAAACATTATTTATCCCTGCCACATTTCAAACTAACACCGGGACTAAACCACATCCATCGTGTGTTCAACCTGGAGGTCTTGCACACGATGAGGAAGCTACAGTTGAGTGCAACTCATTTTTTGTTTTTAGAAGATTCAAGTGAGGGATGAGCAAGAAAACTGGTGTTTAATGCTAAAAGAAGAGAAGTCCAATACCTCGTTTTGTAGTATCTATCAACATGCTAGCAGTTCAGACACCTTTTAAACCCCTCTCACAGCAACATAACATGAAGTGTTATGCAAATTAAAACTCACAATGTTCTGGACTTTTCCGGACAGGGTCGGACATTTTTCAAAGAGGTAAAAAAAGTGAAAAGAAAAATAAATCCCATCACTGTACAGTAGTAGCTATTCCTGCCATGGGAAATGCAAATAAAAAGGGTTGAGTGTGATGATATTAACAGTGGTAGTGCTGTGGTGTAGTGGCCCATGGAGAAAAAAGGAGGGGGGGGGGGGGTCTGAAGGAAGGGACACACGAGGAATAAAAGGGGGAGGCGGGGGGAAAAGTCACAAAGGGGGAGGGTGTCTCTCAGTAGTTTTGGCTAAAAAGGTGAGGTAGGCCTCGTCACAACTCGGAGTGTGGCTTTAAAACTGGCAGGGTTTTTTTGTTTGCAGTCTGTCTTTAGTGTTTGTTTTCCTATGGGGAGTGTGGTCTGCTTGTGCGTCTCCAGCGCGTCTCGTTTCCTTCTCCGCTCACATCTTGATGTCCTCCTCGACGCTGAGCTGAGACAGGGTCTTCTTGATGCGCAGGGCTGTCAGTCTGGCTGCTCCGTTGGCATACCAGCACTCCCTCATGATCTTTCCCATCACACGCAGGGACTGCACAGGGACAAGGACACGAGTATGAGGCGAAAATCATCACTATTTCTTATGAAAACCCTGAAAACCCCAACAAAAGGTTCGTTTTCTACAAGTTTAGTGTATCACTTTATAAGACTGATTCACCATACAGTCTTTGAGAATACTTGTACATAACTGTAAGTACAGCTGTTGGTGTTAAATGTAGGGGAGAACGGGGTTGGTTGGCACACGGGTTGGTTGGCACACTCGTTATATCTTGCCAACAGAGGACGCTGTCTCTCAAATTGGGGTATAGACATTTCCAGAATTAGGATCAGAGCTCACCTACATAGTCTTCTCTGGAGTAAGACAGCTGAACTTGAGGTGAGAGGACTTTTTGTGTTTTTCATGTCAAATTGTAAATAGTCAGCTCCTCAGTATTTTTCTTCTAGGCTTTTAAACGATGGGTTTATATCAAAACAAGTGTTACCCTTACAAAGTGTGAGGGGAAAGCTATAGTTTAGAGTTTTATTAGCTAGCTAACTAGTTGTTAGATGGTTGTTAGCCTTGATGGGAGCTAAAAATTCCAGTTGGGGTTGGTCGTCACGTTCTCTTTGTCACATGTAACAACCAACCCCTATGTTGGCAAAATCATGCATGGTGAAATGAGTTGGAGTGTGCAGACCCTACATTTGTCATCACTGTAACTCAGACAGTGACTGCATGTAGCCTAGTTGAGTAGGCCATTATTGTTAGGCCTATTTGTTTTGTTCTTTATGTTGTTATATAGGCTGGCCTCAACATGTGTTTCCTGTTCATGGTCCTTGCTCATTTAATGTTAAAATGCATTAAGTTATGTAGGCCTATCACTTGTCAGTGCAATTAAACTTTCAAATTTAGTTCTGCCTTCTTGCCTTTTTTGAAAGATTTTTCCAATTGAAATACCAATGTGACAACCAACCCCATAGTGTGTGACAACCATCCCCGTGATGGGGTTGGTTGTCACAATGTGTCAAGAGTGTCTTTGATAGTTAATTGCCTCTTTGTTACAATGAGTTGGAAAATGAGAGGGATACAATTTTCAACACCTTAAGCTTCAATTTAATGTAGGAATGACTATTGAAAGATGTTTTGATGATGAGCAATCATCAAAACAGTAAAAAGTGTGACAACCAACCCCATTCTCCCCTACTTGGAGTCTCATTTACCTCGTAGCTCTGCCACCAGTTGGGCACATTAGGCCTCAGTTTCTGGTCACAAACCACCTTCCTCATTTCTTCTATAGAGGGGTCGGAGGGCACAAGGTCGTAGTAGGGCAGCTGGTACTCCTCGTGGATTCCTGCAAAGCACAGTTGAGAAACTTTCTTATTCTCTAGGTTCAAACATTAGTGTATTAAACTGACTCAGTCACATCAGCAGCCGGTTGAGCTCTTACCTCCTGCATTGCAGCGTCGTGCGATCTCCCAGTACACCAACCCCAGTGCATAAATGTCGGCACATTTAAAGGAATCAAAGTGTTTCATGTTGATGCTTTCATCCAGGACTTCTGGAGCCATATACCTGGAGAGGACATACAACAAAGGGTGAAGATAAATAATAGCAATAGCAATAGCAATTTTATTTATAAAGCACATTTCATTACACATAAGTTCTATGTGCTTTACATGGAGAAGTAAAAACATAAAAACATTTTTCCAAATAGAATAAATAAAAACAATAGATTCACCCAACATACATCAGACACAGCAATCAAACAAACAGCAATTGTTGCTGTACATGCATCCAGTCACAACAGTCATCATATCATTCATATGCTTGAGAAAATAAATATGTTTTGAGTCTTTTTTTTTTAAAGTGGAGACAGTTGTTATGGACCTGAGGTCAGCAGGCTGTGTTCTGAATGAGTTGAAGCCATCCTATGGATTGTTTGGATAGACCTGCGTACAGTGTGTTGCAATAATCTAACCGGGTTGATATGAATGATCAGAGTTTGGAGATGTTTTCAAATTGTAAAATTGTGTTCTTGTTATACTGGTGATGTGGTATTCAAAGTTAAGTTCAGAATCTAATATTAAACCAAGATTTCTGACTCAGTGTTTTAAAGAAATTGAACTCAGATGTGATTGGATTTTTTCCTTCAGGGTTTTTGGGCCAACGACAAGTATTTCAGTTTTTTCTGAGTTAAGTTTTTAAAAGTTTGAAGTCATCCAACAGTTGATATCCTTTATGCAGTTTAGTAGTTTCTTAACAAGACTGAGATCACTGGATGAGAAGGAAATATATAACTGTGTATCGTCTGCATATGAATGATAAGAAATGTTCAGCTTTTTCATGACTGTACTAAGTGGGAGCATGTATAGATTGAAGAGGAGTGGGCCAAGGACTGACCCTTGTGGAAATAAGTGTGGTATTTTTCTTTTCTTTGATGAACAGTGAATATCAAACTTTTAATCCAAGTTACATTTATGGAGAATTCATGGAGAAATGTATCTGAAAGTTTAATTCCTTGGCATAGTATTCATATTTTAGACACATAGGCTTACAACAGGATCTGTTTCCTGCTGTTTGTGCTGACAAGAATAAAACACGTTAAACTGCATCAAAGACTCTCAGGAGCTCTAATGTATAGCTGCATGTATCCGCAGGAGTGAATAAAGCTGGAAACCTTTACCTCTTAGTGCCCACTCGCTGGTTGGGTGCTATATCGATTGTGTCTGTGATGGACTCATGGCGGACTGCCAGGCCCAGGTCAGCTATGGCACACATGCCGTTCTTCTTAACCAGGATATTTTTAGACTTGAGGTCGCGATGAGCGATGCCTGGCTTACCTGCAGGAGGACACATAACACATCATTACATTTGCATGGGCTCAGCAGAAGTAGCACACGCGTTCTACTGATTGTGAATAAACCCTGTCTGGACTTTTCTTTTGTTTCTGTTTATTTATTTATTCATGGTATTCACTGCGTGCTGCATTTTAAACATGACAGTTAGTCTCACCCTGAGTCCCGAGGATCTCCATGTGGAGGTGTGCCAGGCCGCTGGCAGCTGACAGTGCCAGTTTGATCATGCCCTCAATTGTGACAGAGTAGCGGTTTAGGTAGTCGAAGAGAGAGCCGTGCTCATGATAGTCTGACACTAACCACAGCTGAGTCCACGTGCCATTGTCTGAAAGAGTCAGAGACAACAAAGTTCACTTTAAGGAGTATTAAACTGTGTGAAGTTTTACTCAATTCATGTACAAACTGAAGGAACTAAAACAGAGCAGTGCCTTTCTCTCCGTCTTCCCCTCAGTTGCATTTCTATAAAAAGATTTTACATCTACAATGTAAGAAAAATGCTCCACAATGCTCCACAAACGTCCTCACCTTTATTGTCTGCTGCAATGAACCCCAGGATGTTTTCATGGCGCAGCATGATTGTCTGATAGATCTCCGCCTCTCTGAACCAGGAGCGCTCCTCTCTGGACGAGAAGATCTTCACCGCCACGTCTCCTCCCCTCCATTTCCCACGCCACACCTCACCAAAGCGACCCTTTCCTATTATCTCCTGCAGCACGATGGTCCTGGCCACTGTCCTCTGCACAAACAGGGGCAAACCTGCAGAGGGGTCCAGAGAGATACAAATAAAAATGAGCCAGGGTTCAATAAAAGTTTAGCTTTTATTATCAGTCTCTCAAGTTTAACAGGCAGGCTGTACTGACCTGAGCCTGATCCTGAAGTGGACATGTCGTAAATGAGGTCCTGGAGAGTCTTGCCTTTGCCAGTACAGGTGATCGCAGGATGGATCCTCCACTTCCAGCCTCTGTCTGTGGCTGTAGCCCTCTGATGATACTGGAACAGGAACACACCAACCATCAGCAGCACACAGAGGAGGAACACTGGCCCTGCAATGACCGCCACCAGCTCGACTGGACCCCAGGAGCTTCCCGAGCCTGACCAGTCCCCCTCTTTTGTTGGGACTAGAAGGGAGAAAGAAAAGAGGTTGAGTGTTTGTATGTATCCGACTGTGACAGTGTGACTGTTGAGCTGAAAGAGAGTGTTTGATGATGAAGCCTCACCTGGGACTTTCAGGTCTATACTGTTGCAGTAATCGTCATAGCAGCAATGGGTGTTGAGCAGCCCCTCGCGCTCAGACAGTAGAAGGTTGACCAGGGGGGACGAGGTTGTCCCGAGTGATACAGATGCGTACATGCTGCTCCTTCCCCTCGATGAAGTAGGTGGAGGCCATGCAGGCGCCATCTGTCTCGCACTCGAAGCCTGTCTTCTCACAGTTTGTGCAGTTACAACGCAGAGCTGCAAAAAAAACAAGACATGAAGTTTTAAAAAAGTGGCAGTTCAAAATATCCATTCCCCCTTCTGCATTTTGTCCAGCAGGGGGCGACTTAACCTCACAGTTTCATCACAGGATGTATGGAGCGTGGTGCCCCATTCAGTGTGCTGTGCAGACATAGAGCTAGGAGCAGCCAGACAGCCCTGAAATCAGATCCTTCACTGCAGATGAACCCAAACACACTGGGTGGAGACGGACCTGCCCGGTGGGACACACAAAGTGAAACCCAACAAGGGGGTGAAAAGCTCCTGCCAAAGTCCCGATGCAGCATTCTGCTCCATTCGTCTCCTCGGTCTTTCTCACACTGACACGCAGAGCTGCCACTGTTTAAGCTAATGAGACAGGGGTTTTATTAAACACAGCACACTGCGAGGGGACCTATTAGAGCTGACACAATGGAACTCCTGCCACCACCATAATAAAACCATGGTGGTCCAAACTTCACACTTAAATGAGATCAGTGCAACTAAGTGCACACAAATCTACCACTTCTTAAAAACAGAACCCGAGCTGGCTGAGGGCATCCAAAAGGAGGAAGAAAATGCAGACTGATTCGATTTTGAGTGAAATGAGGGTTTGAGTCATAACACATGCTTCCAATTTAGAGAAAGGTCAGCACAAAAAGGCTTCCTCAAAGGTTTCTCCTACGGCCAGAGAGCACAGAAGGGAGCAGGCCGAGCTAGATAGCTGTGGGATTTGTGGATTAGTTTCTACATGGGGGAAAAAAAGACAAGAGGAGTGGACCCCTGTCTGTGTTAAAGAACACACTGAGTGACAACAGGGCTTTGGGTGCAGCATAACAGGCCATGAGCTGTTCCTGGGTCAAAACAAAAAGGTTCTACTACTGGAGGATTAATCGCCTTGGAGTTTGCAAAAGACAAGACCACTATTCCAACAACAACAACACAAAAGGAGACAAAAAGCGGGGAGGAATTTCAATCCCTGTTCTCCTCTAAAAAAAGGAGGAGGCTCAGCATCACTTGGACCACAGACAAGGTCTGATCCTGGGAGAAGAAAAGAGTTTGAGTGGCGAGCTTCCACTAATCCTCAGTGTCTTACCCCGAGAGTTCCTTTGACCACTTGAGCCCACTGATCATCCCTCTTTGAACCAGGTTGAGTCTCTGTCAGAAGGTGTCAGCAGGTTTCAGCACATTCTTTTTTCATTACAGTTAAGTCGTGAGAAAAAAACATTCTTACAAATGACTGATGCACTGATTGCGACATCAGCATGTAACAACCAGCGTCCAAAAAACCGCAAACCATGGTGTCATAGGAGTAGTTTCCACTACACTGCACTCTGGGAGGTTGCGTCCTGTGTGGGAGCATTTCTTGCAATGCGTCTCTGCTTGTCCACTGACTGGAACTGGAAATGTGGAACGCTTGAAACAGGCTTTCGGTAATATTTCTCATCTGCTAAGTGTTTGTGTTGCATGTGTGGGTCTCACTCGGCATGAGGTGAACGGGAAAGTGGCGGGTTGTTTCCAATTGACCACAGTTCGCATGCAGATGGAATTTCCTGCAGATTACGCAGAGGTGAAGCAGACTGGACCTGGTAAGAGGGAAAAACAAGCTCTGTGCCAAATCTGTTGCACAGAAAAAGTTCAGCTAATGAACACGACAAGGGAAGCAAGCTGTGGGTTGGAATGCTCAAAATTCATCACCAAATCCTCTCTTCCATTAAGCGACTCTGTTTATGTTTATTGTTCTCAGTGAAAATCAATCAATCTTCAGCTAGTGAGTCCAGACAGACGGCATTATGATCAATCAGTCTTCAAAACAAGAGGAGCGAATAAGTTCTCCACACCAGGCTCACATTACAGACAGCTGCTGTGAGCTTTAATCAAGTACTACAACCACTGCTCCAGCATTTCACCTACACAACATACACAAGTTTAGCAACAATGATCCGATGAGGACGCTATGTCCTGACATGATGAAGACTGAGTGTGTGGTGAAAAACAGATGGTCCGCAGACGTACAGACAGAAGCAAAGAAACCAAACATGTCAGCAAACACACACATTTCCTCCTGGAGTTTACCATGGATGTTTGTGGTCTACCGAGAGTTTGGTTTGTCGAAAGTCTCCCCCTTTCCTTGAGGGCGGTCTTATGACTGTACCATATGTTGGCTGCTTCCACACAAACAAGCAGCAACATGTGTATGGAGAATGACAGGATATGTAATTTTATACTATGACAGAATTAGCAACCATTAAGAGATAAGTTAGATGGTTCCGTGTGCTGTATTAGCTTACAAATCAAGGTTATTTATCACACTGAAGGACAGAATGTGACCGGATCACAGGTACGCAAATCAGTCCATAACAAGCTAATAAAACCACAAATATAAAGAGCAAAAACTAGGACAAAATCACACACACTGTCTGTGATAGATTGTTGTGGGCTGGGATGAAATTAGGATATAGGTGGTGACCATAGACTGTGTTTAATGGACGTAGTATCCGTGACGTCACCCATCTGTTCCTGAGCGCTGTTTTGAAGCCAATCGATGGCAGCAGCCATATTGGAAATGTGGAACTCAACCAAACTTATTTTCGAAACTGCCTACTATACTAGTAGTACATACTGATTTGTCCAAAATTCAGTATGTAGTAAGGAGTATGTGAACAAGAGCAAAATCTGCAGTATGCTAAAACTCCCTGGATGTCTAGTGATTCGGGAAAATTTCTCAGTATGCATCGGACCAGTGTGCCTCACATACTGTTTCCCACAATGCACAGCGCTCGTTCAGCTTTTTCTTTTCTCTTCGTTTTTTGACGGGGGGAAGTTTTTAGGTGCTGTGAAAATTATTAAATTCCATATAAACCACTTCCTAACTTTTTAAATCATAAGTGATGCTAAAGAAGCAGTTTATCTATCAGCTTGGACGTTGTTTACTTCCGCTTTCCGAAACCGGAAATTCAGTGACGTCTGGCCCAGCGTACTGCAACACAGATCGAACAGAACACTCATACTACATACTAAATTCAAACGCAGTATGTAGTAGGCAGTACCTGCTGTCTACTGCATTAGTAGGTAGTATGCAGCAGTCCGCTTCGAAACAGCCTTAGTGTGACGTATAGGGGGCAGAGTTTGAGCTATGTGTTTCTGACCGGGAGTCAAGTCAGTCATGTCCTATTTGGGAAAAAACTTGTAAGGAAAAAAATTCACCCCCGTACAGTGTGCGCCGATAGAGAGATTAGCTACGTAGAGCCAAGCCGTTTTTTGAACCAGGCTGCAAACATGTTTATTAATGCTGTGAAGATCGTCTTTTTAATTGGTGTGTATGTGGTTTCCGGTGTTTCTGCAGCCAGCCTCAAGCGGATTCTCGATGATTGCAGTTTATAACACTTCCGCATGGGCTTCATAGTTTGAGACCGGAGGCTGCCGCTTGATAAAACCACAAATATAAGAGCAGAAAACTAGTAGAAAAATGACACACACCACTGTCTATGACAGATTGTTACGGGCTGGATGAAATTAGGATATAGATGGTGACACCATACCTCAAAGATGAGTTAATTAAAGATTAAGGGACATAGAGACAGGGCACTAGTCAAAAAATGCCCAGTAAACTCCCTGTGCCCATCAGGATTTACACAAACACCAGGTTGTTTGCACAGTGCTCTGTAGATCTCACTGGATTCAGAGCTGAAGTGCTACAAAGCTAGACTTGAAGGAATAATATTCGAGCCTAAATACACACGCATCTGAGTAGAGGCCGGGTGTGTGTGGGTTTTTGAGTGAACTCTGCTCTTGTATCCACATAATTGGTGGTCTTTACACTGGGCCTTTGTGTGGAGATTAAGACGACATGAGGAGGGATTGGACTGGCCCTGCTCGAACAAGAGCAGAGTGGAGTGGGGGGAGCGCACTTCTGCATGGAGCAGCGAGATGGGGGATGGTCGGCACGCAGGGGGACGGGCCAGGGGTAACAGTAACAAACCCCGATGTTTGGGGGGTTGCTTCAGGCTAGACAGGATGGGGGCAGGTCCCAAATTTGGCAGCACATATGGAAGGGCTGGGGGCAGATGGGGGGGGGGGGGACGAGCAGGACTTGCAGGGCCCCCCAGCTGCGATCGAGGTCTGTCCAAGTGACCAGCTGCGACCGTCATTAAAACTCAGTCTAGACTTTGACTTATGGGAGGGGGGTGAATAACAGGAAAAAAGGGACAGAGCAGGAAAGAGGGTGAATGCAGTGCAAAGAGCGACTGCTTTGAGCTGCTGGTGTGTGGAGTTCCTCTCATTCCGTTCGTGTTGAGACAGGAAATGGCAGACACAGTGAGGAAGGGATTAATAAAACATTGTTGCCATAACCAGAGCCGCCTTAACATGGACCCAGTTAAAAACCACAGCGTAGTCCCACTCCAAACACATTCACACATGAACCCTGATGACCGTGTTTTGTTTTTGTTCGAGGGAACCCAAGTGTTGTTCTGAGCTCCTTGTGCACAGCCAGCCTGTCAGACAGAGGTGAACTCTCCAGTATGTTACTACGATAGTCTGTGGAAAATACTCTAAATGTGTCTCGGCACAGAGCTGCGAGGTTACACAAACACACGGGGTTTTGTGGGGGCTGAGCGGGGCGCAGGACAGACGGCCCCCATGCGTGTGTACAGGGAGCAGAGCGCCATTACTAAAAATGCACTGGCTGAAATTAGATCCATACAGATACCAGACTGAGAGCTGATCAGACAAGCAGACGCCACCAGACAGTGTGAGCGCTCAAACACACACAAACAGGGGGGCCTGCACACACCACAACTGTGTCCTAATCAATGCTAGGGGAAGGAGGAAAGTCATTACCTTTGTCTGCATCTCAGGGTCAGATTACTGATCTGATTCTAAAGTGAAGTCTCTGGGGCCGAGGCTGCTCCTTCTATCTCTACTAACCACTACCCTCCAGGCTACATCCCATCCTGTCTGTCTGTCTGACCGACTATTTGTCTGATGCCCTGATGAGTTCAAAGGCACACAAGTGTAAGTTGTGAGCACTGGCTCACTTGGAGCTGCTACCCGATTCAACATTGCACTTTTCTTTGTTGCCTTTCTAATGCCAGAAAATATTGCAGTTCAGTCAGACAATGTATCCACCATGGTGACCTGAGCTTTAAAAAAAACGTCTAGGTATTAACAGACCAGAGACTTAACAATTAATCCTATTTTTGTCTTTCTGCAACTGCTGAAAAAGTTGAACTCGACTGTTACTGCTTGGTATCACACCTCAAACTATAAGTACCGCAAGTAGGCAATACATTTCTGCTCAGATTTGTGTTTTCTTTTGTTAATTCTTTGATTAGCTGTTCATCATGTCAAATATGATCTTTAAATAGCATATAAAGAAGAGTTATTTTCACTTTGAACTTTGATTTAATTGTCTAATGGAGAACTGTTTTCACTAAAACATGTGTATATTGTATTAAAGCTGGGGTTGGTAGTCAGATTTAGATACACTTTTAGTTATAATGGTTAAAATGATCTTTATGTCCCGATGGCAATCAATACATACTGTGTTCTTAAAAAAGAGCCAAAAAAGCTGCTATCTACAGCCGGAGTAAACCTGGGAAAACACCAACCAATCCCTGCCATCCGGAGCCAAATTAAGAAACCAATCAAATCCCATCCTGCCGTTCTGCCCGCCTCCTGCGCATACATTTCATGTTTGTTTGTGTTTTTAACTTTCACTATGATAATGTTTTGGTGTTTTCTTACCGCTGAGTGAGACATGAGTTGACGTAGTGCCAAACACAAACGATGTGCTGAGGACCGGTTGGAATCAGTCACGAAGCAGCGGCACTCATGCATGTGAGCGGGGGCGTCGTTTTGGTGGAGCTCCAAGGGGTTAGACGGAGTCCTGAGGAAATGCTACATTCAAATTCATGCTAGTTTTCTGTGACTACCAACCCTAGCTTTAAAAGGTCTATTTTTCTATCAATATTCAAATCTGGCCCTTTATAGGCATTAATGATAAGCTCCAGAAACAGAGTAGAGATAATGTATTATGTGGTTACCAGGTTTTACTAGAATCATTTAGAGACAGTTAAGTATAGATCTGGAGGTTGTTCAGATAATTTTAACAAGACCTGGTGTCCTTTCCTGTCATTTATCCTTTCCTGTCATTCTATTCCCTCTCTTGAGGACTAATGTAATATATGTTTCAAAGGTCAAGTTTTAAAAGTTCATTTCAAGATTTTGTTTGCAAGAAATTCATTTATTTTATTCTAATTTTATTTGTGTATTTTTTATTTATTTATCTTATTTATTTATTTATGTATCATTTATTCTTTTTAATTCATGAGTCCTTCCTGTTTCTTATTTTTAAGATAACATTTCCAATCAATTGGATGGACTCTAGTGGTTATCATTGTATGATGTGTTGTCTCGTTTGTCTGTAAAAATATAAAACTGGGTAACATGCACTTTTTGATTGATGTATACTGCAGAAAAAACGAATAAAAATATATTATAAACAACATTTTAAAAAGATTTGACTAGAATCAAGTTTTGCGGATGCATTTATCAATTTTCTAAATGTTCGACATGAACCAAAACAATCACTTTTTCAAAGAGCAAACACAAAGTATCAATCCTATAACAAAACATTACAGATGATCATCTTGGTTCTTTTAAATGAGTCAACAATACAATATATAAAAACATATTTTCCCTGCACATAGTGTGATCAGATAATGTTTAAAACCAGAACAGATCTGAGCCTGAAGCTGTGCTGACAAAGAAGTAAACTACATCACAAACTTCAATCATATGCCTCTTCCACAATAATATTTACTTCTTAAGAGAGAAGCAACTCAGAACACTGCAGTTTACAGCAGGATTGGCTAACAAAATGCCAAGTGAAACACTAACGTTCTGTTCAGCTGATGATGGGCATGAGTTAGAGGTTGAAAATGAAACAGATAAACCACTCTGATTACACAAACGAACTCCTCTCTCCAAGAAAGAGATGTTTCGCAGAACGACCTCTCTCACACTGCACCGATCAAAGCACATCGTTGTCAGGGGGGAAAACCTGACATGCAGACTTGCACACCTCCCGGCAGAAAATGACAAGGCAGAGCAGGTCTTATCTACATTCCCAACAACAGCCAAAAGAAACAAATCAAACACTTCTACAAAGAGACATGTAATGGAGGGATGGTGTCAGGTTTAGTCCTATAGACATGAACCTAAATAGCTACCGGCTCTGTCTGGGTGTACTGTGACAATAACAACCTCGCACTCAAGCACGTTGAAGGTACAGCACCTAAAGCAGACGTCATTTCATTGCCAATGTATACCACGGTGTACAAAGTGTACAAAGTAAATCAACTTCATGAGAAGGTGGAATGGCTTGCTCTGAGGTGGGAGGAATACCCTGGGGTCCAAAGGCAGTAATGGCAGAGCTGGGTCAGTCGGAGGCTACGCTGTCTGCTGCGGCAATTAGGGCTCTGTGCCTCCAGGCCAACGGAGGTCATTAACGACAATGGTCATTATGGAGAGAAAACTGGACCCCCTGGACCTGAACTGACCCTGACTGGCTCGGTGCCACATTATTGGAGCTGTTGGTAAACACTGATTTCTAAAAGAGGAGGTGCCTGGGACAGGAAACAACCAGAATTGTATTCAGAGGATGTGCAACTTCTTTTCATAACAATTTAGCTGCAGGGATTTGGCTGCAAAAACACCCATCCATCTAGACAGGCCTCAACAACTGCTTCACAGTTAGTGGGGGAGAGAAAAACTCTCCTTTTCAAGCTTGATCCAGCTGGAAATACTAGAACCAACCCTCCCCTGTCCACACTCTCTGTCTCTGCAGACACACACACCTTTGAACCCAATAAGTTTAAACCTTTCTCCGTACATTCCCTTGGCTCTGATCTAATGGGCAGGTGTACACATGTTCCAATGCACTCAGGTGCTTCCTCCAGCTGAACTCAGTCACATCAAATATGACATTTAACAGCACCTGTAGCAGAGTTTAGCCCTGTACAGGCAGGTCACTGAACAATTTGAGAAGGAGGGACTCCCCTCAAGTCTGATTGTCTCACAGAGGCTCATCAAGGAATGAAGATACTCAGGCGCAGAGCGTGGAAGGGTTAAAGAGTTCAAGAGATAGCGGGTCATTTAGAGCAGGGGTTCCCAAAGTGTGGGTCAGGACCAAGCGGCAACCTCCGGTCTAAAAGTATGAGTCCAATGCGAAAGTGCTAAAAACTGCAGTTCATCAGGGATCCACTTGAGGCTGGCTCAGGAAGAACTGGAAACCACATACAACCCAATTAAAAAAAGACCATCTTTATAGCAGAAATAAACATGTTTACAGCCTGGTACAAAAGATGAGTGTAGTCTTCTCGATCGGCTCACACTGTATGGGGGAGTGAATTTTTTTCTAAATGCGGCAATTTCAAATATATTGAGATTACGAGTCTTCCAATGAGAGCACAGCTGACTCGATTGACAGGCGGGAACACTCTAGCTGTTGGCGAGGATGCTCAAACTCCACCTCTTTACGTCACACTAGCTTGACAGCAGCAATATGGCTCCTGCCGACGATTGCCCTCAAAACAGTGCTTCAGAAACAGATTGGTGACATCACGGATACTACGTCCATATTTTACACAGTCTATGGTTGGGACCCTCTGAGGGGTCGCGAGATGTCTTCCAGATTTTTTTGTGTAATCTAAATTTGCTTATTTTACCCATTATTGTAAAAATCTAGACAAAAATTGTAGTTACATTTGAAATAAAACCCTGCAAATAAGTACATTTTATTATTTTCTGCCTTTCTTTGTTGCCAGATGACTCTTAAAGTTAGTGTTAGGGTTAGCTAACAGTTAATTATGTAGGTAAACTCATTTTGAAGTTAAAGTAAATGAAGTATGAAGCCACATTAAATCACTTTGAGGGGACAGTAGGGGTCACAAGTCTGTGGCACCTATATTTTGGGGGTCACAGGCTGAAAAGTTTGGGAACCCCTGATCTAGACTCACCTAACCAAAGGCCTCATGGGTAAAAAAAAACGCATGTCATCCCAACGTTTCCTTCAGCACCCTATGGTGGGGTGAGTAAGTGAAAGCAGGAGTGGGACCATAGATAACAAGGTACAGATTACACTCTGATAAAGCACCAGGTCTTTTATGGGACAGAGATAGAGAAAAAAAGAGGGTGGGAGGAAGAGAGGGACGCGCCCTACCTCAGGGCAGTGTGGTTGACAGTGGCCATATCGCATTGCTATTGTGTTCAATGTGACCCGGCGGCGGACTGCGTCACACAGGCATGTAATGCCCATAACACCACTGACTCCTAAACTGTGTGAAGTCAACAACACTTGACAGATTCATCAAACCAGTGAGTATATTCTCTCAAGTGTATTCTCACGAAAACAAACTACACTCGCCACAGGCAAGGAATCTGCTCCAGCGTTTCTACTTTCAGGTTTGTCTGGTTTCAGCCCTTGAATGGTGTAATCCATTATATAGTGTGAAACCATGGCTCCAGACAGGCTTGTTGTGGGCCCCTTTACACTATAGACCCCGCCAGCTGGACAAACCCATCATCTCCCCAGTCTGCTCAGCCCCCACACACCCACCCCCACACTCCCCTCACACATCACTGTTAATGTTGGAATGACCCAGGCAGACAAACTGACCACTCAGGTGTGATACTTTCCCTTGCATGCCTTACACAAACTGATCAACCTTGGTGCGCTGCACCCTTATCTGAACTAAGCGGGGGAGGAATATTCATATGATTCTTGGAAGAATGACTCAACTGTTTAAAGCACAACATACCAATTTAATAGATGGCCGTGTAGTCAGGGTATTTATTCTGGCAGACAAAGTTGAATGTTGTCTTTCTGTGTCTAATTTTTTTTCTGTTGAGCAGCAAGTCACAACAAGGCAAGCCAGCCTCAAAATACAGAGATCACAGGAAGAAGACAAAACATTGTGTTAGTATAACCATGCCTGTGTGTCTAATAAGAGCTGCAGCAGTTAAAGCATTAATCACCATAGATTCTGATAATCACTTAATGGGTTTGGATCTGATTTCAGTGTCTCAAATGATGTCAGTTATGTTATCTTGCTGATTTTCTTTTAAATAATAGCACAGAGTGTTTTTTGGGGTCACACGTGAAACAAGACATTTTGAGATGTTCACTTCTTTGAGAGAAACTTGCACATTATGCATCATTTAATTATAGTTTTTACAATCACTTATCTGTGGTCCGTGTATTGCAATATCCTCACAATGTATGCTGTATATAAATCCAGCTACACTTCTCCCGTATTAAGCACAGTGGTGGATGCTGACCTGTTTTTTGCACTACCACTTGAATTGTTTAGGCGCATGTGTTTCATCTGACTGTTTACTAATGTATGGAAGTATTAGACTTCTCTAAGATTTCTGAATGGCTGCTTGTTGAGATTGAAATGTTTTTTGGTTGTACATTTGTTTCTGAAAGATTGTTTTGTCATAAAATAACATAATTACTTGCACAATGTTGCCTATACGTATAAGTTATGTTAACAGGTGGGGCAGGATAAGCCTTGGCTTCAGCCTGCGTGTGATTGGCTAAAATATATGTGGATGTGTATGCATGTTTATATGGATGCGTGAATGTACCTGTGTATGTGTATGTATCGATATGTGTGTGTATGTATATGCTAGACTCTATATATATTTTCTTGATGAATCCCTCAGTGATTGTTTTGTTTTTTTTTTGCTTTTATTTGTAATTTTTACTAGTGATGTGTGGATCAATACTGAAATATCGATACTTCCAATACCAGATCTTTATGCTCTAAAATTCTATCTCAAATCAACATATCGATACGTTTTACACTTCAGTCATTTGAGGCGATGTATATCATTAACAGGAACACGGTGGAAAGTAACTAAACCATTGAGATCTGGTCTAAATGATACACGGTTAGTGGGAACTACAAGTTCTAGTTCTTAATAATTAAACAATAATTTATTTCAATGGGTTTATTGTTTTACTTATTTTCTTTTTTAGTGTTTAAAACATAATTTTCACATACTTTGTATGATTGTGTCCTCTGTTTGGTTTTTCTGTTGTATTAGCTTGGATTGTAAATGAGGCCGCTACCTTAATATACTTGTGAGTTTAAAATAAATAAATATATAACGTTTTTTAGATTTGCCAGACAAATTAGGTGTATTTCCACAAAGTATTGGTATCGCTGATAGCAGCCTGAATTTTACTCAGTATCGGAAAGGAAATCGGTGGTATCAAACACCACTAATTTTTACATGGCTCCTATGTTGTGGAGGGAAGTGTTGATTGTTGATGCAGACCAAAATAAACCTAAATCAATCAAATACAGTTGAAAACACCACTTAAACCCATTTTAAAATCCAAAGAACAAATTAATCTATATCCTCTTCCCTTGAATGAAAACACATTTGCTGTTATTCTAAACTTAGTATTAGGAGGAACACTGCAGCAGATGCAAACAATCACAAGTTCAGTTCAACATATGCCCATTTTTCAGCCATGGTGTGGTGCTGGGTATCAGCTGCTCCTGCGGGAGGGGACGATTCAGAAAGAAGCAGCCCCATAACTGGCGCCTCAAAAGACCCCACTTGCCACATTTCCATCACAATGAACCCAGACTTCAACTCTGACTTCTGTCTGGGAGAGCTGAATGCAGGGCTGTTGTCGCCCTATGCCAGCATTCACTTTCTGCTGGAGGCCACTAAGCAGCCTTTTCACTCCTTACAAATGGACACCAATAGAGGAGCTGCCAGTGTTTACCCTCGAAAAAACACATTTCAAGCACAAAGTAGGTTAAGGCTTCATTCTGGGACTCTGCTCTGCTCCTTCCAGCGGTGAAACCAGAGCACTTAGCACGGGAGGGAAACTGTAGCCGACCACAGTGCACATGTTCAAGCAGCCTGCTATCATTACAGTGTTGTACCCAAGCAGCAGCACAGTGATAAGCAGTCACAAGCCAGAGATTGTTTTGTAAATATGTTAGCATAACAGACTGATAACTTCAGAAAGAAGGTGGAATGGGGTTTCCCGCTTCGGTTAACGATGCCTCATTATAAAACACTATAAATCAAATTAAGAGACTAAAAACAGAAACTTAATCAAACATGATATTTAACTTTATTACTATGTACGAGTTAGCTAGCCAACGTTAGCAGGCGCCTCGGAACAAACAACCCCACCATGTTGTTGTTGTGGTTCAGCTACTTGCTCCTTCTTCAATACCAACCGTTAATACGGAGGGTTTCCTCACTAGAAAAATATCACAATCTTACAAATAAATGCTTTAAAAAAGGCACGACTTTGAAACCCGTGGTTTTGAGGTCGACGCTAGCTCAACACGGTTAGCCAAATCCCTGATCCAGAGCGCCATGACGAGGAGCGACAACAGGCGATGCCCAGTCCAGGAAAACACATCGAGACAAAGCCGGAGAGGAGCTCAGCTCAAACTTACCATCACCGACAGCGACCGAGCCGAGCAGGGCCAGCAGCGACAGGGTGACTTGTTTTAGAGACATTTCTTCTGAATTCCCATCTCTACGCGATGAAATGCGTCCGAAATGTGTCGTTATCAACACGGCCAGACCTGAGACACAACCACAGTCCGACCGCACACACACACCACACCGCCAAATACTAGCCAGCCAGCCAGCCAGCCAGCCTGGCGAGTGACGTATTTAAAGGGGTGTGTGTGTGTCTCTCTCTCTCTCTCTCTCTCTCTCTCTCTCTCTCTCTCTCTCTCTCTCTGTCTCTGTCTCTCTCTCTCTCTCTGGTCTCTCTCTCTCTCTCTCTCTCTCTCTCTGTGTGTGTGTGTGTTTTTAAAAGGGAGGGTTGGCTTCTGCATGCATGTCCCCTATGCCACCGAGGTCATGGCTGTTATAGACTGTATAAAATGGTAAATAAATATTTATATATAAAAGGTAAGAAATGAAAAAGCGTTAAAGCAGCATTTTATTTCATTTAGTTTCTTCACTTGATAGCAGTTGACGCATTCATTAGATAATTCAAACTCAAGCTAGATATGTGTTAAGTACATTCATTTATAATCATTTTTGTATTTTCTCTTCACAATTCTTTAATTACTATTTTGAATCTTCTTATCTTATAACTAACTATTATTTCTCTTATTTTGATGATCATTGTTATATTCATTGCTTTATTCAGCTACTTACCTGTTTACTCATTAGAAGTACATATATACAATTATCTTATTTAACATTATTATCTTTTATATTTATTTATTTGTGTGTGTGTGTGTATGCATGTGTGTGTATGCATGTATGTATGTATGTATTTATGTATGTATGTATGTATGTATGTATGTATGTATGTATATACAGTATATATATAGTTATTGTTTCATTTTATCTATTTATATATTATTATTTTTATTTCTATTTTTTTTGTATGTGTATATATGTGCTTTCATATGACTATGTTTAAAACATGAAAATATGAAATACTGGACCTGTATTGTAAAGCTTGCGTTTTGCCAATACAAAACAAATCTTGAAAAAAAAAAGAAATGAAAAAGCTTTCCCTTAATGGTTCCTCGAACACATTCGATAAGACTTGGAGTCCTCTCTTGAATCATATTGAATCTTTGACTTCCCTGCCTGATTGTGATGACTGAGCCCCCCCTTTCATTTATTATTTTTTTTTAAATTTATTTATTTTTTACATGTGGGTTGGATTTTATTATTTTCCTTATTTGTGTAATTGTTGTGTGTATTCTGTATTGTTTACATATTATTCTTTGAAGTACAAGTGGGATGGGTTTGTGGGAGGGAAAAAAGAGGGAAAAAATGGGAAGAATGGAAGTCCTCTGTACCACATTGAATTTTTCCTTTGCTACCACTGAAACTGCTTCCAATAAACAAAGTTATAAAAAAAAAAAGAAATGAAAAAGCTGGGTCATTTACCGACTTCACATCTACGGAAGAGGATTAGGGCAATTGAAAAGAAAAATTATAATTTTATTATCAGGCAAGGCAAGGCAAGGCAAATTTATTTATAAATCACATTTCAGCAACAAGGCAATTCAAAGTGCTTTACGTAAAATGATCAATACAGTTAAAAATCAGTTGAACATTAAAAGACTTTTTAATGAAACTAAAAATAGTCATTAAAAATCGTAAGATCATATTTGATTGAAATAAATAATTATTGGATTTAATTCAAAGCAGCGGCAAACAGAAAAGTATTCAGCTTTGACTTAAAGGAGCTGAAAGTTGCAGCTGACCTGCAGTTCTCCGGTAGTTTGTTCCAGATATTTGGTGCATAAAAACTGAAGGATACCTCACCACGTTTAGTCCTAACTCTTGGGACAATAAGCAGACCTGTCCCAGATGACCTCAGAGGTCTGGATGGTTCATAATGTGTCAGAAGGTCAGTAATGTATTTTGGCCAATACCATTTAGTGCTTTGTAAACCAACAGTAAGATTTTGAAATCAATTCTCTGACAGACTGGTAGCCAGTGTAAAGACCTCAGAACTGGAGTGATGTGATCCGTTTTTTTGGTCCTTGTTAGGACTCGAGCAGCAGCATTCTGAATCAGCTGCAGGTGTCTGATTGATTTTTTAAGGGAGATCTGTTAGGGAGAATTACATTAATAATTCTTAATATTCTGAGAAAGAAGTATATAATCTCAATCTCAGAATTCTGACTTTAACCACAGAATTCTGACTTTTTTTTCAGAATAAAAATAATAAAGAAAAAGTTGACCTTACTTTTTTTTTTTTACCAGTGGCCCTAATCCTCTTCCGTACACGCCTCATATTATCAAATGAGAATAAACATTTCAAATTCAATACATGCTGGTAAGAAACACAGTAAAAAAGTGTAAATGTTTTAATTGGAGTTTCCAAATATGGTTGCGGGCTGCATGGTGGTGCAGTGGGTAGCGCTGTTGTCTCACAGCTAGAAGGTTCCTGGTTCGAATCCCTGGCTGGGCAGGTGCCTTTCTGTGTGGGGTTTGCGTGGGTTCTCTCCGGGTACTCTGGCTTCCTCCCACAGTCCAAAAACATGCTTACCAGGTTAATTGGTCATTCTAAATTGCCCATAGGTGTGAGTGTGTGTGAATGGTTGTCTGTCTCTCTGTGTTAGCCCTGTGATAGGTTGGTGACCTGTCCAGGGTGTACCCTGCCTTCTGCCCGAAGCCAGCTGGGATAGGCTCCAGCCCCCCGTGACCCCTAACGGGATAAGCGGTCAAGATAATGGATGGATGGAAATATGGTTTCATCTTATGTAAGATTAGGCTACTTAAAGATATATGTCTCAATGTGTAATGCTGCTTACTTCAGTGCAGACAGGTTTAAATGTATGTTTTTTATTATGGGGTGTTCATCTTTCATTATTATGTGAGCAACCCAGTGATCCGCAAAATTTCATAAAATTAAGGATTAAAATACACAAAAATAACGGTTTAAATGATCAGACAGTATTTCTATTCCTACAAAATATTTAGTTATCTGAACTCAATCTTAATAACTCAGACATCAGAAAAATGTAACTATGTTTCATGTAACCCAATGATTTTTTATTAGCATTAAGTATCATTCTTTATTGTAAACTCTCTACCAGTATACTTTCTACGGGTTTTCCGCTGTTCCATCTCATGTGTTGTGTACAAATTTGTTAACTTTCCTTTTGCACATTTGTGAATCACGAAAATCACTAATAAAAAAATTTAAAAAGTGTATTTCTTTCAGTTATTTCTTTACACTAGCCTTTGCTTTGGAGTTACAATATTTAAAAAAAAATACTTTTAGAGGAAATCTTCCAAATTAGACCAGTATGCCATTTAAAAAAAAGAAAACAGGAAAATTACTGCAACATTATTCATCTAGTTTTTCTGTCATAAAGTGTTCATATTATTGAATTCAGTTTTACAAACCTGCCTTTTGGTTCTATAACCTCTAAAACAACAGCAACAATGTGAAGTGGTTTCATCAGTTTTTCTCTGCACAGGGTAAAGGTTATTTATTCTTATTACTCAAACTTGTACTTTTGGTTTCTCACCTGAAGCAGCAACATATTCAGGAGTTAATCATTCTCTGGATTATTACAGAAACTGTAAAATGTCCCATTAATGTCATAAAATAGGTAATGTTGAAGATAATTTAAAGATAATGCTGAACATATCTGATAACATCTTGTTATTTCACAATATGTACATAGATTCAGTCAACAGGATCATGACTCTTAATTAAAGTAGACATTAGAAGTCAGACATGACATATTCCTCTACTGCAAACAGAGGAGGACTTTGAATGACTGTGACTGACTTCTCGAACATTGTCACTTACCATAGATGTAGGTTAACAGGGAGCAAGGGAAGTGCATGAAATGCTTGGCCTTTCTCATGTGTGCAACACCAGTTGAAGCTACTCACACTATGAAAAATACATAGTCTGACTGGAGGAACCCACCCATGCACATTTGATTATCATTTATAAAAGAAATAACGTATTGGTTTTAGAGCTATAGGGCCATGCAGCAGTCTGATCTATACACCCATCAGTTGTTATTCAACTGATCAAAGTCTGTGAGACTAATTTGATTTGAGCTAGCATAAAAGAAGACAGTTGTGCACACTTTATTCCTTATTGTTAATTTATCTCAGATCCAATATCAGCTGCAGTATCAGATATTGCAGGAAGTTACAGGCGCTTCCGGAATTTTTTTTTGGGAGGGAGTGTCAAATAAACCAGCTTTAAAGATGGCAAAGGGTGTTTTGGTCCACATCCATTCAGGTTTCTCTCCTTCTCAAGGGACCTGGCATGTCTATACCACCACAACACACCCAGCTGCCACTTCTGGGAAAGTAGTACAGGAAGGGGTGAGTCAGGTACATTTGGGACCAGATCTGTGCCTGCTTTTATCACCTGTCCTGTTTCTAGCACTCTCACTGATCTATCCACAAGCCTAATTGTGTCTGCATAGTCTCCTCTGCGGCTTTATATCTGTCCATTATCAGGCCCTGTCCAATTTATCTCCACATTTCTTCAGTGCACCATGTCTGCTGAACAAATCCCCCTGTCTCTGCTCAGCCATTTGGAGTGATCCCACTGTGAGTAAGAATATACAGAGGAGGAAAACAGAGCGAGAAGTGAGAGGGGCTTCTGCTTTCACAGAAGGGGAGTTTGGCCTCTCTGATACTGGAACGCCCCCCCCCTGCAGTGTTAAAAATAACCAGCTCTTCATCTGACTGACCAGACAGACTGGGGGCTTTGAGGGAGTATTATCACTCTGGAGTTTGTTCAACAACCAATGAGACAGAATAAACACACAAGGACACAGCACACATGCACACAATAACAGATAAAGAAAGCAGGAGAGATAATAAGTGACAACATTGGTATGCAAGTAATTTAGACAAGGGCAGAACTGATACAATTATTTTCCAGTGGAAAAATATTTTTTTGATTCTCTTTAGACATTTTGTATTCTTTACAACAGTTGGTTGTTTTCGCACCTCAGACTCGTTGGTTTTATGTTTTTCTTTGATCATAACTCATACCAGATCATCAGTAGAGCAAATATATGTATTAATTGAAAGAAATTTATAAAATGAGACCAATCGAACAACTTATCATGCTACCAATGCTCATGTTAAAGCTAATATGAAATGCCACTGGCAAGATCAGTGACCAGTCTCAAATAAGAATACAAATACTAACAGCTAGGATGGATTTTGAAAAAAGGGCCAATTTTGCTTTTGATTTTCTTTGAGTTAACATAATGTTTAGTAAACAACTCATCAGATTGTATCGGGCTGCATGTTTACATATCATATTACATAGCAAAGCACAGAAAACAAGAGGTTGGGTTGATGTTTTTCATGTGAACTGAAGGATAAACATCTTTTACATATTTTTCCATGAAGGCCTCATTCAGTAAGGCTTGCCTTACGTTCATCTTTATTTTCCAGTTAAGCTACCTCACAATGTAAGGTCATCATTTCTTCTGTTACTGTTATGAATCTTGAATCTATTGCAAATGGCACATGAGCTATCATGGCTGTTTATGTGTGATATTCTATGTTAGCCTGGATAAGTGATCAATACTCTCCCGACACCTGATACTGGTCACTGTTGTGGTAATTTTTCGTCATGATTATATAATAATGGATAATACCTATTTATTTAATAGTTTTAAGGTGCTGCAACACAAATCAAAACATGATTGCAAAACAGATTACACCGTAAATCTCTCAGGGTAAGCTGCATTACTGAAAGCATCATGGATCACTGTTTGTTTGTTGTCTGATGCCCTCTACTGGCCAACAAGAAAACTGCAATCATGAGAGCTACAAATACATGAAAAACATTGTTGTTTATTCAACATATACAATCTTACATGTCTGCTTGTGAATTTCCTTACTGACCTTTATAATGGTGACGGTACATTTTAGGCCTACAGATATGTAAAAAAATAATTTGAAAAAGCTGTGTCTTAAAAAAGTGTATAAAATGTGTCCACTTGGATAAAGAAAATAATACCCTTTTTAAAATAGATATACAGTAAACCCATGGGTGATAACAGACAGCAACTTCAATACTGTTACAATATGTACAACTAAGTAGCTCAATGTGTCCACGCGCAGGTAACAGATAATCATTGTATTTGAGTTAAATATGCTTACACAACAGATAATGTGCTTTGGTGTGAGCATGTAACTATATACATATTTCCTGTATTCATAAGGGATTTCTTTTGTGTTCTCTATGATTTTGTGCCTTTGGTCATTGTGGTAAAAACCCATATGTGCAATTCTGCTGTATTTCAGGGAAAAGGCAGACTTACATAATAAGACACTCAACTATTGTGCTCTGCCAGGTCCCCCTCTCTGTTACAAACAAAGGAGACTCAGACAATAATGAATGAAGCCCTGTGTGTGCAGAATAACCTGGAATTTGTTCATGCAATTATTCTGCGGAAGAAATTTCTAAAACCTTCAAATTCTGCACAGTAACTACAAGAGAAACAGACTGACACAGATCCGGGGTCTTAATGTTTTCCGTATAAGGGCCTCTTGATTAAAGGCACCAGTTGCAAGGAAGATGAAAATGGGGCTACGTTCAAAAAAATGGCCTCAGGTGTGATCCAGTCTAGACGCTACTGCTTGGAGTCATATGGTTTTAATCCAGAGCAGTAACTGTGTGAGTCATTAGCTCAATATATGCTAATCATATGCACCCCGTGCTGTTGGAATGTGGTGATTTATCCTTCTGGACCCTTTTTTTTCTTTTTTGGATTTTGTGTCCCTGTTTCATCCTGGCACTCTTCTCTAAATGTCTCGCTTGAGTTTCTCGATGCTGAAGTCACTTTCAGGTTCCAGTTTGGAGAGAGTCTTCCTCACGCGCAGGGCGGTGAGGCGAGCTGGTGGGCTCTGGTACCAACACTCCTTCATGATCTTCACAATAGCTGACAGGATCTGGACACACAGAGATAATTGTAAAATGAAAAGCTAATCATCACAGTAGAGTGTAAATGCATTTCTTTTTTCTGATTGCCTACAGGGTGGGAATGGAGCCGGTTGTGCAGACAGGGCCTCTGCTGATCCACACACACCACCTTCTTCATCTCTTCAAAGCTGGGATCCAAGGGCACCAGGTCGAAGAAGGGAGGACGGTATTCTTCCACAATCCCTTAAAAGGAAAAACAAAATATTCCGTTTGTGTTCTACCTCAAGTTGAGCAGAAGAACAACAAACAATCACTTGAAGTATTTTGGCTATGGCATTTAGTTCTGTGCTCAGATGAGAAAAAAGCAGAATGTAATGTTAAAATTTTTTCAGAAAACTTAACAACTTCATGATTTGATAACCTTAAATCTCTGGTTGACCTAATTTCAGACAAACTACAAACTTTCAGACAAAAGTCTGTAGTGGCAGCTTTGTGAAGTATGTTGCACGAAAAAAGAAAGTAGCAAAAGATATCAATTCCCTGGGGTCTACACTGGGATGGAGTTCTGCAAAGCCTGCTGAGTGTGTGTAACTGGTTGTGTGGGAACACTGGCATGAGCACAACAATAAACCTGTGTTCATGTTGACCAAGTGTTTGTGTATGTGTGTTTGTGCGTGGTTGTTCGTGCATTGATGTGTGCTTGCATTTCCAAATTGTGTGCTCTGGCATCTGGACTATGTACAAGTGAGTGCTGACACCAGATAAGACTGTTTATAATTACTGCAGCGCTAATCATGGGAGAGGATAGTAGAGACAGACACAGACTAGAAAAACACTGGAGTGCTGAGAGACACAGGACTAACTGCCTCTTATGTACACTCTCCCAGAGCCAGGCAGACATGACAAAGAAAACAAAACTATAACATGGTGTGGCTAGAGTAGATAGATAATGCATCAACTGATTAGATGCACTGATGTTTACATAAACTGTGTACTTTTTTCTTCCTGAAGTTTAATATATTTTAAATAAATTACTGTACTGTTTACTACATCCAAACAGTCTAACTGTCTCCTTACCATTGACATTGGTCCGACGGGTTATTTCCCAGAAGACTAGGCCCAGAGCCCAGATGTCAGTTTGCTTGTAAGACTCAAAGACGTCCATACGAATGGTCTCATCCAACACCTCAGGGGCCATGTAGCGCTTAGTCCCCACCCGAGGGTTGTTGCCGACATCAAGGTAGTCATGGGACTGAGAGTGTATCACAGCCAAACCTGAGGAGAGAGTGAGCAAAGGGCGCAAATACAACATTTAATCAACGGAGGAATTTAAAAAATGTGATAACCTACCAAAGAGCAGGACTCAGATTTTCTTTTAATTGAACACATACACAAAGGAGTTATCTGGACTACTCTGACGCTCACCTAGGTCAGCGATGCAGCACTGTCCGTTGCGCTTTACCAGAATGTTTCGGCTCTTCAGGTCTCTGTGGGCTATAGCTGGCTTTTCCTGGGAGCTGACAATCTCAGTGTGGAGGTGGACTAGGCCACAGGCCACCGACAGGCACATCTTCAGGCAGCTCTCAGGCTCCAGGCTGCTGTACTGCAGAAAGTCATACAGGGAACCCAGCTCATGGAAGTGGGTGACGAGCCAAAGCTGGGTGCTGGAATTCTTGGATGTCATGTCAGAAGCTATGAAACCTAAACACAGAACATTACATCACTATGTGTATGTGTGGCCGGCGGTATTAGAAAAACACTGCAATTTTATGAACAAGGGAAATGCATCACAAAAAATAATTTCATCTTTACCCAGTATGTTGTCATGTCTAAGCTGTACAGTGTTGTATATCTCGGTCTCTCTGAACCAGGACTGCTCGTCCCGTGAGGAGAAGATCTTGACAGCCACACTTTCCCCCATCCAGGTTCCCCTCCACACCTCTCCATACCTGCCTTTACCTGAATACAGAGTGACACAGTTACACAACTGCAAATAAACAAACAGGGCATAGAACAGCAGTGGTGTGAAGAAGGGAGACTAACCAACACATGCGACAAGTGAGATTTGTCTGGCCATAGTTCTTTGGACCAGATATGGCAGCCCTGTGCCACTCCCTGATGTACAAAACTCCTCAAAGATATCCTAGAGAACAAAACAGAGACACAGGAATAACAACACATGAAAGCGCAGTAAGTGACTATGTTTGATATGATGGTGGTGACATGTGTCTTATATAAAATTTTCTTACATCGTATGTTGGGTCATCCCCATTAGGAACCTTGACCATGGGGGCTTCATGGTCTTTGGGATTTTTCCGTCTGCAGTGCAGGAACAGCACCAGGCCACATACACTGGCAGTCATGATTAGCAGCAGTAGAGACACTGTGATCCACAGCTCCGGACGACTGACATCTGGAGGTGGTGTTGTTGACTCTCCATCTGGATACACATTAGCAGTCAGACACATGCAGGCACACATTTTTTGAGCTTGTGGAACCAATATTATTATGCAAGTAACCACAAGGGGGAACCAGTTACTATCTGGAGAAGAGCTTAGAATCCAATAACAGCAAAGTAATGCACTGCATGCACTGAACTATAGGCTGACTCTTAGAGGGCTCAATAAGGCTGGATGACAAGGCTCAATACCACATGCGTAGTGTTTCCATTTTTAATGGGTACTGACTGATGTTTGGAGGTGGTGTGGTGTCAACGTTGCACAGATTCACTCTGCAGCAGTGAATAAAGAAGCGGTCAAAGCTGGTAAAACACTGCTCCCTGTAGTTAGCATTGGGGAAACAGCCCCTCTCCTCATAGCCTTGCACCCAGGAGTAGAAGCAGATGTCATCTCGGCAAGTTCCATTCACGCACGTTCCTTTTTCATTCTCGCATGTGCACAGTAGCTTCTCATCGTCTATGGAGTCTGAAGTATGAGGAAAAACACACAGATGATGTTGAAAAAAAAAAAAGGCAAGGTAAGAAACTTACCCTATAACTTTATGTGAACATTTAAAATCAGTAAGAAGTCAATGATAATTTTAGCAACCCTCCCCAAAAAATGAATGTAACACTTTAAGTTTCTATCTAAACATGAGCAGTTTAGTGATAATTTAAGGAAACCTGTCACCCCAGTGGTGACAAAGAGAGATATGTTAACGTCATTTCCCAGCAAGAACATACAACATCAAATAGATGAGAGAGACTGTGCAGTCCCAGTTGGACAGGTGTTTTTTATTGAAATCATATACCGGTAGTACAGAGTATGCCTCAATGAGAGCAACAGGAAAATAAAACAATAGAAAATAAACAAGGTGGCGCTCTGCAAGGTGAGAGCATACTGAATCAGTTCCTGTTACGTAGTGTATTTTTGTTAGGGTATATTTACTGTGTATTATCTATGTATATATATTTTTTTTTCTGTGATAACCTGCCATTGTACCTAACTGTTGTAACAAAAAGTCCTTGTTTTGGGATCAATTAACCCTCCTGTTATGTTGCGGGTCAAATTGACCCTTTTTAAAGTCTATTTTAGGCAATATATGGCTTCCAAACCAGCTAAATGGATCATAAAAAGCTGGGCAGCATGTGAGAGAAGAGGAGTAGTGTTAATTTATCAACATCACATCATAAAAAAAACCTATAATTAAAAATGTAAAAGAAAAAAAGAAAAATATATGTCAAGAAAAACGATTGTATTTATATCTAGGGCTTTCCAATGTCCATTAAAAAAAACTTCTAACATTAATTTTTATGAAAACGAGAGTCATCCTCATTGAAACATGATCTGTGAGAATTAAAGAACACTAATGGACTAAATTGATTGATTTAAATGGTTAATAATGGATTTACAAATTAAATTAAAAAAAAATGTGTATTGGGAATTTTTTGGGGTTCTGACACTTTTGGATAATTGAGTATGCCCTGGGTCAAATTGACCCAGGAACATTATTGCTGTTCCAGAGAAACAAACATAACAGGAGGGTTAAGTTTGTTTCCTGTCTACCTTTTGGTCTATCTATTATTTCAAAATCGCCAAAGCTACATATCTTGACCGCTAAAAGGCAGAAAATCCCTGACACTGAGTAGAAAATTTGCATTTTGCCTTCTATTACTTGTTTTATGTGAGTTCCTTGGCCTTTAAGCTGGGGTTTGGTCCACTATTACCCAAGGTGATATTCAACACAATATTGAACTGCAACCTGGCAGTCAGTTCTTTGGCACAAGTGAGCCCTTCGTATCGAAGTCATGTGATTCAGATTCAAGATTATATGCTTACATTAATGATGGGGCTTTAACTGACTGAAATTAAGTTAAAGCTGTTTACTGCACTGATTATTTTCTACATCTGACCACTGACTCACCTGTGTGGACAGCAGAGATCCACAGAAGCGCCCCAACAAGCACCACTGTAAGCAGAGCAGAGTTTCCCATCTCTGTAAAATAGATAAATCATCAGTAACAGTTTTTGTAATCAAATGTTGTTAATGCAACACAAGTAGTTTCTTTGTTACAAACTGCTATAAGAAAAAACAGGATTTCATTTGTGGTATTCTGTAAAAACAAAATAAATTCCTCAATACTGCCCCTTCTATGAAGCTGAACTTTTATAATGTTACAGACTGTAACGTAATACTTTTGTCAATGAGGAAAACTAGTTAATGCCCTCACTTTGGCAGAGGAAGCTATGAGGTCAAAAACAACAGTCCTAGGATCCAGCCTGTCTGCCTGTGCTGTAATTACATTGGGTGGGGAAAAAAAGGGGGCTAAGGGGAAGGAGTCTGTAAAGGCACTTCAAAGTGTTTGTGTATGTGTGCTAAGACTGTGTATAGCGCTGTGCTAACCAGGCTCCAGGCCTGTCGACTCCTTGACTGCCTCGCTCGCAGAGTAAATATTGATGGCTACGCTTCCTGGCATTGAGTGGCCCCACCCGGCTGGCCGGCGAGACTCAGCTCTGCTCATTGTTTAGGGCTGCCCTGCTGAGGGTCACGCAAGCAGGAGAGCTGTGGTACAGGCCCAAGCAGTTCTAGTATGTAACTTGTCTCACAGGTAAACTTAAAAAATTTTACATTCATTAACCCTCCTGTTATGTTCCAGGTCAGATTGACCCATTTCAAAGTTCATAAATAAAAAAAAATGTTAAAAGTAGTGAAAACGAGTGAGTTATCCTCATTGAAACATGATCTTTGAGAATTAAAGAACACCATTGCACTACATTTTGGTTTAAGTTTTATTTTAATTTAATAATGAGATTTAAAAAAAATGTTTATTGGGATTTTTTGGGGAGTCTGACACTTTTGGATCATTAAATATGCCGTGGGTCAAATTGACCCAGGAACATGATTGTGGTTCCTTAGAAACGAACATAACAGGAGGGTTAAGAAAATAACAAATAGTGATCAAATGTAGATCAACATTTTCCAACAAAAACTTGATGTGTGCAATATTTGTATACTCATGACATAATGTATACACTGGGATTCATCTGAACTCAGGACCTTAGCTTAAAAGAAGCAGACACTGACTTTTTTTTAAAGATTCTGTGCATAAATAAGTATTTCAATTGAAGTTTCTTGTAGTCTAGTTGTATCTTTCTTTGTTATCACCTTGGACTTCTTCAAAACTGTTTCTTCCTTTTTTAAAAAGAAAGATAATTTTTGGGCCATTTTTCTCTTCACAAGATATTGAAGAGGGACTGGAAACATGCTTTAATGAGGACTGTTTGTTTTTACATGTAGAGTTTGTACATGGGGTGCATGATTTTACTGCTAGGCCAAAACAGCGCCCCAAAAAATTCTTCCCCTTGAAAACTAAACTAGTATAGCATAGTTATTCTGTGTGTGTCAATGTGATCACCATTGTGATAGATTCTATATTTTTTTCTTGTGCTCTTTGGTGTTTGATTGCTATGTGATGGGCTCTGATGTATGTTGCATTGCATGTATGCTGCTTCATAGATTTGATTGCTGTATCTTATTCAAGGCTATAGATACAACTGTTAACTATTGTATTCCTGTGTGTTTACCCTAATTGTAAAGAACATTGAGCAAATGCTATCACTATCAAGGAGACATATAAAGTAACAAGATTTCTTAAACCTTGTTTTATCCTAGGTGATCCGTGCAATTTGCAACATCTCAGGTGTGTCCTGTAACCTCAAAGCTGGCTCTGAACAAATGTAATCCTAGACACTCAGAGAACTGCAGGTGTCTGACTAAAGTCGGAAAACGATATACCTACAACCAACACCAAGAACTACAGAGAATATCTTCATGAAATATCTTCACAGAAATAAAGCCTCAAGTTAAAAGTGTAAGCACTTGAAGCATAAAAAAACACATATTTAGGAAAACCACAGGTTGCACTGATTACCTGTGACACACTTCTTCTACCCTAAAGGCAGACTTTCATGTTGTGAGAAAATCTGAGACAAGAGGCTCAAAAGATAAGCAATACATGAAATAGACTGATGGCAGTGCAGATAAGAATGCCAGAGGAAAGGAAAGAAAAATCACTCATCACTTCTGGAAAACTTTAGTACGGTATGTCAAATGGAAGTTATTGTTTCATTCATTCATTCAATATGCATAAAAAGTAAATGTATCTGCCCTACCCACACTACATAGAACAACCAAAAAGCACATTATATCTGCTTATCATACACATTTTCTGAAGTGATTATTTTTTGTCATTTACATGGAATTTTGTATTTCAACTAACCAACTAGTGTAAAGGTAAGAAAACACTCAGACCAAAAAAATTGAGCACAATATATTCAACACGGCTAAACACGGGGTCTCAGAGTCTGGGGGTTAACAATGTCAAACTGGTTTGCTATCGCTAGCAGAGCTTGCTCCACCAACCTTATGTTCTCATTTCAGGTTGATGTCTGCATGCCTGTACTGGTTAAACACTGCTCTGGTTGGTTGGATGGTTATATGCCAGTTTAACTAGACACAGCTTACAACTTTATCTCAAATTTCTAGATCAACATACTGCCAAATAACACAGCATGATGCAAGGTGCCATCTGTCTTCTGCTTGTTTACATCCAGGTAGTTAACTATTTAACACTATGGCAGTGGCTATTAAATCCTCAGTCAGATTTGGGAGATTAAGAGGAGGACTCTCCTGTTTGTCTCGGACTCTTGTTAAAAAAGGTTTATATAAGACCCTTATCATTTTTATTAAGATTAGAGTAAGGGCTAGCATGTGTTTCAGCCTGCATGTGCTTTCAAGTGCAGCTTATTTCAGTCTAAAGAGGTGAAACGATTTTTTTGTTCTCGCTTTCAAAGATTTTACAATTGCAAGCAAGAGCATGGGAACATGTACGCTGTGTAAAGAGCCATCGAGGAGAAGACGGGGACGATCTCAAACTTTCACAAACGTATCTCCAGTATGCACCCAGGGAAAGTAAGTGAGATGCTATAGTTAGCCTATACTAAGACTGTTGAATATGATACTGTTAGCAACTAAAGGGAGTGGACCACTGGGTCCAAGATGTACGGTTAGTTAGAACTCGGATTAATAACGATTGAGCTGCTGGAATTGTTCCAGTTTACTGGACATGGCAAAGTTGAGTGTGTCACCACATTAAGAGAAGCGCATTCATGCATAAAGCACAACGCTGTAACCCCATTGACAATGGAAATCTTCAGGGGACATGCCAACAGGATCAGTCAGGATGTATTGTTGTTGAATGAAATGTATTTGTTAACATCCACAAGGTCCCACACAGTCACTCCAGGTTGATACATTGGCTAATACACAACAGTTGACTGTCATTTTGGGACTATAATGTTAAAAATATTAAGAATGAATTTCACCAACTGTTAATTCTGGTACCAGCTAGTGAGGGTGATGATGTCTAATCGTTTAGTTAACTAAGTGTGCACATCCCTATTTTACAATACTGTTATTATTGTCACTTCAAGAAGTCCGCCGTGAGGTCAGTCTGTCTCATGTTATTTGATGTTATGTCTTTATTAATAATTTAACAGAGAGTATGGTCTGACCTGCTATGTTTGTAAAGCGTTTTGAGATCAAATTTGTTGTGATCTGGGGCTATATAAACAAAGACTGATAGACACAAATCTAAACATAAAAAGCAAGTACAGTGTTTTTAATCAAACTTAATCACTATAAAGTCAAGGCTTTACATTCTTAGTACGCTCAAGCAAAAATAAATTATTACACCAGCTAGACACACTTTCCCCACAACTTACAAACTTAAACAAAATGTAGAATGATGAATCAGATTTAACGTGGACTATTAGATGGACACAGTCCCATCAATATTTCAGTGAAAATGAAAATATACTTACAAAGAGGGCATATCACTATATCCTCATAAAGAAGCTGTCATACTGCATGTCTCTCACAGTAAATAACCCTCGTGCTGCACACAAAAGATGGTGGAACATGCATATGTCAGCGTAAAACTACGGATATCCTCCTTTAGTTTTGATTCATCTATTGTATATTTAAACACCAGCTACAGGAAGACTTCAAACTGCCTTCTTCATTTCATTCAGTCGGTCAAATGTCACTGATGAGAAACCAGAGATGAGTGCGACTGATTTGACGCAGGATGTGTTCTGAAGGGAGTTTCCCATGCTTATCAAACTGACAAATCAAATGGAAAATCTCTGCTGGATTAGGGGTTATTTGCATTTCACAAGAGAGATATAACATTTCTGAAAAAGTATCTTCAGGCTGTCCTCCCATCTGGCCTAAGCTGCAAGGTTTAAGTTCAACAGATGAGAAGTCACTGCACAAAGCCACTGAAACCACAAGCCATATTTTACCAAAGAGAAAAGAGCACTTCCTGTATCATGCAGCCTACATGTCAGTATTGGTTAAGCTGTGGGCCCACAGAGGGGATAATCTAAACAAATATCCACCCACAGAATCAACTTATTCTAAGTGGAGGAGTGAGTACGTATCTTATTTCTCTAGCCATCAGTTTTATCATCCACAGGGTCACAACATAGGAAGGAGCGGTAATCACGTCCTCCATCGTAGGCAGTCTGACTCTCGACTCCAGCACACTTCCTCTCTGAGCTCTCTCCTGTTTGTCTCCGTTCTGTCCAATGTTACAACCGCCTGACCCAAGGGGGAAAGGATCCATTGTCATCTCTTCCTCTCATCTACAGAGCTTTTACTCAGGAAGGCAAAATCTCTCATTCCATCTGGATGACTCTGTGTGGTTAGAGTGGTGGATGGTAGGGGACATGGCATAGCACAACAGCCTCAAACAGCCCCTCCACTGGGCCTCTTCACATCAAAATACCCTTAAACTCTGTTTCTGGAAAGTAACTTACAGCAGAGTTACTGTAAAACACTCCATTATGTGGTTTAAAAGGCAAAACAGAATCAAATTCAGTTTTTTCACTGACTAACCCACACACTTAAAACACTTTTGTTCTATTTGTGTGTTTTGACCGGTAAAATAAATCCAGGATCCAGTGATTAGAGCTGTCTGCTAGTTACTGCGACACACTGATTGTATCTTCATTTTCCAGACAAAGCAAGGCTTGGCAGGCTTTATGGCTCAGTTGCTGTCTGCATGCTCTCACATGCATTCCTACAATCAATGCATGTCAGGGTAAAGAAAGGGAAGAATATACCTTAGAAATACACAGAGAGAGAAGAATAAAAAATGAAAGTCACAGATACAAGCAAGTTTGTGTTTAAGGACTGGTATCACAAACTGATGTGATGGAGAATAATATGAGAGTCCATGTGACTTCAATCATGACCTAAACACAAACAGGAGTAAGACTCTCCACTATATGTTAGTAGGATGGATGAAAGAGAGAAACAAAGATATGTAGAGAGGAAAAATACAGACAAGCTTTGCATTGATTAACAGGCTCACATCTCCATTGACGCTGCACACTTAAAGAGGGACAACTTTCCCCCCTAACATGCTCCTGCAACAATGTACAGTCCAACATGAGGTATTTAGATCCTTTAGAACATTATAAAACGGTATCCATGTAATATGACTATAACTGGCTACACTTCAAAGCTACTGGAGTTTTAAAATAGTTATGAAACGTGTTATTCCTTTATATGACCTACATGAGCAAACCAGGCAATCAAAGCTTAGCTCTATAGCCTATTTATTCCTAATGTCTGTCACCTGTGTGATACTGATCAAGTGTTTTTTTAATGGAGTAAATATGCATATTTGGTTAAATTAACCACAGGGATAAAAAAACAGAACTGACTTAATAACAAAAAAGCTCAAATTCACAAGGAAAGAACACAGGCAAAAACAGATCAAACCTCCACTGAAATTGATCCCACATCGTCTTCTTACCAGACAGGTATGTGTATCCTATTTATGAAATGCATTGCCAGACAGGTTGTACAGTACTAAAAGAACTTTGTTTAAATTTTGTGATAAAAATAACAAAAATAAACACAACACCTCTCCAATGTGCATCTTGTAAACAGCAGTGTTTAAATATATAAAGATGTATTACTTAACTCACGTCCTCAAAAAGTACACACTCTAGCCAAATCAAGGTATGTACGACACAAGCAGTTCAACTTTTTGCACAGTGACTGCAAACATTTGAAGAAAAAGAGAGTTCCCTATAGCAGCTTTAAGTAAATGTTGCTGATTTAATCTGTAGAGGTGGTATATTGACTGTCTAAAGCTCTGGCGTTACTTTATATTTGAGGCTGATGCCAAGTTCAACACTTTAACAGTTTAATAAAATAATACAACTGTATGAGGTGAAGCTGAAGAATTGTGATCCAAATGTATATCAAGGGTGACATTTTATGTTTGAAATGTTAAAAAGGTGTCAGTGGATAACTGTTTATCATAACACTACTTTTGGTTCAACATAAACAATCCTTTTTTGTATCTGAGTCTATGGGCTAAGAATGTCTTTATATGTCTTTTGAGATATAAAATCGGCCATCTACTATCAGAAAATATGCACTTATATGGGCTTGGCAACTTTATCAGTAAAGCTTGTTTTTCTATCTGATGTCTGTAGCATTTTCAGTTTTTCTATCTTATGTCTGTAGCCTTTTAAGTTTTGAGTTTTTCTACACTGTGTTTTTAGCATTTTCAGTTGTTGAATCTTACATTTGTAGTGTATTCAGTTGTTGTATTTCATGTTGTAGTATGTTTCTGTTTTTGTATTTCATGTCTGTAGCATTTTTCTGTTTTTTGTATTTTATTTCTATATAGCATTCACATTTTTTCTCTGTAATGTTTGTAGAATATTTCGTTTTGTATTTCATGTATACTTTGTATGTTATGTTTATTTTATGTGGACCCCAGGAAGAGTAGCTGCTGCGTTTGTGGCAGCTAATGGGGATCTGAATAAAGAATAAAGAATAAAAAAAATGTAGAGGACTCCTCCTCTCTGATTTGTTTGAAATAAGCAGGTTAACTTTGCACATTACTAAAGTAGGTTACAATTATTTAAAAAGCATTTTCAGCTACTCTTATATTGTATTGTAGACAATACTGATGACAACATGAACAACTCAAAAACTAAAGATATGTTCAAGATAGTAAATAGGTTGAGTGATGCATTCAGTGTCAGCTCATTTGGCTCAGTGAGGCCACATCTTGACACCTGTTGGTCCACAGCTGGAAACACGTGGAATGATGAAGAGAGCTGACAAGGTCCACTTAGTGTTCAGTGCGAACAACTCAACGTTATTATAAACACCTTGCAAGCATGCAAACTTTGAAGACTGAGAAAGAAATGTTGTATACATTTACCTGTTTTCTGCTCGCCTTTTAACTTGACAGACGCAAACGCCGCACGTCTCCCACATGAAAGTGAGCTTGAATCGTCCCACCGAAGCCGAAGTGTTTTATAAGTAGGAGAAAGGTTAAAACACGTCTGGTTTCATTTCTGAATTGGAGCAAATCACCTTTCTTTTCGTCTGAACGACTCAGCTGCAGATGTTTCATCCACAGAGAGCTCACATCCTTTCCTGCTTCGGTCACGATCGACCCCCGTTTCTAGGAAAAAGAAAAAGAAGTTCCTCCGCAGTTTTCCTCTGCTTTAAAAACATAAAACTGCTGTCTCGTTTGATAAAACTGGTCTCAGAATGAAGAGAGAAGTTGAGAAATATGTCAAAAGAAACATCAGACAGCTCTTCTGGCAGGAGGACGACAAACAGCGGGCTGTAGCCTATCTCATCTTGGTCCAAATCTGCGCTGATAAACCGACAACACGAACCATCGTCGTGGGTTTGGAACCAGACCAGACTCCCTCCGCTTCACAAGTAAAGGCTTACTGCTAGTCCTCTCTCATTAAGTAAGGACACGTTTTTCTTGTTGTCCATAGTCCTGATTTCAAGGCAAGATTACACTTTTTTTAAAATAGTATACAGTTTTGTCCCACCCCTTATTGTCCCGTACAGAGTCAGCCTGCTCAGCCCGGAATGTGTTCTCATAGCGGTTTTCCTGTTGCTCGCCAAACCTCTCATTTTCCTCTTTCCCCTGTGGACTGCTGTCTACACTGCACTGACAGGAATGTGCTTCAAAGACCCCACTATGGCACAATAACATTTTTCTGGGGAAAAACAAGACCTAACCTACTTATCACCTCACATTATTATCAGTTGGGCCCATTAAACCATGAACTTTTTATGAAGATTAAAGGGCAAAAATACATCTGGGCTTGCATGTTACAAACAACGATAAACAAAAATCTGTAAACATATGGATTTGCTTGGACTAATAAAAAGAGTTGATTTGCTTTTCCCTAAAAAATAAAAAAGTTGGAGATCCTTGTAAATATTGTTAATAGTAGTATACAGTTGGCCTATGTCAAAACATGTGGACATCTAAAAGTTAAAGCTGCAATGACTGTTTTTTGTGCCACTTGGGGCAGCAAAAACAAATTGCAAACAAACTGTAGACAAAACAGATGGCTTACTGCAGGGCTATTCAATTAAATATTTGGCCGGGCCGGATTTTCAGACTAAGGACATGAGCTGGGCCGGACATTTTTAGCAGACAGTGAGCAAATTTAACCATTTAAATGATAAACAAATAGATAAGATAACAAACACACTGGATGTTTATTAAAGTATTGCCATATCCAAAGGGGCAAAAACACAATAAAAGAGCAGCACTTCTCAGTGTTAGTAAAGATGTTTTTCTTGCTGGACCCAAGTCACAATCACTCTGCAGTTGCTTGGGCCACTCGAGGGTTGCTTTCGGGCCGCTAACTGAATAGGGCTGGCTTACTGTAAAGGTGTAGTATGCAACTCTTGACAAAACAGGTAATTATTTGAAATAAACATGTAACATGAACACAAATGTTTACAAAACTCAGGAGAAAATTCATTAAGAATGGATTGCGGCCGCTAGTAGCACCAAGAGTTGCGCAACATTTACCCGGCTAACGGTCCAATCTCAAGGTGTAATTCACAAAACACATTGCTCCAATGATATTAAAGTGCAAAAACGCCCATAAAGTTCTGCAGCTCTGTGCAGGTTGCACCCAAGCAGCAACCTCCGGTCTGAAAATGAGTCCGATGCGGAAGTGCTAAAAACTGCAGTTCATCAAGGATCCGCTTGAGGCTGGCTCCGGAAGTACCGGAAGTCACATACACATGGATGGGAAAAATCCAATCTTTTCCAATCTCAGTTGCATCTTTATTCATCTGCCAGTAATGGACGTCGCTGTATTTCAACAAAAACAGCGTTTATGACCACCTCTCAAATGTAAGTCACATATTGCCTGTGTTTTAGTTCTGTTTTTGGTCTCCACCAGTGCTTTAAGTGGGTCTACCAGGACTATTTTGGCTGCTTCTTACTCTGACTTCTTATCAGCTGCTAGTACCCTTGCCTGTCCTATCCACATTACAGTTTGTAATACATTACCCATGGTGCCTGCATCCTTTGACGCGTCCTTTCCTCTCCTATCCATGTCTGTCTCTCTCTGTTGTGCCATGAAAGTGGAGTTAACTTGTTTTCATTGCTCTCTAGTAGAGTCCTCCAGTGATGGCCTGATGACTTCTTTGTGCCACACACCAAAGATACTGTGTATAGTTTATAGACCCTGATTTTTACACACCTCAAGACCCCCCAATACGCACACCATCCCGTTGTTATTTGATGTATCACTTATTTATTCCATCTCTTAACGTCAAATGCCAATTTTCAGTGTGTAAGCACTGAGCATGTCAAGTTTTTACCGTACACGTTAATGAGATAATGACCATCTTCCAAACCAGCTGTGATGTTGTTTAGTTATTTACATATGTACATATCTTGTACTCTTATTAAATGTAAAAAAGGAACAATATTATTCATTTGGTGCAGAAATGTGCGTTGCAAAATGTTAAAGCTAATATTGCTGGGTGAAGGTTAAACATCTATGTTACCCTTTACATAGAAAAGCCATTTTTGAGTGGTTACATATCCCTTCAAATTGTGTTTGACACAATGGGGCTTAAGTGCCTTTCTGTTTCAACAGCTGCGGCAGTCAAAGTGTATCTTAATGGCAAACGCAGTCATCTCTTAGATGCCAGACAGGCTTAGCTGTGTGAAAACGTTTCATTCAGCAGAGCCTGAGATGTCTTCATGTCTGTAATATAAATTCCCCTCCTTTTTCTCAGGCTCTGTAATCTTTCTCTTTTTGGCTTAAGGCTGAAGAAACAGCTGGAAGCCCTCACATCAGCTGTCATGTAGAAAAAAGAGCAAACTGTTTTCTTTCTATTTATCAGCCCTTATTTTTCATCTGTGCTAATCTCTGTTGTTCTAAAACCACAGAGTCCCTCAGGGTTTTTCTTTGGTAGTTTTTTTTGTTACCCCCTGGAATAGAGGAAATAGGATATTTCACAACATATTTTTTTTTTCTCACGCATATTCTTCCCAAAGATCTGTGTAAGTATCCTCACTGTGGGGAAAGAAACAGCACATAAATCAAAATAAAATGCTGACTGTAATCACAATTTACATTATGAATGTCATACTGCATTTCCAGAGCACAACATCTTTATGATCTGTAGTGAATGTGCTGCTGCAAGCTGACGTGTGTGCAGGCTAAGTCACTTTAGACATGACTAGATTGCAAGGTGTTCTTTATCGAAGCTATGTTTATTGCAGATCTGACCTCAAGTTCCTCCCTGGGAAGAGGAAGTGTGCTGTAGCTAATATATGTTCCTATAGGTAATCAAATTAGTTTCTCTGTTAGTGGAAATGTGATAGATTTCTTTTGTTGAGCTTTAAATGTTAGCAAGTGAGAAATGAAAGTTAGCCTTTTTTAGATAATATCATAAATCCTGAATAATATCAGAGAGTTATTTTGCCTTATACAACATATAAAAGCCAGATGTTTGCAATTATAGAGCACGTTGGGTTAAAAGGATTAAACAGTAGGACTACAAAGTCATCCCATGTCACTCCAGAGAGCGCATTATAGGCTTCATTAAGAAGCTCAGAGTGAGTTTATGTAAAATGGTAATCAAGGTTATTTGTCAGTCACATGCATGCCTAAAGCTGACCACAAGGGTGAACAAACTGCAATGGCCCAAGATATTTTATTGGCTTCAACTTCAGGGACAATGCCAATTCAAAAACATGTACAAAAGTTCAAAGCAGATTGCCAAATCAAATACAATACCAGCAAATACAGTGCAATTACATAAATGATAAAAAATCCAAAGCACACAAAACTAGAAAACAAATGCAATTGAAAAAAACAAATGCATAATCAGGCATCACAACAGAAGACATCCAGGCCTGTGGGGGGCGCCATTTTGAACTGGATCGGAGCGGGCTTTGGGAGAACAAAGTACCATGTTTTGTTTTCCGACCTTCTGAAGCGCTCTGCTCTTGTGCTGTCAATAATTATTGATCTAAAAGTAATTTAACACAACAAATGAATTGTCTTATGATTAACTTTTCTTTGTCGGAAATGAAGCAATTCAACTCAGCGCCCTCTACAGGCCTGGAGAACTACTGTAAGGATAAATTGATATGCAGCATTTTTTTCAGTCTATTTTTGGTTTGTGCGTTTACTTCATCTTTCTGCAGTGTGTATCTATCTTATATTGGCACTTGACTCTTTCAAGTGTTTTTGAATTTGCATCATTCCTGAATTTGCTGCTCATTTTCTTATTAACAACCTTAGAGCCTTTGCAGACAGTTACCCTTGTCAGCCCTTATCATATAGACCTGTGAAGGTAATGTTAGATTTCCACAGTACTTTTAAGTGCATACTTAAGGAGTTACATGTGCAGCGTTAAGGAGGAAACTCTAAACACCCACCAAAACAGACACACACACAAAAAGACAAAAAAATAAATGAACAGTGTTGTGGTACTTTCATATCAACAAAATAAGGTTAAGCTGCAGCCCAGAGAAAACAAACAAACTCAACCACAGAGAGATTTTGCATAAACAAACATTTTCCAAACAACCACAGTAATGGTCCTTGAGTGTTTTAACACACAGTGTCTAAAAACATAAATATTTTCAGGTAAGACAATAAAATATATATATTTTTTCTAATGGAAATATGCAGTGCAGTTGTATCCTTGCCCTGATTGAAGTTTAATATATAATGCCCAGTGTTTTGATAACAAAAGACTCCCTGAGTAACATTGACAACAAATGTTTTCTTTGCTGTGCATAGGTAACTCTGTAGAAAGAAGATCTGCTTTGGTGTCCTTAAAAAATAAAATTTGAAGCAGCAATTCTGGTGATCAAGTAACGGCTCATCAAACATTGTACATTTAGCACCAGTATACTGAGGACTCGTGAGCAGCTTTTATCAACAGACAGAATATTTGAGGGTAAGACCCAGTCTCTCTTATTTCAGTTCTCACAGCAGAGATTCACATGCCAAAGCCAAACAGTGTGGAACAGCAACATACAACCCTGTGCAAAAGAGGAAGTAAATAAATTCACATGCTTCCAACGGATGCTTGATTTACAGACCTGATATCCTTAATAGAAGAATGAAAGTATCACGTGTTTGACAAAATCAATATGGTGAATGATCTCTTTCTTAAAATGCTACGCATTGACCAAATATTTGTTAATTTGGGTCTCAGTCAGGGGTTGTAAGCTTAATAGTAGCTTCAACTTAGCCGACCTATTCTTAGCTTTGTTTCACTTCCTGTTTCACGTGAAATTTAAAAACAAACACCTTGACTCTTGACCGATAATAGCACTATGCTTCATCACCAACTTTTGTATCAAATGACATGATAATAAGCAAAGCCAAACATGTGCATTGTTGCTGATATGGGATAAACCTTCACCAAGTGGTGATAAGACAAGGAATGCAAATGTCCGCAGAATCTTCTTGTTCCTCCATCAATGCCTCAATTTCTTAAACACTTAACTGATTCAGTGATGTGTTTTAAGAGTTAAGGAGCTCCATAATAACTGTTTTATAGCCTCTGTCTCTTTAAGCATTACATGTAGAGAAACAAAGTTTAAAGTTGACTGATCTCTGTCTCTTTTCCCCCGTTCAACATGACACAAAGCCTGTCAATAACAAAAATACACAGTATTTGCTATATTGCTTTGGTTATCTTGCAGCTGAATAACAAGATTGCACCCTACTTGGAAATCATTTACAGAGGAGTAATCGTCATAATTGTTGATTTCTTTTTTTCAAAAGTCCACAATTACTGTTAGTTAATGTCCACAAGCATCCACAAACCAAATATCATTTGATTCATGTCATTTAAAGACTTCCATAGCTGAAAAGTCACATCTTGCAAACTGACGTCCATACACTTTCCCCATGTACAACTCAAGCCAAAGTTCAAATAGTTTAGATTTTTTAAGTGCTTATTTTAAAATCTGTGGGACCATCTCTTTGACTTTGTTAGGCTCGTCTCAGTGTCTATACTCACACTTATACCTCATGCACAACATTATCACAGTACAATTCCCATATAATGCCTCATTTTGATTGCTTTGACCCCTTGGATTTTTTCTCTTCTTTTTCCTTTTCTTGCTGCTGCTTCTTCTCCCTTTTCTTCTCCTCCTTTGCCTCTTTGTACTTCCACACAGGAGGCTCCAGGTAGCCTCTTTGCCTCTTCTTCTTTTTCTCTTTCTTTGGAGTGGGCTCTCCAGATTTTGTCACTTCAATCTTAGGAATACATCCTGAGGGGAATATACTGTTTCTATGGACCATGCTGCGAGGCATGTAGCTCCTCATGCCCCCTGATGGCATGCTTTCCCTGCCCACTGTATCCTGGCAGCAGGATGTCAACGATACAGAGGCGACTGAGATAGTGGTGGGAGATGCAGAGATGACCGTGCCTTTACTATGGGACACTGTGCTCTCCTCTAGCTCCTTAATGCTGTGCTTTTCAAGCAGTTCAGGTATGGCATACCGGCGCTTGCCGATCTCTGGGGGACTTGAGGGACAGAAAGGGCGACAACCGGTGGCTACTAATGGGCTGTGGATGCCAGTGGTCATTCGCACCATGTGGTCTAGCACCCCGTTGTCCTCGGCGTCGTGAGGAAAGCTAAAAGTAAGGCTGTCTTTTATGCGCTGACGCAGCTTCTGACTGGCTGATTTGGTGGCTGTGGCCTTTGCTACCAGTTGTTTCAGCTCTGGCCACTCAGGAATGTAGCTCTCACAGAACTGCTCAGCAACAGGGTGAGCCTGCAGGCGTCGTAGTCTCATGAGGGTCTCGAACCGTCCTGTCCTGATGGCCCAGTCACGAAGACCTCTCCCTTGAACCAGGTCCATTGCATTCATATCTGCACCTGTACAAGAGAGGAGAGAAAAAGTCAATAGTAATACCATTTGATTTGCAATAATATCTTAGTTATGTTAAGTCCATTTTACAAAAGGTCATCAGAAATCTATCCTATTCTAAAAGAAAGAAACTTTAAAAAACAATATAGATTCTGCAGGTGGAGAGAAATCTATTTTTCCCTCAATTGAGTAAGATTACCACTGTAGGGGTCATAATGTTGATTTTCTGTCTTATTCGTTAATCATGATTATTTCTTGCGTACTTCATTTCTGGTTTTGGGTTTGTGGGTGTGGTTAACCTTTTAAGTACCTGTTCAGTTGGGGGCGGGAGGTATACAAAGAGGGTGAGTGGGGTTAAGTATTTTTTGTTGACCGCCACCGTCATCGTCATTGTGATTGTTTATTTCGATCTTTTTTGGTATTGATTTATTTTGAGTGTTTTGTTGATAAATAGGAAACTTACTTTGAACTTTGATTTTGATTCATGGCAAGACACGTCACAAGCACAACCCCATTTAGTCTCTGCAGCGATTTTCAATCTGAGCCGCTTCAACCACACTGTGGTATTGTTTGGAGCAACAAAGTAGAAAAATGTACAACACTACTAAAAGCAAGTCAGGTAATTTTACGGCACGATGGAACAAGAAACAGTAGGTGAAACATAATGCCAGATCAGGTGAGATTTGGTAAGTCTTCAGGTTTGCTCCTTTGCTATCTGGTTGTAATTATTCAGTTGTATCCATTGTTGGAGGAAGACATCCAGCAGTGTCTTCTCTATCAACTTTATGGATAGTGAAGACTAAAAAGTATCAAAATATTAAAGGTGTAATTCTATTCCAAGCTTTACACCTCATTGGGCTATGAAAACTTTAGCCCTTGCTGGTAAAAGGCACCATATTTATGCCCCTGTAACAACTGGCCTGCAATCAGAATATCTCAGATGCATGACTATGGGAACAAGTAGTCCCACTGCTGTGCCTGCATCAGAGGTAGTAGCAAAGGCGTTAAAAAGGTGAGACAAGATCACTGTGAGCTGGCAGAGCAGGCAGAGTGGAACAGTGCTGTGTGTGTGTACATGTCTGAGTGTGTGTATGTGAAGCTCCTACTATGTGTTTACCTCATGTGCTTCTGAGTGCAATGTGAAATGGCCATCTGGGACACAAACATTACACCGTCATAAGATCAATATGAAAGTACAAAGGCATGATGACTGCGGAGCTGCATTGCGGCGCTGTTTCAGACTTGTAATATGAAAAGAGGCAATGAGGCATGAGAAGCAGTCTATGAGATAGCCAACAACTACAGTGTGTCATGTTGTGTCTGACAGTACAACTTTGAAAAGATCGAGGCTGAAAGTTTTTTAGTGCTAACCTAAATGTGTCCCAGGACAGTTTAAACAGGACTAATCCCAGCAGCCCAGAGAAGGCTGGGATTAGTTCCCAATTCAGATGTCCTGGTTTACCCTGTACTTTAAGTGTATATAACATATTTGGTATATAGCTTTGTGAAGATGTTCATAACTTCATATTGCACAAAGTATTTGTCATCCTTTTATACTTAATGCAAATCCAAAATATTGAAATTATTTGACATTGTAGATTTTAAAACTGCACATATTGTGTATAAGGCAAGAAAAAAATCTCCTTCCAGGAAATATTCAAAGATTATTCTTTGAAAGAGAGGGGGGTTATAACTTAAGAGGGAAGTTAAGATTAAAGGTGGTCAGTGTTCTGACCACAAGGAGAAGTTTTTGTATTTCAATCTGTGGTGTAAAACTGTGGAACAGACTCAACATGGAGCTACAGCAATGTCAGAACATAATCCAGTTCAAGAAGAGGTATAAAGAAATGAGTTTCATGAGGTACAATGAGGAAGACAAGTGTTGATAGCCACGAGGGATTTACTATTGATTGTCGGTGTAAATATGAAGACTTGACTTGTGGGAGTGCACTAGTACAATGCCAGATAATAGTAAATGAAGGGGTAGGATTAGATAACTTTTAACTTCTTCCTACTCCTCTTCGCACATCTAAAGTAAATTATTTCAGTGGGGAACTGATTGATTTTGTTTCTTTAGTATAACTATTTCTTCTTTTCTACTTGCATGGTATTTTTCTATTTTACTTTTACATGTTCGAAATAAAGATATCAATAAAAAATAAATAAATTAAATTGATAAATGCAGCTCTGAACTAAACAATCCGATATTTACAGTGCATTAATGTCTACACAAATGCAAAAATCTGGGGTGAATGCGACAGAAAACTCTTTTGTCCATTTTGACACATGCACAACAAAAGTTGTGATTTGAATAAACACATTTGCTATATGAGTTTTTATGTACCACACACTTACCATGCATTAGCAGGGCAGACACACACTCCTCTCGGCCCTGCAGGCCAGCCTTGATGAGAGCTGTGAAGCCGCGGGGGTCCCTTATCTCGGTGTCCACATCCGAGAAGAAGTTAAGGATGTAGTTCAGAATGGTGATGAAGCCTGGACAGATGACAATTGACAAAAAAAATACATTTTATTGTTGTATTTGACTTGAGGCTAAATGTTGGTGTTTGGGCTGTGTATGCCATTAGACATACCTGCCTGGGCAGCGATCATGAGGGCAGTATTGCCGTCATTGTCTTGGTGGTTGATGTCTATGAATGGACACGTGTTCAGCAGTGTGACAATGTCTACAAAACCCTTGGATACAGCCAGCATCAGTCCGTTCTGAGGAAGAAAAAAGAAGAAATACATAGATCTTCATCAAACTCTCAAGTTTACCTCTACTCAAACTTTCTTGTTGCAGAAATACAAGCTTCTGAAGTTGTTTCCTGTGCGATAATAACAAACCGAGATCCATCTCACCCTGCCATTGATGTCCAGCTCCATGGCCTCTTCCTTAGAGACTCCTCTCTCCAGGATCCTGCGCAGGGATGCACTGGCGTTTCTTGAACAGGCCTCATAGAGTGTTTTAGGTGGCTCTGTATGCCTTTCATCCGTCTCATACTCAGGAAGCACTGAGTCATCAGAGAGGACGCTCCCTGTGTCAGAATCATCCAGGAGGATCTCTGAGTCCTCAGACGGGCCTGCGCCCAGGTGGGGGTCATAGTTTGCAGTGGCCATTGGACCCCCTCCTGCCTGGGATCACACCTTGGTGATGGGTCTGCTACAACCCGCCCACATCCTGAATAAGAAGATATAGACACAAAATGCACACATTGGCACGCAGAAATAGAAATTACAACCAAAGTTAAACTCTGCACGATTGCCCCAGTCAGAGCTTGTTTTTAAGTTTATAGGACACATGCTATTGTAATTAGAGATCGCCCCTAATGGCTGACGTGCTATACTGTTATATTTACAGCTGATAAAAGCATATAAGATCTTTAAAACACAATTTCACCTGAAGTTCCTAACTCACGGCCCATTAAAATGGCATAGAAATATTTGCTTACTCTGATATGAAAGGTGTGGAAAATGTGGAAATATTTATGTCAAATTAGTGTAATATTAGTGTCATCTTGTTCAAGAGTTTGCATGATTTCTTCTACTCAAAATAAGCATCTTAGACTAGTTCAAGCATATCTGTAAGACTAACAGGAACACAGCCTTTGAAGATAGCATGTCAAATAGAGCTCAAGTCCTGAAAGGTCCTTGTCTATAAGGCAGGATGCCTAAAGAGGATAAGAAGCTTCACCTCACCTCAGCCCTCCTGTCATAGCAGCTGATCCGTAAGACTGTGATTTAGAAAAAAACAGGCTGGCTGACTTTATAACATGCTTTTCACCAATGTTTGTTTACAAACTCAGCAATTTATAGTACCAAAGTAAAGGGGGTGAAGGGAGTAGAGACGTATTTTTAGCACACTTAAGCTGATTAATACCTAAAAATGTGCACAAGCCATGTATAAACATCTTTAAATAAACAAAACCGGTTGTGAAATGAAGGCACTTGGCCCCCTAGAAGCCAACTCTGTACAAGTATTGTGAATGAATACATTGAAGGAGAAGTGTATTGGGTTGAGGAAGGCCATATGGTGCTGGAAGTGAGCATCTGTCATGGTGTCTGGACCCTGTCACAGTTCTCTGTGGTAAAAGTAAACAAAAGTAGAAGCAGTCTGTGGTTTTCTGTTGTAGATCGACAAACAACACAATGTCAATTCAGAAAAGCTTTCAAAGAACCTTAATTGAGGGTGTCAGTCCTCAAGCTCAACTTGGGCCCTACATACATCACTACATCATATCCAGTCTAGTTGCAAATTCTCCTGATAACTGTGTGCACAAAGTAGCTGTGCATGTGCTGACAATGATGCATTAATGCCAAGTCATTAGAGTAAGAGCATCTTTTGGGTAATCTCTTGTTAAATGCCAGATAGAGCTTATCAACTCCTTTAATCCCACAAGCATATGCTATTCCTTAATCAGCATTGTGTCATGCAGAAAAATGAAGATTACTATCGGACAAACGTTTCTGTCTCTTCCTTCTTTTGAACAGACATAGAAAGCCTCCACTTCAACTCTGCCATTGTGGCCCACACTTCCTGCTAAGTAACAGCTTGCAATGTGGTCAAACGTCTTCCTCTGAGTTCCTAATTTGAGCTTTCTCTGTTATCGCTCTAAACTGTGGCATGAGGGTTTTAAAATTTTCAACAATTTGTGCAAAAGTGGAGCTAAACAATTCCTAAGTCATATAGCAAGAGCCAGAGCCTCACCCTCAAACAATCCAGTCAAGGGTTGGTCCTCCTCTCTTGATCTTGGTGGTTAAACCATCCTCAGATATTGGACTTCCTCTCTTCCTGTTGGCTCTAGCAGGAAACTGGTAACTTTAAGTTTCCCAAACTGACACCAGCTGAATTCCTTCCCCCCTCCCTCCATCTCTCCAACTGGCCAGTTAGCTTGCAGCAATCCATCCAGGTCCCAACATAGACTGTGCTCTCCTAAGTCAGGCAACATGCTCTCTCCCTCTCATCCTGATTACAGAAGATTTAAGGATTAAGAGAAAGAAACAGACAGCAGCCAACCTTGCTCCTCTTACAGTCTGCTCCCTCTTTCTCCTCTCTCACTTGTCTCTCTCAGAATCCGTCCATGCACAGCTCTCTGCTGCCCGTCTGTTGTGTTAGAGAAAACCTCTCCAACCAAGTGCCGTGACTGAATCATGCAGGCTGTGGCTCCCAAATGTGGAGTACTGCCGAGGACCCCCTGCATGAAATAATTTCAGTGTGTCTATGCAATGGGAGACAGCGTCTTGGGTGTGTTTTCCCATGGAAATCCATTTGCTGGGACAACAATCTAACTCTGCTTTTACTCTAAACCAATGGGGCCTTGGATGTAATTATTCCCATGACGGGGATGACACACACAGCCATGCATGGAAACACATAGACGCTCTGTGATTTGGGCACACAGATTCCCAAACACAGGGCGCAAGTGCACACACAAAAACAACTCTTTCTCTTCCCAAAAAGATGTAGTTAAAAACAGCTGTCTTGCATTTCTAGAGGGAGTTCAATCCAAAGATAACATCTGTTTTGCCAGGTTTAAATTATGCTTAATTACAGTGATAGGCAACCAGATTGAAATGCTTCAATTAACTTTCTTTTTTTAGTTTCAAATCTGTTAAGACTGACCACAACCTTTTAGTCTTGAGGTCTGAACCCTCTTTGTGGACAAAACTAGCTTGTTAGCAGGTCAATTGATAACACCATGGACACATTCACGTGGTATCAAAGGTGCATGTCAACAGATTAACCCTGATATTCATTTGGAGTTGGGCCAACCCGTGACTTTGTGCATGTGAAGGTAGCATTTGTTATGCAATAGCTGCTCTTTTGTTAGAGGGAGACAGGCTGCCTCCCTCTGATCAAATTGGGTAATGCAATGTATGGACATAACTGTTATTTAGAAATGCAGACAGCTTATGATAAAAACAGCCACATTTATCCTCTTTGAAGGCTTATGTGCATAGCTTTTACATATCTTTATACTTCTTTATCTTTATAACAAGTCAGATTTTGTTTGGCTTAACAATCTTTACTTTCAAATTTGATTGAATTTTTCCAACTATGATTTATCAAGACACTTTTTATGATTTTGATATCGGGAAATTTCTCTTCATACCCCTAAAGCCACTTTAAAAAACTGGACTCTCATTCAAATGCATTTTTGATCCTGAGAATTAAAATAGCTTATCTGCCCTGAAGACAGATATGTTGTTGATATCATCAAGCCAAATCTGACACACCTCCAACAACACAATCTAACTAAATCCTATCAAATATATCTGCCACTTCCTTATCAGAAGCTCAAATCAGGCCTGCAGCATCACTACTAACCTGATCCACTGCTCAAAAGGTGCTATGTTTAGATTCAAGAGCCTGAGGTGGGACTTCTTGCTTATATAAAACACAGGAAAAGGAAAAAAAGGAAATGTTTGGCGACAAAGATGTATTGCTTGTGAAAAAGGCCCAAACAGAAATAAAGCAGACAGGAAGAAATCCAAAAGGAAAGGGAAGTGTGTTTGGCACAACAGGGTGGGGTAGCGGTGCGTGCGGTTTCTCCTTCATCCTGTTAGATACACAAGCGTGATCTGCTTTACCAGACGAGGGCAGCACAGCATGCTCTAACAGCAGGTTTGTGTTTGTCTCTGAACCCAAAGTTTTTACTCCTGCTCCTTCAGGGAAAAGCATCCAATTTTACAAATGATTCCTGATTTGAAGTCAGAACATTTTGTCCCAAGTTACCCCTACACAAAACTCTCATACTTTCCTTTTAGGGTCAGAGTTATTTTCTTCCTTTTCTGCAAATTCCTAACAGAGACATTCACTCATCAGTGCAAAAAGCAGTCCAGCTCCTCCCCAGACACCAGAGTACCCAGCAGAGGTCAGTGGTAGAGCAGAAGAACTTGGAAAGGGGCTTGGGAAGCTATGAGCTAAGTTTAGCAAGCTTAGTGACTGATTCTAAAGGCAGCCATGTGCTTGGCTAATATTAGATTGTTGGCAGTCTCTGCAGGACCTGTCTTACCAGCACTTTGCTCTGACTCTGTGAGCATCTGTCATAATATTTCAAGCAAAAGGCAATTAGACAGACCAGCCTCCTCCCTCCTTCCCTCCCTCCCTTTGCTGCTTGTTCTAAAGCACCTGAAAGCATCCATGGATCAAGTATATGGAAGAAAAGGAGGAGATTTATGAAAAGTTATTGTACTGTAACTGTTTGTGGTTACTTAAAGTCTTGAACTTGGATTTAAAAAGTGTATAGGAACCATTTATACATGGACTTCGTCTTTGTGACGTCACCTATTTATTTCAGTTTTGAAGCCTGTTGCCATATTGGAAATGACGACTCTACCTAACATTCGGTTAACCTAGCATGAGGCAGAGAGGCGAAGTTGAGGCGGGCCCTAGGCCTCCTTGCTAACAGCTACAGCGTGCCAACTTGTTGATCAAGTCAGCCCTTAATTAGGCAAACTTATAAATATAATATCCCCAAAATTAACTAGTCATAAAAAAATTCACCCCCTACAGTGTGTGCCAATAGTGAAATTAACCATTCAGACCGAAACCATTTTTTGAACCAGTTTGTACTTTTTTTTGTGCTGTAAAGATGTTGTGTGGAAGTTTTTGCACTAAATAATTGATGCATAATTAACTTTTCCAAGGTATAATTGTGTTCCTTTGGGGCTCTTTGCACAAGTTGGCTATATTGTGTGCAAAAGATAAAAACTTATACACACAATATTACAACATACATTCTACACACAAGATAATCCACAGACTTTGACAACATTTGTCTTGTTTAACCCTCCTGTTATGTTGCGGGTCAAATTGACCCTTTTAAAAGTCTATTTTAGGCAAGATATGTCTTTCAAACCAGCTAAATACAGCATAAAAATCTGGGCAGCATGTGACAGAAGAGGTGTCATGTTAATTTATCAACATCACTTCATAAAAAACAAAAAATCCAAAATGTGAAATAAAATAAACAAAAATCTAAGTCATGTAAAACTATTGTATTTATATTTAGGGCTTTCGATGTACATTAAAAAAAGTTTTAACATACATTTTAATGTAAAACAAGTGAGTTATCCTTATTGAACCATGATCTGAGAATTAGAGAACACCAATGGACTAAATCTTGATTTAAATGGTTAGTATTGGAGTTTAAAATTAGATTTAAAAAAATGTGTATTGGTATCAAATTGACCCGGGAACATTATTGCTGTTCCAGAGAAACGAACATAACAGGAGGGTTAATACATATGAAAAAATCATGTATTTGTACTTCAAGCTTATGTCATAAATTTAGTTTAATTTTCCTGAGAATACATTCAGGGGGCATTTTATTTCCTTTTCAGTAAGTAGTGAAAGAGATATGACAGGAAATGAGGGAAGGATGGATGCACCTCAAGTCTCTGGCCTGATTCCAATCAGTCTCATTGCAGTGCATGGTCAATTTATTGACAGAAGAAAGACACATGATTGGATGTCTAACAGACAGGGGAATAATAATTAAAAGGGGATGTAATTAGAAGTCTTTATGTTGGCTTTGAGTTATCAATGAGGCTTCAAAATGTCAAAAGAGAGAGAGAGAGAGAGACAGACACACACAGACACAGAGAGACAGAGACAGAGACACAGATATTCACAGAGGGAAATATAAAAGAAGTCACATAAATATAAGGTTCCTAGACTGGAATCTCAATCAGCCTGTGCCCAGACTGTGTGTTACCAAAAAAGTACAACATGACAATCTGCAAAGGGATTCCGTGAAGGTTACAAACTCCCTGACATGGGCTGTCCAGACTGTTTCTGAAACTCAATAGATTAGGTTAAATATACTTGACTGAAAAAGTTCTGTTTTGCAAGGCTTTGTGAGTCTCTTCAGATATAAAGCAACACTTGAATTCCTCTTAAAATGTTACAAACTTATTGCTCCCTCAGAAGTTTTAGTATTATCACACTTATCACTCAAAGTGCCAGCAACACAGACTCAAAAATATTTTATCAGATCCAAATGTGAGTGATGCTTGTTTTGACTCTAAAAGAAAAGGATTAAGATAGTGGCTGAGTAATGATTACAATTAAGTTCTCAGCCTAGAAAAAACGTGAATAGTTTTGTTTTTCTGGGCAGGATGCTCTCTGATTTAAAGTAGTTCTGCTTAAACCTGGCCAATGCAGGTTTTTAGCTCCAAAGGAATAGGCTCGGTAAAATAACTGTTTCAGATCTTTTTGCATTGAGCATCAAATCAACATCTTACTTAAGATAATATCATCGTCATCTATCAAGTTATGACAAGTTTAGCTGAAAATCATTGCTTTGTTTATGTGTCATTTCAGAATTGACCAGGATTTGCATTGTTAGATTTTTAACCCCTTTCCAAACTGAACCCAACCTTGAAATGCTGTGGTTTTGCTCACGTCTTTGGTCTAGACTGAAATATTTCTTTACTTGAATTTTCATTTAAACTTTAATTAGATCCACTTGATGGATTATCATGAGATTTGGTTAACGCATTAATTGCAGAGGACAGATGCCAGGAGGATTTTTGTGGTTTCAAGCAAAATATTGCATAAACTATTAAATGAATTGCCACAGAATCCAGTGCAGATGGTCATGCTCCTCACAGTGTGTTTTGTAATGACAGTACTGATCCTCTGACTTTAATACAATGTGTAATCATAAGGTCAATATTTTTGTTTTGATTTTCAACATTTAACACCTCATTTATTTAAAATACCATCAAGATTTTTGAATTTATCGTTATAAGCAGGTGAACTTCGTATGATTGAAATTAGTAAATGCAAACATGCTAAACTAAGACGGTAAGAATGCTTTAACATCAGTATGTTAGCATTTTAGCTCAAAGCTAAACCAAACCTAAAAGTGCTGTAGCCTTAGTAACTAAGACCTAATCTAAATTACACACAGTTTGTTCTCTAATTCTCTGGTTGAAGCACTGCATCACTGCCTTTTTTGGCTTTATGCCATTTTTAACACATTTAAATCTGTACAAATATCAGTATTACACGAGCGGCAACCTCCAGTCTGAAAATATGAGTCCAATGCGGAAGTGTTAAAAACTGCAGTTCAGCGAGGATCTGTTGGAGGCTGGCTCTGGAAGTACCGGAAGTCACATACACATGAATGGGAAAAAGCCAATCTTTACAGCAGAAATAAACATGTTTACAGCCTGGAAAAAACGATGAGTGTAGTCTGGATAGCTCATTTCTCTATCGGCACACACTGTAGGCGGGGGGGGGGGGGGGGGGGGATTTTTTTCTAACACAGCAATTTCGAAGATATTGAGATTACGAGTCTTCCAATGAGAGGCACAACTGACTTGATTGACAGGCGGGAACTCTGTAGCTGTTGGCTAGGTGGCTCAAAGCCCGCCTCTTTACGTCACAATCACTCGACAGCAGAACTATGGCTACGGCCGACGATTGGCCTCAAAACAGCGCTTCAGAAACAGATGGGTGACGTCACAGATACTACGTCCATATTTTATGCAGTCTATGGTTGACGTTCAACATTAGACAGAAGAAGAAGACAGCATTGAACAGCCAATCATGTTGCGGGGTGAGAGATAGGCGGGGCTTAAAGACGTTTGGACCGGAATGCGAACATAGCTGAAACGAGCGACACAGAAGAAAACGTTCACATCTTACCTACTTAGCACCGTCAGAAATGATGGATTCAAGAAGCGCATCAGAAAACTAAATATAGATACAAGCTAAAAAACTGTCTGCTTTCTTCAACTTTCACTCAGGACCAAAAATCTGAATTGAATTTAAATTAAATAATGATTTGATATTTATCGGGATAATTATCGATATCGACTGATATGAAATATTTTATCTTGATGACATATTTTTCAATATCGCCCAGCTCTAGTTGAATGCACTGTATCACTGCCTTTTTCGGCTTCATGCCATTTTTAACACATTTAAATCTGTACAATTATCAGTATGACACACTCAAGAGAAGTATTCACAGTTGTTTGAAATGTATGAATGTATCCATTCAGTTAGAGTGACTAGAGACACAACAGAACTTTGAAACTTAATCACCTGTTAGAATAATGTGCTCTGTAATTCTTAAAAAACACAATAATTTTCTGTGCAGGAAATGGCGTATACGTATAAGAGCTAGCTCAGGCAGCTGCACAGAGTTCACCCTTGACATGTGTCATTCTCACAATCACCTGTCAGATACATGCGTCCAATTTGGCGATCTTTTTTAAGCGGCATTATTACTGGTGCCTCCCTTTATGGCCCTGCCACGGCTGCCCTGTACCAGTACTGTGATCATGCTTTCAGCTCCAGCATCTACCTGCAGACTCTGACAAGGTGGTACAAGATATTAACCGGTAACCTCCTCAAGGTTCATAAACACTGTAAGGAGTGATGAAGTCAGGGCCTGGACGCCTAACACAGTGCTCTGCTGCTGCAACAAACATTTCAAACCATTACAGTGTGAGTTGTCTGACCAAAAGGTGATTCCTGTGTTTCTCTTGCAGGAAAAATGTGCTAAATGCTGCAGCTAAGCTTTTCAATAACTCAAATGGTTATAGAAATTGATGGTAGGATATTTTGTTCATACAGGGCTTAAACTCCAGCGGTTATCAAAGCGACATTTTTATGGCAAACAGTGATGAACCAGCAATCATGCTGGTTTAATGCTCTATTTGGCTCTAAAACATTAGAGTAAAGAATTTGTTAAGCACATGCACACACCCACCCACAAACACAAACTCACACACACCCATTATTTCCATGATAAGGACTGTCCTTGTGGCGTGCAGAGTCAATCTGTAAACAATGTTGCAAGCCCTCGAACTTCTTACTAACAACACTATTGCTTCAATTAATCAGTGTCTCAGCCGCTAAAGAGGTTGTGTAAGATGTGTGTGCAATTGATGACAGTCTCTTGAATAGTTGAGCTTCATGGGCTGTGTGTTCATACCTTATTTGGGGCTGCCCCGCCGTTCAACAGTTCACACACTCCATGTGTCACTGCCTGAGACTTGGGCAGAGATAAAGAGAGCCTGCAGGGTGCCAGGACAGTTCAAAGCCAGACCAGAGAGAGATATATAGGAAGATATGAAAAAGACAGAGTTGGCATGATACAGGAGGAAATCCAGCTGATGAAGACAAAGAAGAAGAAATGAAAGATGAGAGGAAATGATTGAAGGAGGAGAGGTTATGGGGAGGGGGGTGGTGATCCTCAGGAGCCAATGAAGGACAAGAAAGGAGGATTTCAGGGAGGGTGATGCCGACAGCTCTGAAGTGCTTTCAACATTCAGACAGAAGGAAAGCAGGAGAGGTGCATCTAAGACAAACACTTTCATGCTGTCCAGGATTCTCATTTGTGGGAAAGACAAAGAAGTGGAAAAGAGGAACAAAATGAGAAGGCCCAAGAAGTTTTATCTGAGTTTGCAGGGAAGCTTTCATTGAGAGCAAAAGGTGGATTTTTTTCTCCTGGACTTCAAAACACCTGCAGACTAACCTGTGTCTGAACTGGAGTGCTTGAGAGAAGGGTTCCAAGGTTCCTTCAAGGCACTTTTATGTCCCCAGGTCCAGACAGAGACATGCCCCCCCTCTTCCAGGATCAATAATTCATATGAATCAGGTTTCCTGTGTGTTAAGGCAAGACAAGGCGGGCTGTGGTGGCTCAGCTCCAATTTGTGGCACAGTGAGCAGCGAGACAGGAGCTGAGGGAACAGAAAAACAGGCGGACAAAGAAGAGAGAGGAGACAGAGGACACAGAGAGAGAGAGAGAGAGAGGCTGTGTGAGACTCTGGTGATTAAAGGCCAGACAAACGAAGGAGTATAATCTGAGGAAAGTTTCTGGGAGAAAATGAAGGCTCTACAGAAGAATCAGGGACGCACTGACCAGATGTTGGGAGCCATGGCTGACATGCTCACTTCTGTGGCTATGCCCAATCAACAGTGGGTGAGTTGTTGATGTGTTTGTCTGTTTACTGACTTTTTATAAAGTACAATATGACACCTCAATGCAGCAAATTCAAAAGGAGCTTAATGATCATGGATGTATTTTTTCAGGGCCTGCAGTCCATGACTGTGAGCATTTCTCTTGCTCCTGACAAAGTTTATTTCATGCCCTTTTATAAACCTAAAAGGGTTAAACCGGACAAGCAGAGAAGGGAGAGGGAGAGAGGAAGGGACAGATTTTAAGTCTCTGTTCAGTGCTTGTGAGGAATCCTGGATGTTTCCGAGGAACAGGAAGCAGAGTGGCAGTGATTAAACCATCTGACCATAAACAAACCCATGCAGGCTGGTCTCTCAGCGCCTCACTGCAAGTTGGACAGTTCATTGTCTGTATTTCTGTACTTCATTATCTGTACTGCTTCTCATGTGTCTGCTGTGAACACTCCAGACCAAGTGAAATAACGTTTTGTGTTTGCTGGTTGTTTGGGTCGAAACTATGGCAGCCACATTGGTTTCTAATCCTTAACTAGGAATATAAATCTTATTTCCATAACTAGGAAACTTGAAGTTCACACACAAATACACTCAGGCAACCTAATGTCTTAAACATCAAACACTAAGATTTCAAAGTTTTCCGAAATGTTCAAATAGGTTTCTTTATCTGTGGAAATATGTTAATCTTGATAAATCATTCCCTCTCTTGCAGACAGTGGTTAAAAACAGAGCAGTGATTATTATCTTCCTTCATCCCTGCATAAGACTGATAACACCGCTTTCCCCCGTTAACCTCTGCTGGCTGAGCGTCTGGGTTTTAAATAAAGATTGAAAGTGCCGCCTGAGAAGCACTTTTCATCCATGCTCTGTGGCGAAAAGTCAACCTCAACGATTTCTGTTGAATTCTTGCAAAGTGCGTAATGGAGAAAAGGCTTCAACAGATTCAGGGAATAGTGGAAAAAGCAGCCACTGGTATAATGTTATTGTGGTTGTGTGACCATAAGCACTCTGTACAATCTTACCATCACTTCCTCATCAGAGCAGGGCTCCAGTGCTGACAAAGGCATCTCTGTGTGTAGCTCTCAGAGGGAGGTGAGGTGGACCTCCCATCGAGCGTGGAGGAGAAGGGGCCCATGCAGGGCCAGTGGGAGCCAGAGGGGCTGGAGTGGGAGCAGGAGGCCAGTGCTACAACAGAGAACCAAGAGCAGAGAGACAGAACAGGTAAGACCTGAAAGGGCTGAACGTTCAGATCGTGACAGAGAGTTTTCTGACCCCAAACCCCCACAATGCTTGTCCAAACATTGGGCCTCACCAAACCAGTCAGAGCTTAGAGACTGACCGAAACACAAACTTCCAGCGTCTGCTTTGATTCTTTGTGTGAAACGTCTCAGATTTCTGGGAACTGACATTTTAAGCAGCCTGTTTAGCCACCTAATCACTGGTATGGAAAAGTCCTTGCAACAATGTGTGTTACTGTTGACAAATATACAGTGTTGATTTATGGATTCAAGCTGGATAATGTGAACAAACTACCTTGTCTCCTGCTACACATGGACTCCAGACAATGTCAAGACAAGTTCAGGACATTCAGGTCCTTAATTTGTTGTAATGTTATTAGACTCTTTCAATTTAGTTCTTTTATTGTCCTTCACATGTCTCATACAGCAGAACTTGAGCCTTTAGGACACACTGTCAAAACTTGAACTACTTGGTTTCAGGGCGCTTCTCACCAGTGCTTGTGTTGCTACGAAAGTAGTCTCACAGCACTTCTGCTCCCCTTAGTGGTGTCAGTTAAGTCTTTTAAATTATTCTTTAATGCTTTAAATGTGCTTGTATTCAATGCAACTTGACATAAAAAACATGAAAACAATTGATAAATCAAGTAGCATTATCAGCAGATCAACATGGAAACTGTACTTTGAAAAACAAGTGGCTAGTTTCTCACTCTGTTTGGGCCTTTAGGATTGTTGTTGACAAAGTTGATATCATTGACAAGCACGGCAGCATTCCACTAGTTATCAACAGAAAACAGCTGAGGCAGAGCATGTTTTAGTGTATCCTCAGACCACTGAACTATATTGTCTTTGTATAGAAAATAGGCGCTCACAGTGCCAAGAACACTGATTGTGGATGCAAGCCCTTAAAGCTGGTAGTCAGATTTAGATACACTTTTTGTTATACTGGTTGAAAGTATCTTTATGTCCCGATGGCAATCAATACAAAATGTGTTCCTAAAAAAGTGCGAAGAAAAGCTGCTATCTACAGCCAGAGTAAACCTGGGAAAACACCAACCAATCACCGTTTTTGGGTCCCAAAATTTTAAACCAATCAAATCCCGTCCTGCCGTTCTGCCCGCCTCCTGTGCGTACATTTCCCTGGCGTGCACTCCCCGTCCCCTGCCTCTGCTTCCCCTGACTATATTCACTGCCCCTATCGCTCGGGCCTGTCCCCTCTGACCCGATGTATTATAACTTCTCTCCTGATATCGTGTCACCAGTACAACTGGATAATGCTAGCATGACAGTTGTGAGTTCTAACAATAGCCATGTTTGTTTGTGTTTTTACCCCTCACTATGATAAAGTTTTGGTGAGGACTGGTTTTGAATCAGTCACGATCATGTGGTCGTGAATCAGTGGCGCTCGTGCATCAGTGGCGCTCGTGCATGTGAGTGGGGGCGTCGTTTTGGAGGAGCTACGAGGGGAGGGGGGGAGGGGTTAGACGGAGTATTTAGGAAATGCTACATTCAAATTCATGCTAGTTTCCCGTGACTACCAACCCTAGCTTTAAGCAGCAGAATTTCACTTAATGTGAACAAACTCATATACCAATGTTACACGCTATTACCTTTTGTGTTCACACACTGGCTCATTGCAACTTTGTTCAGACTTTTCACTTGGATGTTGACAGAGAAAGTCCACTTAAAGTTGGGATGAGCAGATTCAATATAATGTTGTGGGGCAGTTTTACGTATTAATGGGACTTAAGTTTAATGCATATGTGCCACTTGAGCAAGACCTTTAGTCACAGCTAAGTGTCTGGCATATCTAATTTTAGGATCAAATAAGCCTGACTTCCATCTGGCCTATCTGATGGTGGTCATTAGACTCAATCAACTTCAGGGAAATTTCAAATTGGAGTCACCTGAGTGTTGGTAGTGCACTCTTATTAAACTCCATCTTCTTCATCCTCATTTAGAACCGATAGCAGTAAATTGCTTTGCTGTAATGTAGCATGAAGAAGTACATGAGAGAGAATAGAGTTCTTGTGTGAATGCATATACACATGCAACACTTTCCAGATGGGGCAAGAAAACATGTTCAGCTGCCTCCCGTCCCCTCCTGCCCCAGAAGCTATTGGTTGCACTCTGATTCTGATTTTGCTGTGAGAGGCTTGCGTGCATTGCCATTTTCCTTGAGTGGAAAGGAACAAAAGGAGCTTTGTAGCTGTATCTGGGTTTGGGTTAGCAGGAGTGTGTGTGTATATAAAGGGGGGTTTCGGTGGTGTGTACCATGTGGCCGGACCGCTTACTGTTGTGCCGAACAGTACACGGCGTACATAAGTGGTGTGAGTGAGACCATAGGAAGCTTTCAGAGATGCTTATCTGTAATGGTTCAACTCGGATGGAGTGTGCTGCTGAGGGTAATGCTGCCAAATATTATTTCAACGTACAGCTAAGGGTTCTGTAAAGCAGGAAATATAAAGAAATACATCATTCAGGTCCATGTGGAAGGAAGATGACCAAATGGGAGATTGTTTATTCTTGTTTCAGACAAGCTCCTTTGCTTAATTGTTTTTGCATAGCCCAATTTCCTCCGGATGGGAAATTGGATGGAAAATCAATGAAACACAAGCAGAAAACATCTGAACTGCAACAACAAGACACAGACTCTGTGTGCAGGCAGAGAAAAAATCATTATGAGGAGTATAGAACAAAAGTTTAAGGTTTTATTGTCTCTATGAAGACAGTTTGCAGAATCTTAAATAACAGAGTCATGAGCAATTAGCTATCTTTATTATAATTTAGTAGAAACAAGTTAATAATGGAAGAAATATTAAATATTGTTACTATAAAGAAACTTAACCAATAATGTTTTCAATCACCATCTTGGTATGTGAAAAACATGCTTTAAAACCTACAGCTGATTTGAATTATCATAGTACATTCTAAATAAATAAGCTTAAGTAATTAATTCTCCTCAATGAAAGCTCTTGCCTTTAATCTTAAATGAATGTTTTCAGTGTAATTAACATTAAGATAGTTATTAAAGGCAATCCTCAGATGTGTAGAACAGGAGACATGTGATTACATTTAGCTATGGTTTAACTGGCAGAAGCCATAGTGATGTTTCCATCTCTTGGTGTGACAGAAAAGGGGAAAGAGAAGAGGCCCCTTCTCTCTCTAAAGTCGTGGTTCATGAGGGCCATCTGTTACATGTTAGGAACAAGATGCCTGCCAGTGGCTTCCTTAGAATCAAAGGATGGTACCAACATCCTCAAATTCAGATCTTTTAACCTCATGTCATATGATTACTCAATATGGTCATGCATCTTTCTACAGTATGACTGTCTCTTCCTTTTGATACTCTTGTTGTATCTCTCCTCTTCCTCCTTTTTGTTCTCCAGTCCTCATGTATGTGTTCCTTTGAGCAATGTCCGCAGGAGTGGTATTTCAAACCTTGTTTCTCTTCCAAGTACACCGAGCTGCTGGTCATATTTCTCTCAAACCTTTTTTTTCTTCTCTCGGCTCCTTGGACTCCCTGCTGTATAGCTCATACTCTCACCCTCCCCTGACAATCTGTGTCTACGGTGTGTGTTTCATAACACTGATCGGTGATTGATGGTCATGTGTGTCCACTCACTGTGTGGGTCTCTCTCAAGGTAAAATGCATGAGGCTACATCAACAGGAAACTGCACTGAACCAGTTGAAACAACAGCATTGTATGTGACCAACAGCTGCATGCACACATAACTCATCTGTACAGACACACACATGTCTATATTTAACTTTAAAAGTTCTCATTTGATACTAGAAACTCATGCATATTTGGAGTTCGGAAGCTGTATGTTGATGAATTATGTTTTTCAGATGAAACATGAGATTCTGTTAGACAAGTAACAGCCATGTATGGGACCACAACACTTACACAACAGTCTGTACCACAAATTCTCCACAGTCACTGCACAAAAATAGTCACTTTTACAGTTTTATAAAAGGGAAAGGATTACCAATCAGGAAACTGGACATCAATATAAGATCTTGTGGTGAGGAAAAGTATTCGGTCACATTTTTTTTGTCCTCCCTGGTGAAAGGAACTCAGCCAAACTCAGCCATATGTGGATGAGTGAATGACCCAGTTTGGTGCTCAGGAGATTAATCTACACTTCAAATGACATCATTTACTATATGTTTGAGTAGCTGCCAGGTAAACTATGTAGAAACTGCATGCCTGTGTCCAAATCTGGTTTAATAAGAGTCTCAGTGAGTGTGTCATTCAATGAGTGCTACTCCCAGAGGTCCCTTAGACTAAATTGTTTGTATATGGGTGACCTTAAATGGACAGAATTCAAACTTGAGTTGCATCATGTTGTGTTTCAAGGGCCAGAAATTGGAAAGCATTTCCTAGTACAGGTGTCAGATGAACTCGTGTAGTCTGGAACAGAAAATATAATTACCTCCATGAATAGCACATTTTTCCAATGTGTATAAAAGCCAGTCAACTGATACATGACCAGCTCTGTAAATGTCTGTCTTTGCTCCCTTATTATTGCAAGATGGTCTGATATTCTGTATCTGCTTTGCAAACAGAGGATAAAAAAGGGTCCTGATTGTGTTTTTTGACCTTTGACCTGTACATCATTCGCTTTCTGATACCTGTTCTTGTGAAAAACTGTCCTTAAATCTCAGCTGTCTTCTTGCATACCTCATGGATTTAATACGATTTAATAGGCGACTTTGATCATGTTCAAAAGCATGTTGCTGCGTCTGAAACAAATGATCTTTCTTGGACAAAATGTCTTTATTCTAAAAGTTTATGTTCCATCCTTCAGTTACAGAACATGCGGATTGATCCGGAGCCATGTTTCTGTCTCTCTTGAAAATGCAATATCCACCCTGTTTAAGTTTGTGCTTTGTCTGCACTAACCCTGTAGGGAGATATCTCTTGCTTTTCTTGTTTAATTATGTTTAACATCTAAACTGTGACTGTCTGCTGTGGGTTTAAAGAGCTTTTACACAGAACTGAGCTACTCTCTGTAGCTGTAAACAACACTGGAAGAGCAGGGGGAGTTAACCCTAACACTACAGCTGTAAGCTGGCCTGATAAATAATGAGAAGATAGTCACAGTTACTTCTGCAGGTTAAGTTGATGACTCACTTCATCTCTACAAAATAAACCTTTTACACATTATTTTTACTTTATCATTGCATACCGTTAGTTTGATATGATCAACTGTTGCTACTTTAACAAAGTCAGGATCACAGGAAGAAAACAAATCAGGTGAATCTGCAATTAAAATGTTAAAAGTGTGTTTGAAAAAAAAAAGTTCACTTTGTATTTCAGCAAAGTGGGTCATGCAGGGCTGGCAGGCAGGCTCAGGTCAGGCAGGTCCCTCAGACACCTCCCAGGTCACTGCTCCACAGCACAGCTGGCATTTAGACCACGGATCAACCCAGCAGATGGAGACACATTAACACAGATTTACATGCCCATTTATCCACACTCATAAATGCACTTGTGTGTTCTAAACATGCATTTGAACATGTGGCAGAAACACTATCTTTAAATCTGTTTATACACAAAAAATATCTAATTTTCTCTTGACAGTAAAATCTCTTGTCTCAGTTATTATTACTCAAAGATTAAACAGAAGTCTATCTCCATGTGTGGTCCCTGCTCTTTCGCTCTTGTTTAATTAACATTTCCTCCTTTGGGTGGCGTTTTAGCTCAGGCTTAAGCCTGGAACACAGTCGGCAGCAGTCCCAGAGTCTCTGTGCTTGCATGCTGTTTCTGGAGCAAGGTTCACCGAGCAGCTACAGAGATAAAGAGAGGCAGTGGGTCAGCCAGGTATAGAAGTGAAAACTGTGACAGTCTGGATGGGGAATGGGGAAATGGGATAAAGAAAATGTGTTTGTGCTGGTTTCTCGGAGGGCGGTTGTAATTGTGGGTGGTATGGGTGTTGCACCTCCCCTCTGTTTAGTGTCAAGCTCCTGCTTGATGGGAGCTGCTCTGTGTGTTGTGGTTTATCAGTGTGAGGTACTGAGTGGTACTAGTAGTAAAGTCCACACACATACAGTACTTTCACAGCTCCACACCTGTCTGTCTCCTCTGTGTAGTTCAAATCTAATCTCACAAAAACATCATCTTTCTGCAGACTGTCAGGACAGAAAAGACCAGAACAAGACAGTGACTTCCTCTGCTCCACGATGGGACCTCCGCCAACCTCCCCCCCATGTTGGCTCGTCCAGAATGCCAGTTTGCCTTAATTGGCGCTCAGCTGAGAGATGAAGGCAGGGAGAAAGAGAGAGAGAGGAATTAAGAGAGCATAAGCGAGGGTGAGGGAGGAAGGAAAATCTAAGTGAGCATATTTTGGCAGGATTTCAGCTGGCTGATGGGCTGAGGAGAGGCTAATGTCAGTGGGGGGCTGGGGAACACATTGCGAATAAGCAACTGCATATCTGCTGAAGTGAGACTTGCTGTTGCTAATGGTATGCAAGCTTATGTCATTTTGAATCTTTGCATTTGCATGCTTTTTCTGATGTTTCAGCTTGTACTTTTCAACTGTACACTGCAGTTGGGTATATTTGAAACATCAGTGTTTCAAGAATAACTGTACAGAAAACACAAGGAAAAATGTCCATTTACTTGAGCTGCTTTGCATTTATTAATTCCTCTCAGGATATGCCTCCTTCACATGACTGATTGTCTCCAACAGAGAGTGTAAACGTGATATTTCCTCCTTATTTCTCAGATAAAAAAACACTCTTCCATCTTCTAGCATGCTTACCTTCGGACAAGCCTAAATCCAAACGTATATATCCAGGTTAACTCTATAGCATTCCAAGTATTGTTCTACACACATGCAGTGCATGGATGATTCATCTTTAGCACGTGTGTGTGTGTGTGTCTCGTGAGGGAGATGGAAGGGGAGGGATAGAGCAGAGGGGTGAGATATAAGGGGGAGGGATGAGTGGATGTTAATGCATGTCTCACCTCACCCCCCTCTTTGCTTTCCCCCCACTTCAAGCTAAGAAGGAGGACATTTTTTTTCCATATTTGTGTTAACATTCAGGGATTTATTCGCATCTCCATGGGCCAGTTTCAGAGCTCATTTATTCTGAGATTTTCTCCTACTTTCAGAAGTGATACTGAAGGTGCTTCTGGGGCATAAAACCAGCACTTTAAATGAAAACTGCATGTACGATCAGCCAGTTTGTTCCTCAGCAAAATATTCCAAGCATTTGACACCGCTTTTCTTGTAAATATTGATTAATTAAAGTTAAATAGAAAATTGTTTTTAACAGCAGCCCTAAGCATGTCGAGCAAGCAGCCAACCTTTTACAACAAGTAAAAGGCCCCCTACTGGTTGCCCTGCAGAATCACACCCTGACACCTCCCAACTTAAGAGCACATGAAAAGATTCCCCTGCTTTCACTTCATGAATTTTGAATGCATCTCAAGAGCAGTGTACTCTTCATTATCTCTCTGCTCTGTAGTCTGTGTTTGTGCGGAGTGATAGTGCAGGCAGCAGTCGCCCAATTTGTGCAGCTTTGCCCTTGGATTCTTGTCTCTGTGTCTCCGCTTTGTCTTGTTACTTTTAAACCCTCTGTTCTGCTGACAGATCCATTGTTTCCCCATCATGCTTGAAATGTGCTCCTGTGCTTAGACAGTGTTTGGCAGCCGTATCACCGTCAGACAAGTTGAGACGTTCAGCAGAGCCGTTCGATATTCTTCTGGTGGATTGCCCCCTTCAATCACAGTCGCTTAGAGCATCCATTATAAGAAAAGCAATAGAGGGAGGAAGGGAGAGAGGCCTAGAGGCGGGCGAGTATTGTGATCTATCTGTGTTTGCAGAGATGTATCACACTCCTGTGCAGTCTTAACCTGAGAATAATGTATCTCTAGTGCTACCTCTGTCATGTTAAAGCTGCTCAGTTTGCCCTGCATGTTTGCGAACGAGGAAAAAGAAACATCAAATGCAGCTGGTTGTGTACTTTACATGTGTGGCTTATAGGTGAGGCTGCTCCTGTTTGCTCTGACTGTCTCCTGTAGACTTCTGAAAAACATCCTGACAGCAATCTGCCACCACCCTGAAAGAAAAAGATGCTTGAGAAACAGCCCTCCTGAAAACGGAAGCACCTGAATGCGCCTCAGGGACGGGCATGCCTTTGAGTGTGTAGGAGCTGGTTCAGTGCCAGTCGTTACTCAGCCTTCTCTTGTTTCCATCGATGCCCCCCAAAGAGGGAACCTGAGTGGGCGGTAGTATTTGTTGCAGCAATCAAGAGGTGATTTCCACTCAGTCACATTGTAGTGTAGCCTGTGTGAAAGGGGCATGGCGTGATGAGTGCTGGGAAAAGTGAGATGAGATCACAAACTGAGTCATGAGCTCAGAAGCTTCAGGCCTGAGAAATGCTGTTTGTTGGTCAGAAAATGATTTGCTGGTTCTTGCAGTCTTTCATATCAGCATTTTCAGCAGCCTTTTCCTTTTCCTGCATCTGTGAGGCCCCTCTTGAGTTGTTTCCTCAGATAAACATGCTATATTTACTGAAAAAGCAACTGTGAATTTAATTTGTAAGAAAAGCTGGTGAGTCATGGATTAGCGTTGATTGAGGGAAATCTCCGTTGCAAAGCAGACAACTTCATATAATTGGATTTTTAACCTTTTTCTTTTAAGCTTACACAACCTCTGAAGCTTCTTGGTTCATTATCCAGGTTCATCAAGAGAATAATCAAGAACAAGATGGTGTGAAACTTCATCAAGGCAGGTGTTAATTGTCTCTCTGTGTGTGTGAATGTTTATTTGTGTGTTTGTATAAACCATATATTTAAATCAAGACTTCTTCTGTCAGTAATATATTAACAGGAGTTTTGCACAATAATAAAAAGGCTGGGCTGTTCTTGTGGCAGGGGCAAAAAAACCTTGGGGCAGCAGCATGTTGTATTTAATGAAGTGTTTAAGCAGCATTTGAATAACCCTTTTGTAAGCTCCTCTGTAAGGAAGAGGTTACATAATATAGGGTTTACTTAAACAAAGTGAGACACTGATAATTAAAGGGGGTATAAGGGTTCTTCCCCAATAAATTTTGATTATAAAACACCTCATTCCCCGCATTCTGGTTAATTAGACAATAAATTATGATGGAAATTTAACCATTTCAAAGGAAAACACAAAATTATTACAAATAATGATTAAAAAAAAGAAAGCTTCTTTCTGCATGCAGTTAAAAATTTTATCAAGATTTAATCTATAATCTTCCACATGTTCATTTTAAGACTGAGTGGTTTAAAGTCTCTCAAATATATTCAGACTATAGAATTCTAATTCAACAATTTAATTCAAATCAAGTCTTAAAAGTAACTCACAATCCTTATATAACAGCCAAACGCTGAAGGTGAAGTTACCCAGAGGGCACCTGATTACATTTTATTCACTGAAAAGGCATGTTAATCTAGTCATGTTTTATCCATTAGAAAGGCAGCTGACAGGCCTTTTTATAACTATTTTTATAAAGGACAAAGGCATTCAAGCGGGCACTACGCTGCAAATGTTCAAACACGAGGGCACTGGGTGTTGAGATTCCCCTTTCTGAGTCCACCACTGTAAAGAGGCATCTTTATTTTCTGATATATTACTTCATAAGCCAAAACCAAACATTGTAATTTCGAATTGAATGTTAATATGAAATTAAATAATCAGAAAATGTACTTTATCACAAAATCACAAAATGTTTGACTCTGCCATAGAAAGAAAAAATGAAAATACAATCAACAAAATGTTTTTGTATCATCAATTCATTGATAATGACTCATTCCAGGGACTGAAAATGTCATGTCTACTGTACAGATTGTTATAGTCCAGCCCAGCGTTGATGCACTTGAGTCCAGGACTCTGACTTGAGTCCAATTAAAGCCATAATTTTTAGGATTTGTGAATCGTCTTGTTCTCAAGCATTGATGACTTAGACTCTGACTTGGACTAGAGCATTGGCTCCTTTCCGACTCTGAAGATGGAGTGAAGTATTCAGACTTATTTATTGATAAAGATTGTTTCATTTTCTGGTTAGTTTTTTAAGCATCAGGCCCTGCATTTGGTTGCACCAACTATGCGTTAGTTCGAACGTAGCCTAGTTTGAACGTAATTTCTAATTTAGGATGGAGCTTACACTTGACTAATGCTTTAGGCGTTGCACCAGCTGAGATAGTTCCAAAGTGGGCGTAAGTAACATGTTAAATCTTACACTAAGCTCTGAGTAGTGGAAAGTCCTCTGTAAAAGATGTCATGGCACACTGTTTTCAAAGATGGGATCATTGCTTAATCATCACACTGGTAACAGATCCAGTAATATAGCTGCTAGGCAATTTTGATTACAACTGATAGCATTCTTATGCCTTGTACAAAGAGAGCACAGTTTACCAAAGTCAAATTCCTTGTGTGTTCAAGCATACTTGGCGAATAAAGCTGATTCTGATTCTGATTCTGATTCTGAAATGGTGATAGGCTGACGATATTAATTTTCTTTGTCCAATTCAACACCAGCAGAAGAGCTGGCACTAGGTGTAGCAACATGACAGGACTTCACAACATCTACTTAGTTCAGATAATTTCGTTGCCAGGGGAATTTTTCCTTCTAATCACTAGTACTTCCACTTTTGCCAAGCCGGTCTTTCACCTGTACATTCTGCTTGGCAGTGTTGAAAGCCCCACTGGTTCATGCACTGACGAATACATTTGTTAACCTAAGTATTTCTGCAAGTGATGTCTAACATTTGACAAATATGCTCATTTGCCCAAATGTTGATGAAGCATTAGACTTCCTCACTTCTCAAAGTCAATCCAGGACTCATTTTTTTGTTATTATAACTGGCTAACATTAGTTGACGTCTTGGAGCCAACTTCCCACAATGCAAAGTGTGACCAGTATTTTTTATTTTTTACATTTTTGGGCCATTATAGGCGTTTTTCGACCACAGGAACTTTAGCCCCGAACTAGGGACTTTACCCCTGAACTAAATGCGTTTCGACCAGAGGAACCAGGGTCTATATTTAGTTCAGGGGTAGACAATCTTCCCCCTAAAAAGCCCCTGCTTGGGGGGGTAGTACTTTTCAAAGGTCCTGGGACTTTCGGTTGAACGTTACGGTGTTTTTGGAGTTTACACAGTTGTTGAAACACAGAGGGAGTTCCTGGGAATGCATACTAGTTTAGTTTTTTATTAAGATTTCAAAATATTATTTAACAAAAAAATTTTTCTCCATACGTCCCTGGCCTGATTTGCATAATCTATCCGGGACTTCAGCCCGCGGTTGAAACACAGACAACAATGGGGGCACAGGAACCTTTTCGTTCCAGGGAAAGTAGTTCTGGGGGCTTAAAGACCCCGGAACTCTTGGTTGAAATGCACCTTATTGCCTTTAATCTGAATGTGGTGAATAGAGCAGAAAGCCAAGAGAGAGAGAGAGTAGAGAGTGACATGGGAGTAAGGGGGCCATAGGTTGGGACCAATACTGCACCACTCACTTGAGGACCATAGCCTCTGTACATGGGGAACACGACTTAACCTCTAGGTCAAACTGTTGTCTCATATGTGCTATTGTTGCATGCAGAGCCAAACAAATGCTAATCCAACTGTGATCAGCCCACGTGGTCTTGAGCAATGGTCAAAATAGGAATGCTTCTGAACTGGGGTGTTATACAGTAGTGAATCTTTTTTCTTCTCCTCAGATCAAGGCGAATGTTTACTAATTCAAGCATCATTTCCAGAGGCTTGAAACCGCCTTTTCATCACTGTGTAGGTTTATTTGCTGAGACTGCCCGTCTTTATACTACAATGATCTGTCCAGTTAAATGACTCGTGTTACACACACACACACACACACACACACACACACACACACACACACACACACACACACACACACACGCACACGCACACACATACACACACACCAAGTATGCCAACATGCCAACATTGTGAAATTTGAGACCGCCTACTCACTCCCTGGAAACACTAGGAAAGAAAAGGTCAAAATGCCAATACCATAAATAATCACAGAAGCTAATATCACAGCTCTGTTAGCCAGAAAAATAAGACCCATGAAGTCAAACACATGACACCTTCAGCCCAACATGGCCTCTCTTCTGTAAATAGCATTGTGTATCATTACAAACCTGGCTGTTACTATTTCCAGGGTCAGCTCTGAGCGTACTATTTCGTCTGGTCTTTGCGTTAGATAGCCGGGGAGAGTAGCAGACGTGCAGCCAGGAAACAGGAGGGTGCCGAGAAAAAACAGCTGAGCGGAGAGAAATATAGAGGACAGGAAGAGAGAGAAAATTAGGGGAGTGGGAACCTTATCCTGGAATAGCCAGCAACTAGAGCTGCAGACTCCACCCTTCTCACCCCTCCCCTTACTCCCTCTCTCTCTCTTTCTCTCCCTCACTGCTATCTCTCTCCCTCTCTCTCTTTCTCTCTCTCTCTTTCCGAAGCAGTCTCTTAGTCTGTCATTTGACCAGGCAGTTCACAGAGGCAAGAGCTCAACACCAAGAGGAAAACAGAGGAAAACAGGGAGACAGGGGGAAAGGAGCACAATGAATAAAACAATCAGCTTGCTGGAATCTTTTTAAGGCTTTTATCACCATCTGGGAAACCCTGTGGGTCTGTGAGTGTGGATTTTGCCTTGGCAGCAGCTTCTGTGGACTCTTTCCCCTCTTCTCGATTTTGGATGTGTGGGCTTTAAAAGTCTGTCTGCTGTCAACTAAAGAGGAGGAGGAGGATTAACTGACACCTTTTAGGGGATTTAAACTTTGGGGAGACTACTTGTGTGAGGGTGAGAGAGAGAGAGAGAGAAAGAGAAAGAAAAAGAGAGGGGGGAGAAGGAGAGAAAGTGCCGGGCCATGCCCACCTCTGCTCATGGTTGAACAGCATGAAAGGGGGCCACCATCACCATCGCCACCACCGAGGCTGTGGCTGCCAACACTTGTTCCGTAAAGTCTTGACCAAGTGTGGCTGCTGCTATGCCCGTGTCAGAGGTCAGTGTTATGCACTTTTGCACACACACAAATATGTAAAATGTTTGAAAAGTGTTTCTTTGTCAGTCTAAATGTCTTTGCCCTGAAGTTTTTACTTTACTTTTGTTTAGTTTTAAGAGTCTTTTTCTTGTTTAGTGCGACTATTCAACTGTTTTTCTTGCAAATCACACCAAACAACACCAATCACCCCCTCTCCTCTTCCTTGATTTAATACCTCTGCATTCCCTTGCTCTTCCTCTCCTCCACATTTTCTTACACGTCCACCCACCTCTCCCTTATCTCCCCTTCCATTCCTCTGAGTGTATGCTAATGGTTTAAATGTAAGCCTCAATCCTCTCGCCTGCTTACTCCGCCTCCAGCTACAGCAACAGATGTGTGTCAAATACACATCAGAGCGGGCAATCCGTCCTACAGATGAGTGCACAGTGAGGGGGGACAGGGAAGCAGAGGGCATGCATCGTACATTCTTCCATTAAAAATAGAGTGTGTGTGATTTGGAAAGTGTCCCCTCGTCATGATGAGTGTGTGTCAGTTGGGTATGTGCAGCACGTGGATGGATGAAACACACGCAGAGGGGGGCACTCTGAAACATTCCTGTGGCCCAAACAGAAAGAGCTGCACAAAACCAGCAGTAATCCCCCCCCCATCTCAAACTCTGCTGTTTGTTGTAATGAAGTGCAGCAGGAATAGCGGCGGTCCATTAGAATATTGTGTGGTTTAGTAAAAGCAGCGGGTGGTATGAGATGTAATAACAAAAAGACCAGTGAGCTGCACAGTCATCCACAGGGCAGGCTGCTTTGTTACAGTTCAAACCAAACTCAGAACTCAGGACAATCATATTTAAATCTTTTTTTGTCCATCAGTTTCTCACATGACCTTTTCCCCTGTAGCTTAGAAGCAAAGTTAACAAAACAACAATGTCTAATAGTACTTTATGAGTTTACACCACGGTGCCACGCTGTGTGTTTGTTCCTTTTTACAAGCCGACATCAAAGGGATAAAAGCAGCAGACCTTCCATCCAGGCTCTGTACATAGGAGGGGGTGCACATGAAGTGAGCTTTCACGTTATTGGGCCAGCGATGCTGGATACATACCTTGGATTCCTACAGTTTAATCTCTTATGTAATTGATATTCTCCTTTTCCATCGCCTGCAGCACCCCACTGCACCCCTAGCATGTTTTCATAGCAAACACACACGCTTACATCATACAACATACAACATGCTAAATTTCAGGCTATTAAAATAAATCTCTATGAAGGCACGGAAAAAATTATTAACGGACAGTTTAATAGTCTTGGAAAACTTCATGCAAGAGGCTCTTTTATGACCAGATATTTTTTATACAGTGAAGCTGTCCTCACAGAGTAGGGAAAGTATGTTTCTATGTTCATGTGTTTCTACATAGTTCATGTAGTCCCCTCCAATTACTTTAATGTAAAGCTGCATCTATAAATAACATGATGTCAGTGGGCAAGGTGCCAGCTGCATGGAACTGTTTTCTCAACTCTCTTCTTCTTTGACATTTGAGATCCTATCATATTTGTCTTTATCTTATCTGTCTTTTTTCAGGGAGAATTTGTTACATGGAAGTGTGAGTTAAACTCACACTACATACCCTGATGTTTCTGTTGCGCTGTTTACAGGAACAACATTGAACAATACAGATCTGCCTTCATAAGGCCCGCAGCACTTTAGGCAGTCTGCAGACAATGTTCAGGTCAAACATGTCATAGCGGAGCATGTCATTGATTTTTTTTTAAACTGTAGAGTTTTTCAAGGAGGACTTGCTGACTTGCTTATCTCTAAGCGGAAAAGATGAAAACGGAAAAAAAGAACACTTGGCGTTCACTTGGATAGCAAAAGCCAAAAGAAGATTTCCTGTTTAGTATCATTTGTGATGTGATGGGCTGCCTTGATCCATTTACTCAGACAGAATCGCAAACGATGCCTCTTCAACGTCATTGATTCCAAAACAGCCACTCCAATGGCACAACAGGAAATTATAGTGTACAGCATGATTCATCTCCTGCTTAACACTTACTTTTACGCCTGTACAGATGATGAGACACAGTGCAGTGTGCCATTATGTTGCACCATATGTGCATCCGCCTTATGTCTCAGAATAAGGATACTCACACTCACCGGAAGCAATCAGAGAATAAAGCACTAAACTTGAAGTCATTTCAGCTGTTGTCACTCAGACATAATGACTTCCTGCATCAGAAAACACGTCAGTCAGAGGCTCACATTGGCCTTACACACACTATTCTGTCATATAAAAGTGAAGAAAAAGAATCAGAAGCAGAGGACTCCTAAGCAAAGTGTTTTAATGTACAAATGTGCAGAAGAGGAGTTATTTGTTGTTGCAAAATACTGGTGTTGCAGGTTTAGTTTCAGGACTGAAGAACCAAAAGAGGCATGAGAAATAGAGGAAATGTATGACTATATGAACACAGCAGGGAGGGGAGGGTGGGATTATTGATCTGCTCAACATGATAGAGAAGCCCAGAGAGATGGACAGGTGGAGAGATGGGTGTAATGAACGAGAGGGAGGCATGTAGCTCTGATGCACCGCTCCACTCGGCACATTAACAGATTGGCTGCCAGAGGGCCATTAGCGAGGGCAGCTTCCCAGCAAATACTGTTGACAAACCATTAAAAAATAGATATGTGCCATTGTTTGAGACTCTGCTCAGCCAATTGCCTCCATAGTCCGGAGGGAGGGAAAAACAACCAGTGAATTCACCGAATGAAGTCTGGTGGGAGGTTCTTATTGTGGAAAATGTATTAAATGTGTGATGGAAGGACAGGTGGAAAAATATATTTGATTTGAAATGTTTTTTGAGGCAAACATACTCTAGAATGAAATAAAACACTTATGAAATGTGCTTTAGTTGTCTTGGCATACATTTTTAGCATTCAGCAGTTTGCATTTGAAATGTATGACTATATTATCTCAAAGAGTCTGGAAATTAAATTAAACTATGATCAATTATCACTTATTAAAAATACAAACTTAACTGTGTACCAACAGATGCAGTTCAGATAAAGACTTATCGAAGCTATCCACCACATTTGTAAACTCAAACACAAGCTCATATCAATTTTCTTTGCCCATAACACACGTGATATTTTCCCTTACCCAGGAAGAGAGCAACCTAAACTGTGTTTGGGGACTTGGGAAAAATATGACTGTGCTGCCTACTACTCTTACACTGGCATAAAGACTAAAATTACTTTCCATCTGCGGACCTAAAACATAAATTTCTCCTAGCACTCCTTCTTTCCCTCTTTGTTGTTAGTCCTCTAAAAAGACTACATGCTTCCCTGTGCATGTTTCTATACGTGTTCTATGTGCATCCACAACTGTTGACTCATGCATGCAATGGGTTAGGACAAGAATCCCCGCCAGCTAAACACACAACCCCCGCATACAAATATATTTAAATGGTTGAATGGGGAGACGGAAAGAGAACAGAGACATATGTGGGAATCAGAAATAGATACTATTTTAATCCAGAGAACATTATAGGGAGCTATTACTGCTTTACACTCCATTACTTGTCCTAGCGTGAGTCCCCCACATTGAAACACACGTTTAATCTATACCCCTGGCTGCAAATGCACAATCATAACTGGACTTCACAAACTGAATTTAAGTCAAGGTCATAATAAGAGTCACAGCTGCAATAGAATACAGGACTAGACCTGCATTTTTTACTTATATTTCTCTGAAAATCTTAAAAATTATATGAATATGATTTTTTATCATTATTTTTGTCAACTGCCAGAAAAAAGATGGCTGTACACCTCTGAGACTGGTAAAGCTTGACTTTTCAGCCTTTTTAAAGCACCTGTGAGTCATTTTTAAGATGGTTATGAAGCAAGCAGAAATTTAAAGTGAGGCCTCTTTTACGACCTACAAAATAAAACAAGGTCATCAGCAACAGAACTGACTATTTCTATGCTTATAATTTAAACCTCTGCTGGTCGGTAGGTGCATGATGTAGCTGCCTTTTTTACAATTTCCTCAAAAAAGCAAACATCTTGAGTGATACATTTGGCTGTTGAAAGAATACAGGATAAGATGTTTTATTATAAACACAACCTCTGCATGTACAGGGCAGATAGCAAATAGATAAGTCATACCCGTAGACTGTATAAAATATGGACGTAGTATCCGTGACGTCACCCATCTGTTCCTGAAGTGCAGTTTTGAGGCCAATCGGTGGCGTCTGCGATATTGCTGCTGTGAAGAGACTGTGATGTAAAGAGGCGGGCTTTGAGCCTCCTAGCTAACAGCTACAGTGTTCCCGCCTGTCAGTCAAGTCAGCTGTGCCTCTCATTGGAAGACTTGTAATCCTAATATCTTTGAAATGCTGCGTTAGAAAAAATATCTGCCCCCCATACAGTGTGTGCCGATCGAGAAATGAGCTATCCAGACTACACTCGTCTTTTGTACCAGGCTGTAAACATGTTTATTTCTGCTGTTAAGATCGGCTTTTTGGAATTGGTGTGTATGTGGTTTCTGGTACTTCCGGAGCCAGCCTCAAGCGAATCCTTGATGAACTGCAATTTTTTAGCACTACCGCATTGTACTCATATTTTTAGACCAGAAGTTGCCGCTTGGTCATACCGCTTTGTCCACAAGGGGCGCCAAAATCAAGACAAACAGAAAGTTCCTCACAGGAGCTTTAAAGGAAGTTTTTCCTTGCAGCTGTTGCAAAGTGTTTGCTAATGGGTGGATTAATGTTAAGTCTCTGAAAATAGCAAAGCAAAGGGTACGGTCTAGAGCTGCTCTACATGTAAGCCATCATAGGGTAACTTTAGTTAGGATTTGGCACTATGTTAATAATTAAGTTGCTTGTTTTGCTCAAACAACTATCCAAAGCTTGACAGCTAATCCGATTTTATAGACACATAAAGGTAGAAAATTCTCACACTTAAAATAAGATTAATCCGGCATATAAATACTACAGATGCCTATTAATCATTCCAGTTCAGTACTAATTTGCTTTACTTTGTAAATCTGTTCCTGTAATTTTTTTTTTCCATCCCTTTTACTTCTCAGCTATTTAGCTACAACACATGGCTCATTTGCTGCAGTTTCCAGGCAATTTAGGATGAAATACATAATCACAGCAGGGAAATTATTTTTGTCCACTTGCCTTCCTTCTCAGAGTGTTTAGAGTGCATGATGTGCTACAAGCCCTGGCGGTGAGGCGGTCAAGAGTGTGGCTGTTTTAAGACTTAGGAACTTTAAGCTCAGGTTTCCCATCGCTGACCTCTGACCCAGAGCCAAATGAAGAATTCTGATAAGTTGTAAGCTGTACTTTTGACATAGAGCAGCGGCATTGGCAAACACAAGGGAAAATGACCATGACAGAATTTGTGTATCGTTTATATTTTAGCCCTGAGGGCTTTCTTTGTCATTAGCTTATAAGGCAGATTTTGAGACATTATGGAAAAAACAACAAGAATAGCTGAAATTGAAGGTATGCTGCTGGCCTGCTGTAGCTCGGCCTCGCTGCTCGGCAGTCTGAGATATTTTTAAACTTTGCACCCCAGCCCACCCTCCACCTCGTCATCTCCGCTTGCTTTCCCATCCACCCCCCCCTGGTCTCTTCTGTACTCTGCAACTGATCTCCTCCATATTGTGTCTCTCTCACACATGCAACAGAAGAAAAAGAAAAAAGACTGAGAGAAATGGAGCGAGAGAAGGGAAGCGGAGACGTGTAGCAACCCCAGTGCTCCCAGTCAGTCTCCCAGCTGGATGAAGCAATCTGAATTTAGATTTGACTGTTGCATGATTTGCCAGCTTGGAATGTGAACATCAAGTGGAGCATTAAGATCATTCCTAGGGCAGTCTTGCTTTCTCTCTCCTCCTCTTTCCTTCCTCTCTCTCTTTCTCTGATGGTTATATATTGTCTTCTCCCGTTTTCTCTCTACACTTTTGTTCCTAGTTCATTCTCTTGTCCTCATTGCTCTACCAAACAAGCCGTGCCCTAACATTTTTCCAGAGCTCCCTTGCACTTCTCCTTCCCCATCTCTGACTTTCTTTTCCCTCTCTTTTTCCTCTTCCTTGGGGCTCTGTTTGTAAATGTGCAGAGGAGAAGAATGAGGGAACAAATTATGAAACACAGGAGTGCATTCCATACCTTGTTTAGAAAGAATTCTCCTACAGCGCAGAGGGGGAGAGGAGCCACTTCCCCTGTGATTCTAACCCCTCTTTCAGCCCATATGGGTCTTTTTATGTCCGCACTCTTCTGGGTTATGTCTGGCATTTATTCTAACCATGCTGACACTTCCTTCTTGTAGTCTATGTCATTTTACTCATCATGATTGTGCTGAAAATAAGTGGAATTGATCGTAATGTGAGAACTGTTTAGTAGAAAGTAACACAACAAGCTTGCTGTAAGTCTTGGAAACAGGTTAGATAAGACCAGAGCCAGTACTCTGAAACTTTCTGCACTCCTCTGCAGTTTTCTCCAGAGAAAACTCAATAGAGGCCTCGCTGAGAAACTTTCCAAAACAGTGCACAAATCAAAGCAAACAATGGGCAGCGACAACATTGAAAGCAATATGGAGCTGTGTTGAAGAAGTGGGCTTAGACCTTTGCTTATATTCCAGATGAGCTAAGCCATGTTTACCGACTGTGAGTACAACTGTTCATTGTGCTTGGGAAAGGTTACCTCGCTATTAATAACATTTACAGTTTAAACAGAAGATATAAGGGCCTAAGCTGTTTGTCAGTTGTGCGTATGTTAAAGGTTGTCTTTAACATTTTGGCTGATTTGATGATTTTATAGTGTTGTCTCGACTTCTGACCCAAAAATCTCTGTGTGACCTGAAGCTGCAAGTTCATGTTTTATCAGTTGCATACCCAATCATTGAGCTTCCTAATTTAACTAAATCATAGGCAAGTGAACACATAAACACGGCTGACCTGGCTTCTTGTCTCTGTTCACTCTAGCAGAAAACCATCCTCTTTTAAAAGAATGAGACGTTTTTATTTGGGAAATAAGCAGAAAAGAAAGCTCCTTGTGAAACATGTCCCCTGTCGTCTTTAGTCATTTCTGCCTTTGTTTCTGTGTGCTCAACAACACTGTTGGCAAACCCAAATCGAATTGTTTTCCTGTTCTTTGTCACAGACCATTGATTGTCTGTTGTCAGCAGGTACCATTGATTGTTCAAGCGGACACACAGCTCATACTACAGAGATAGCTTGAAGCAAGTCTGTTTCAGCTACTACTTAATGTTTTAAATCTTTATTATGGTCTATAGCGGCAAAAAACAAATAACTCTTTAACAGGAATGTAGCAGCTAAACCATGAAAGGTTAGGCAGAGTCCTGAGGAAATGCTACATTCAAATTCATGCTAGTTTTTCAACCTCCTGTCTAAAAATATGAGTCCAATAGGCAAGTGTTAAAAACTGCAGTTCATCGAGGATCCACTTGAGGCTGACTTTGGAAGTACTGGAAGTCACAGTACACATGAATGGGAAAAAGACGATCTTTACAGCAGAAATAAACATGTTTACAGCCTGGTACAAAAGACGAGTGTAGTCTGGAAAGCTCATTTCTTGATCGACACACACTGTACGGGGGGGGGGGGGGGGGGGGGGGGTGAATTTTTTTCTAACCTGGTACTTTCAAAGATAATGAGATTACAAGTTTTCCAATGAGAGGCACAGCTGACTTGATTGACAGGTGGGAACTCTGTAGCTGTTGGCTAGGAGGCTCAAACTCTGCCTGTTTACGTCACAGTGGCTCGACAGCAGCAATATGGCTGCCACCGATTGGCCTCAAAACTGCTCTTCAGACACAGATGGGTGACGTCACGGATCCTACGTCTATATTTTATACAGTCTATGCTACCAACACTAGCTTTAACAGCCAGTGTCATCAAAAATATGCATGCACATTTATTCAGATGAGTTAGCAAGCTTAAGGCACTAGATTAAAACTGTTGGAAGCATCAAAGTTTCTGGTTGTTGCGTGGCCAGAATTCAGAATCAATTTACTAACCCTGGACTCAAGTTCTAGAAATCCAACAAGATCACGACCACTTCAGGGCAACTGGTGTTTCAGTTAAAGAGTGACCTTGTTAACTTTTAATGTGTCAGTGGTTGTTGTGGTTACAAGAGATATGAAACACTATCATGTCAAACTTTACTCATCAGATATGTCTGTAATGAAAGACTAAATACATTTGCGAGAGACATTTCACTGAAAGTTACTAGTTAGCAGGTTCACATTTGAAACTGAAACACTTATGGTGTTGGTGGCTGCATGCATCCATACTCAGCTCAGTCAGGCTTTCATTGGAAATAAATAATATTAACTGACAAAACTGAACCCAAGGGGCAGTGTTGTTATGATAGGCTCATTATCATATTATATTATTTTAGTTTTCTGGCTCATTTATCGTGACCCAGATCTCATAAAATGGGGTCTTCTGTGCTTGTCTTTGGCTTGGGAGGATTTCTGATTTCAATACACAAAACTCAGTTTATGCTTCTGCGTGAATGCTGGGTTTCTCTACCAAAAAACTTGTCCCTTCAGTTTTGCTGAAGTTATTATGTTTAGGTACTAATTACTACCCTTTGGTGGTTAGCCCCCATGCTTACTTCCTAATCACTGTTCAACAACTGTAAATGGATATTTTATCCAGAGGTGACACTCCTTACACTACTCAGATCCTTATTGCAACTAATTGCTAAGGTAGCAAACATACAAGCAGACATTTCAGGGCTGACACAAAACACATGAACCTGGTAGAGCTCCAAGGTGATGTTCCTCACTTTATTGTCTCCATGGTCTTCTGAGAAGGGTTTACAGGTGGACCTGAGCCCTAGGCCCTCCTGTTACACTTGAATAGATTTTGTGTATTCATAAAACACTATCAATGGTCATATGGAGAGCCATTGCTCTTTCTGAAATAGACAAAAGCTGACAGGTGCAGAATGATGCTCTTCTTGTATTTGGGATTAGATTTTCAAAGGTGTTCTTTATGGGCATGGCTTTGTTTTACAAATAACCAAAAGGCATGATCATATTAAGTGGTGTTACTCTATGAATACGGATGCAAATCAATGCTAAGTATACACTTTGCCCGTATGTGTGACTGTGTTTTCATCATGTGTTTCTATGTGTAACATGAATTCATGTTTGTATGTGCCCACATGTGTAGGTTGATTTTATGTCTTGCAGATGGCTAAGCTTTTGTCCCCTGCTCCCTCCTTCTGGGTTTAGTTGCTATGGTGATTAGAGTGGGGGGAAAGCTGGGAAGCCATGGAAGGAAGGAGAGTATGTGTCTGGAAAGCCCATCATGTCTGACTGAGAGTATCAGCACTAGTGCATCTCAAGTGTTTAAGAACAACCTGAGAGATACACTGAACTTTTTGTTTCCTCCTGTGGTCAGAAGGGGGAAATTAAGTCTCATGTCAAGTTTAGTTTGTATGCTGAAGATGTGATTGTATTCAGTGGTAAGTTTGAATTCAGTTCATGCAGTTTAATCAAATCTTACCCTTTTCACATGATATTTCAAGCCCACCACAGCCCTGATGAGTGATCTAGTTGTGTACAGCCAGAGTGAAAAACAGTCATAGACCTAAACTCAGAGTTGAGAATACCAAAGCTGAGACAGAGCGGGACCAGGCGGAGAGGCTCTACATCCTCCACTGCCCAGCAGGACCCACAGCTATGTCTCCAGCCTTCCTGACTGGTCCCCTGACTGGCACTGCTGCTATGGAATCACAATAGTGTGTTCTGTCTTTCAGTGTGTGTGTGTGTGTGTGTGTGTGTGTGTGTGTGTGTGTGTGTGTGTGTGTGTGTGTGTGTGTGTGTGTGTGTGTGTTTATGTGTGTGTGTGTGTGTGTGTGTGTGTGTGTGTGTGTGTGTGTGTGTGTGTGTGTGTGTGTGTGTGTGTGTGTATGCTCAACTAATCATAGTTGTGATCAAGAGTACCCACTGTGTGCTAGAATGCAGTTTTGCTCCCTGCTGTTAAGAAGGCTAAAAAGTGTAGCGTTAATCATCACTGTGATTATCAAGGCTCGCACACATGATATACACAAGCACTCACTCACACACTTATGCACACACACACACACACACACACACAGACACACACAATCATGTCATGCACACACATGCACACACATACACACACACATTACAGGATACTTAAACAAAGTACTAAGTTGTCACTGTGAGACTGTGTTAGTGTGTTGTCATCAGTGTTCTCTACATGCTGTCAAATATTTCTTAATGAACACTTGTGTGAAATCTAATCAAGAAATTCATTATGATATATCATTACAGATTGGTATTATACCCTTTTCATCTCTGAGATTGATTCACAATCCACCATTCAGTATTCAAAGCAATCAAAATCAACTCCCATTTCAGCAATGAAAATAAAGGTCATGCACGCAATACTTATACCCCAGTCATTGGATGTGATTAATTTTAGCTACTTTTTAAGTATATATTTTGGCTTTTTTATGCTTCTCTTCAGAGGACAGGACAGTAGATAGACTACAAAACTGGATAGAAAGTGGGGAATGGCCTTTCGGTTGGAATCAAACCCTGGCTTCTCACTTTCAGGACTACATCCTCTGTACACGTAGAATATGATTTAACCACTTGGCCAAACCAGCATATCAATATATGATTCTTAAATAGGCTGTTCTACACAACATGTACTCTCCTTTTTATACCGTAAGTGTCGCCGTCATAATACATGTGTGCTTTTATTTGAGTACAGTAGTTTTAGTCTTTTTCAACCACTGGCGGTCAACCCTCTTGTTAAACCAGGCACTGTAAATATAAAATGAAGTGATGGATCAGTATCAATCATCAGGTAAACAGCCTTCTTGACAGGGCGTCTGTCTTCCTAAATTAATTTATCCATGTCTCTGTCGCACCACAGTTTTAAGTAAATACTCTTTGCCAGGCGACTTGATGACAGCCTCAAACCATAACCTCAGGTCATTGCTGCTGTGCTGCTTCTGAAAGAAAGAATAAGTAGATATGTAATGTATGTGTATGAATCTTATGTGCTTTGGCAACAACATGTCTTTGTTCATGCCAATAAAGCAAATTGAATTGAATTGAATTGAATTGAATTGAATTGAATTGAATTGAATTGAATTGAATAAGTAGTACATGGATTACAGCAGAACAACACGGGGGTTATTTTCTCATCAGTATATACATTGGCAGCATGACATATCACCTAGTAGATTTATACTAACATTTAAATCACACCGCTTTATTCCTAATCATCAAAACTTGGTGATAAAACCCAGAACATTTTAGAACATTTATCTTTATTTGAAACCAGTTTACTTTTTTTTGATGGACACAAAATGTTATTTTGACTTAACAAAGTATTTCTTAAGAGAGCTCATGGTAAGGTGGAAGCACTCAATCAGCCTTTCTCACTTGTTTCCAGCTGACTAAGACTGATTTTCTGCCTGACGGCTCAATACTGATCAATATTATTACCCAAAGCAAGACAGGGAAATAATTAAGGTTACGCCTAATGACGTCAATAGATAGGCATCAGTCAGAAACACAATCACAAACAAGGGCTGGTGCAGTTAGAAGTAATATGTAATGAATATATATGTAATGTATGTGTATGAATCTGATGTGCTTTGGCAACAAAATGTCTTTGTTCATGCCAATAAAGCAAAATGAATTGAATTGAATTGAAGTAGGGGGATTAAAGGGGCACTCCAAGGATTTTACACAGTAAACTTACTCGTCTCTTATAGACTGCTGCTTGTAGTTTTTTTTGGAAACAGTATTATGTCCTTTATTTTTACGTCTGGTAAATACTGAATACTTACAAATACAATGTAAATAAACTAAAAATGAAGTAGTGAATTGTTCTTCAAAATCTCTGTTTGCAGTATTCAACAGATTTAAATATCCAGTAGTTATTTGATAAAAAAAAATAGTATTCGGTTGCCTTTTAACATTTCAACCTTTATGGCCACTATGGGCTTCTGTCGAAAGGAAGCTGTAAGGGCTTGAGATTTTTTTTCTTACAGAAAACCCTCATTATAAATTCAGGATGTAGGGTTGTAACATTTTCCTGAGAATGTCTAATGAAAGACACTGCTAAAGTATCGGGAATGCAGGATCAGGTTTTATTAGATTTGGATCCTATAAAATCAGTGATGGTGCGACGCTCAATGACTAGAAATGTCTTTTAAAAAGTAGCTAAACCATGACTGGAATATCTGTATTCTGCTGTTATTTTGTTGTGCTCTGATTTAAACACGATCACCAACTGGACCACACTGAAACCTCTATCTTTTGAATCTGACTGTGAGTGTGAGCTTGATTCCCCGTAGCTTACAATAAGGGAAATAAAGGCAGATGGTGCTAGGAACTTGGCAAGCCTCTCTCTGAATGGTTCTAGACGAACGTCTGGAGTTCTTCAGGCCCACTCACTATAAAAACATATCCACTTCTACACTACAAAGAAAAAAAGAGCATGTCTGCAGTGAGATTGCCGTTGTCTGTTCACGCTGAGGCATCCTTTTTTTTTTTGACCCATTAAGATCCAGTTCAGATACAAAGTAGGTGTTGGAGGATGCAGTAGACAGCAAACATAACATGCATGCACAATCTTGGCCTTCTGAAATGCATACTCATGTTGACCTGATTTAGACAGTCAATGGTGGTTTAGATCCATCCAGCACTTTATAGGGCCGTTTCATAAGCTCTCATTAGGAGAAGTGTCTGAAACACTCCTCCACATTGTTCCACAGACAATAGGATTAATGCCAGCTTCATCCATTCAGGTCTGCTTTTTTTCTGCAACTTTGATGCTTTATGCTGATGAGAAATTTTCCATGGACTCTGGCTGATGGAAGAAGACAGACCCTGATGGCTTGTTTTTGTGTTGCTTGACTCTGTCCACACGTATTTCCTTCTGTTCGGTGTGTGTGTATGCATGTGTGTCTGTGTAAACTAGGTCAGTAGGAGAACAGGAAATCTCTATTCACTTGTCTGTCTGACTGCTGTGTCCCTCCAAAAGTTATGCATGCAGATACTCTGAGATAAAACAGTCACATAATGTCAGTGGTTGAGCTTCTGCATTCATGTCTATGCTTAAGATTGGGAATGAGCAATTTTCCTGCATATATACCCTTAAGTAAATTTGTAAGGCAGCAAGCAGCCTTAATCACCTCCTTACCTTCTTTTTTTCAACATCTCATCTACTTTCAACAACCTTTTTGCTCTTTGGTGTGTTACCTTCATTCACTGCTTTCCTTTATCATAAATGATAATATCACTCCATCAAACACCCTATAACTTTTCCTTTCTTTCTACTTTTAACTAACTCTACATTGATATGATATGTAAACACATGACAACTATATTTTCAGAGGATTTCTTAGGTCTCCACTTGAAAAGAGAGGAGATAAGGACGGAATATTACAAGTACTTTTACCATCGGTGCTGCTCTGCCAGTTGGTTTTGATGGTCTCAGCAGCTTTAGGGCAGAGTCGGGCTTTGCAACAGCAAAGGGAGCTGTATGTTCTGATCCAAGAGCAGGACTAGCACAAGTCTAAAGGACTGCAGTGCAGGGGGGAAGGACTGGGTTGGGGTTTAAAAGGAGGGTGGCAGAGAATAAGAGAGGGAGAAAGATTTTGAGAGAAAGGAATCTAGAAGAAGAAGAAGAAAAAGAAGAGGGATAAATGACAAGAGAAAGAAACCAGCCAAGGGGGAAATTGGGTGAAATAATATCAGAAAAAAGTGGAAGAAGCATTGTAAGGAGACATAAATCAGCCATTTTGAAGAGTGCAAGCTTAGTATTTTTGGGGAGAATCACCTTCACTGCTGACAAAAGTGTACAAAATAAAGTCAGCAATTGTACTGCAAAGAGCTCTGTAACATGTAAGAGTTCATCGGAGGACAGCTGGAGGGTTTCCGGTCAAATGCTGCAGGTACTAAGTGCCTCATTGTCTCACAGGTCGTTCAGTCTGCACATTTGAATGCCTGAGTGCACCTCAGGTCCTGCTAGCTGATGGGAAGAGTGTCCATTTCCTCTGAGTGAGTGAAATGTAATATGCAAGTTCAGCCTTGGCTGAAGAGCATGGTGGGTGTGTAGGGGGTAATGAAAGAGAGAGAAAGGTTTGTGTTGTGCTGAGAGTTCAGGATGACGCAGGTGGTGACTGGTGCCTGCATGTTGACTGCCACGCTCTCAGGCTCCCCTGGGTTGTGATCTTTGAGGTGCTGGCATTGATTGTTCTAAGAGTCTCTTAGACTAGCTGGACATTTGGCACGTTTGACACCAGCAACCAGCAGGCTGCCTGCCTTAGAACTGCTGTGTGTTGTCTTCTATGACAGACATATGTGAAACTAGAAGCTTGGGTAACAATAAAACAGTCTGCTGCCACCCATCTGGACAGATATCTCAGCAAATGCACATGGGCCATTTGTTTTGGCACCTGCATGTCTGTCTATACATATGCATCTGTGGAGCTCATTGATGTCTAAATAGCGTATATATTCCCATGAGGTGGCAGGATTGAGAGAGAGCTCCAGAGAGGAGTAGCTGTGAACAAGTTTGCTCCATTACAGCCAACGCTTTTAGCCTGATTTGTTGGCTCAGCAGCGCTCACTTACACAGTGATCAATAAAGAGGAGATGGACCAAACTTCCTCAGTGGTACCACAACTGATATACTATGGAGTATTGAGGCCACCAACCTAAAGCGTGGCCCCTATTTTTTGTCTTATGTTTTCTGTTTCAAACCATTGACTGTATATTAATTTGGACACCACACCTCCACGCTTCTCCCATTGTGAGATGTGAAGCCGCAATACTGCCTCGATGGGAAGATGGCAGAAGTGATCTGGCTTGTGGAACAGTGGGACTGCCTTCTGCTAACCAAAACCAACTTTAAAAAAAAAAAAAATATGTATTCTTATATTTTTCAGGCTTTTTTGCCTTTATTTAGAGAGGACAGGACAGTGGGTAGAGCAGAAAACCAGGAGAGAGAGTGGGGAATGAAATGCGGGAAAGGGGTTGTAGGTTGGAATTGAACCCTGGCTGCCCACTGGAGTAATAGCCTCTGTGCATGTGGTGTGTGACCTAGACACTGGGCCAAACTGATGCCCCCAACACATTTAAATTACCCATAAAACATAAAAAACTAGGACAATTATTCACTTCAGTACATCCCCAACTGACATAATCAATTGAAGTCAGTTTTTAACCCTCCTGTTATGTTGCGGGTCAAATTGACCCATTTTGAAGTAAAAAAAAAAAACATGTTCAAAGTATTTTTTCGCATGATACTTCTTCTGCTTGGCTTAATTAGTATAATCAACATATAAAAAGAAAATGGTTCCTTTCACATATTTGTAAACCCCCCCTGCATGTTCATATTACATAGATACTGTTCGTGGGTCAACTTGACCCGGCAGCCAAAGTGGAGACTGAAAAGGGTCAGAAGTGTCAAATACCAGATGTTTTTTTGCAACTGTGTTACATATTTCACCCAAATCACTTTCCAATTTACATAAAAAAAGTTTTAACATTAATTTTAATGAAAAATGAGTGAATTTTCCTCATTGAACCATGATCTGTGAGAATTAAAGAACACCAGTGCACTAAATATTGATTTTAAAGGTTAGTAATGGATTTGATTTTAAAAAATGTGTATTGGGATTTTTTGGGGTTTTGACACTTGAATTATTAAATATGCCCTGGGTCAAGTTGACCCAGGAATGTTATTGTTGTTCCTAAGAAACGAACATAACAAGAGGGTTAAGAAAAGATGATAAATGTTGGATCACACTCCAGCTGTTCAGGCTTTACATCATCTTGACCTCCAACGAGTTCCCATGGGCATTTCTTCCACATTTATTTGTATTGTGAGAGTTTTGAAAACATTATAAATGCTCGACAATACAGAACATAAAAAACATATTGTTGGAGGGCAGTGGAAAAATGTATCACATAAATAAAGGAGACAGCAAATAAAACACAAACAAAGAAAATACAAAAAAGTCAAAGAAAAAACAAATTCTATTTAGAAATCGAGAAAAGGAAGAATGAGGAAAGAACTCTTCTTTAATGCAGCCATTGGCCCAAATGTTTTGGTGTGTATCGCTGTCCATGCTGTGGTGTTTAAGGCACATTTCTCACATTTTCTTTACAAGTTGTATCAGCAGCTGAATAGAAATTGTACTTAGCTAAACAAGTGTCAGCTCTAGACCTAAATGGTGAGACTAGACAAAGAGTCACAAGCTTGATTGAGTGCGGGAACAAGTTGCAGCTTTTCAGTTCTAGAAGCACAAGATGATAAATCTCATTGTGTGTAAATATCCAATCATGGATAAATGAATCCATAAACTGCTTAAATCAGACCCTCTTAAATTGCCCTGTTATGCAATAAATATAATCAAATTTAACTGTTGTGAATAAGAAGCATCAAGAAAGAATCTGGAACTACTTTCCTGCAGAAACCCACTTGGCTCTACAGTTGCATAGTACAGCAACTTTGTGGGTGAGCCTCCCACTCGGGGGCTGCCGCTCGCTCACCCTTTCAGACAGCGAGTGGGCGGCTGGTGAAAGCCCAGCATTAACTGATCACCACACATCAGGTCAGCTTAATGCAGTCCTGCTGCCCTGTGCCTTCAACTGTTAATTATCCTCAGCACATAAACAATACTTAGGCTGCGTTAACAAAATCAGCCTGGGTGATCTTTTCTTTGCAGCTCTGTTATGGAGATGAATGTCACCGGGTGCCATTAGCACACAGTAAGACAGAGTGAGTGTGCGGAGGATTGTTTTATTTCCCCAACTTCCTCTGTGTAGGTGTATAATGTTATCAACTCCTCTCATCTTGAGCGGAGGCATATTGCTCTGAGGGGAAGCTCATCATCTCCCTTTGTGTTTTACAGCTTTCCTGCTGTTAATGTGAAATAAAAAAGCTGTTATGGACGCGCTTGTAATGGCTTGCATAGGTTTCATAAAAAACAGATAAAGCTCTCCAGGGTCAACAAAAAATTAGCTGCATGTATAAGGATAAAGAAACTGAAGAGTTGCTATGGTGACGGATGCACATATAACGATCTTCATTATACAAGGAGTAAATTAGACACACTCTGCACATCGTTAATCTGTACTGTGTCTCTCTGACCTAGGGTTTCAAATCACGGAGCTGCACTTAACTGCTTCCAGCACACACAAAGTGCCAGCCTCTCTTCCCCCAGCTCGCTGATAAGCTATCTCAGCTGATGTCTGGAGCTGGTTAGAGACCGTGTTACTGCCTGTGTCCCTGCACTGTGACCCCCCCCTAAACCTCTGGCCTGCATCACTGAACCTGAGCAGGACACTCTGGGAAACACGAACCTCTGGGTCTGGACCTGGTTAGAGGTCAGAGAAGCTGGAGTCGAGGTTATCACATGTGCTTACACATGGGGGGGGGGGACATCTTTTTTTGAGTCCCTAGTTAAGCTAAGAAAATTGATATTTTGCAATTCTGTTGTGTTACTTTTTACGTAAAAAAATGATGCAAAGAAAAATAACATCTACTTTAATTTTATTGATTAAAGTAGATATGATAAGTGAAGTAAATAAATGCATGTGTGTGTGTGTGTGTGCAAACCATATACTGTATAAAACCATGGATGGCACAACAGCGGGCCAGACTGAAGCAAAAACTTTTCGAGCCCCCTCTGTTGACTGTTTTCCGAACAGGTCTCAAAGCCCGCCTCCTCCATTATAACGGATGGGGCAAGGATCAAGCTGTAAAATCTAAATACACATAAAATCTATTTTTCTCACCCATACTTTCTGTCATCATAGTTTGTATACTGATGTATGTACAAGTTTGACAAGTTGTTTGATAATAAAAATAGGGGATCTGTCTTCATGATTAACCCTCCTGTTATGTTGTGGGTCAAATTGACCCTTTTTAAGGTTCAAAAATAAAAAAAATATGTTAAAAGTATTTTTCGGTATGAAACGTCTTTGCTTGGCTTAATAGGTGAAATCAACATATAAAATCAAAATGGTTCATTTCACATCTTAGGCAATATAAATCGCTTCCAAACCAGCTAAAAACAGCAAAAAAAAAACTGGGCAGCATGTGACAGAAGAGGTGTCTTGTGTTAATTTATCAGCATCACTACATAAAATAATATTAATTCAAAGTTCAAAATAAAATAAAACAAAATCTAGGTCATGTAAAAATATTGTATTTATATTTAGGTATTTCCAATGTAAATTAAAAACAAATTTTAACAAGAATTTTCATTAAAAACAAGTGAGTTATCCTCATTGAACCATGATCTGTGAGGATTAAAGAACACCATTGCACTAAATATTTATTTAAATTGTTAGTAATGGAGTTAATAATGAGATAAAAAAAAATGTGTATTGGGATTTTTTGGGGTTCTGACACTTTATGATAATTGAATATGCCCCGGCCAGGTCAAATTGACCCAGGAACATTATTGCTGTTCCTGAGAAACGAACATAACACGAGGGTTAACAATTCTTTTGACAAATGCAGGCTCCTGCAACGTTCTTTTCTGGATTAGTAAAGGAGGAACTCTGGGGAACACCAACACAAGAGTCACTGAACTTTCCATAATCATAACCATGAGTGTCTGCTTCAAATCTACACAATAATCTGTTCTGCCTGGGTGGATTGTGCCAACCTGAATCTCTGCAGTTTGATCAGTTAGTGAAGTGTGATTTTTGGTTAGTGAAAAGGGTGTCATGTCAGTCTAGCTTCACTAGCCAGATAGCTTCTGTGCATGCCTTGTCTCCACCAACGTAATATATCAGTCAGACTTCACATGTCACAATGAGAGAAATGGAAGCACTGTCCATGTCAATAAGCAGTCAATGGTGTGCGCACACATCATGCCACCCCTGCATAAGGGGGTCTCTTAGTCAAAACAAGTTTGGACACGCCCCTGGCTTTGTACATACAGTTATCATTCAAAGTTTCCGTGTATTCTCTGTGGGGTTTAGCCGTCTTTCTTCTTTGGCCCCACTCTTCTCCTCTCTTGTCTCTTCCCTTCCTATCCTGCTGTATCTCCCTACAGTCTCCAGTCTTTCATGTGGAGGGGGGTGAGAGTGGCAAAGGAGAGAATGGGGAAATTGGCCACGCTCAGATGGCACACACACAAACAGACATTATGCCTGTAAATGTACTGGGGGACATTAGTGGAAAGATAACAGTGGAAATGCAGTTTTGTGGTGAAAAAGGCAAACAGACGACTACACAAAAAATGTATTTCACACAAAGATGTTAGCCATTTCTCAAACATTGTGACTGAGGTTAAGATGGCTATTTTTAACTGATTCTTACAATGTCCGTATTTTTTACAGACAGACTCAAATAATCAAGTTTGAAATATCTCAATGGCTCAAAACTTCAAGTAGTTTTTCAAGATGTATTTCAGCTTTGTGTTTTCTGAAAGTACACTAACAAAATGAGCTACACAGTCTCAGGGAGTCTTCTGCAGTCTGAGTCAAACTGCTGAGTGTTGTGATAAGATCTTCCTCTGAAGCTCACATTAGGAACACTGGAATTAGGTCAGTGTTATCTTCTTATAAACAAATGCATAACAAATTCACAAAATCCACACAAACCTTTTTGAAAGTGTATTTTCTTGAAAGGGAGGTCATTTAGTTTATCCATTAATGCTGTCAAATGTGTTTCGTAGTTATTGAGAAACAGTGGCTTTAAAATGCTAAATCATGGCTCAGTGTCATGGCAGGAGAGACTGTTTCTCCATCCACAGAAGAGTGGTGATCAAAGGTCAAAGGTCAGGTCCAGGGCAAGATGATAAATTTGAAGCCAGACTGGACTGCGTTTGCACCCAACAGATAAAAGACTCCAGACACCCAGCCAAGAGGAAGAGCTATCTCAGGGCTGGAGGAAGGGTGGTGAGGGTTGGGTGGATGAGGCAGGATGGGAATAGAGGACCAGACAGAAAAAACAAACAGTCCCCCAGCTAAGGATCTTCCCCTCTACAAAGGATTAAAGTGGATGTCCGGTCCCAGCTCAACCCCCCCACAGCCCACTTCCCATGTCCTCCTGACATTTCTGTGCAGCAGGCAGCCTGTACATTAAACATTGACCACCCTGACCTGTGCTGTGTGCCTTACGTTGGAGTGCTAGCTGGTCGTGTGTTTAGCTGCAGAGCTTCATAATAAAAACAATGCTTTGCTTGACACAAACATTGGAGAGCATCTATTATGGCCCAGCTGGACAGCTGTGTTTGGAGAGGGGGGCTATTTATACACTCACTCTTTTTTATTTGCACTTTTCTCCTGTTCCTCTTATTGACACATACTCCATCCTTTCGCACTGTTTTCGCCCATCGATTAATGATGAACATTGAGAATCAGGGTGTACTTTACCCTTTGACCCTTCAAATCCTCAATTATCCATTGTCTACTTACATATTATGTCATCATCAGATACTCAGTATCCAGTGGTAATCACCATTTCTCTATCTGCTTCCTTTCTTTAGATTCGTACTCGGCAGCTGGCAGCGAGGGCAGCATCTCCACCTCTGTGGCTTCCTTGCCTCCGCAGGCCTCGGGCAGCTCGGCCCCGAGCTCCCCTGGTTCCAGGCGCTCAGTGAGCACCCTGAAGAAGTGGCTCACGAACCCAGTCCGCAAACTCAGCGCCGGAGCTACAGCTAAAGGGGAGCGTCAGGTCCGCAAACTTGATGGAAAGCCTCCCCCTCTTCAGTCCCAAAGCAACAGCCTGGACCTGGGCAGCCCCCCAAGGCCTGATGACACCTTCACCATCCTGCCTGTCACTCACAGAGAACTGGTGAGATTTAAAAAGTTGGATAAATTTATGCATTCTTTTCTCAGCTACATGAACTAATCAAACATGGTAATATATTTCAGATGAACCACCTTAAGTAAACGTATTAACTGGAATTATTCCCACACTTTCTTATCACGAGTCCTTCTTATAAACTGGTTCTGGAGTAAACATGCAAAGTGTCAGTCTTATATAAACATAAGCTGAAGCCAACATCCTGACTGTGGCATGTATGTGTAAGGCACCTCTTGAACAGCAGAGACACAGGTTTGATGTAAAGCTGCACTTAGTATCATGGCAGGTAGAGACGTTATATAAGAGCATCTCTGCTGGCTCAGCCTGCAGGACCTCATGCTGCCTGTGACTCATGTGCTCTCTGTGCTGCTGCCTGTGTGTCTGTGCACGTAGCAGTGTGACTGAATGCATTAGCACCGCTGAGAACATTTTCTGTGATGTGTATATTGTATTATTCTGACACTGTGTGGGCATGTCTATCTGTTTGTGTGTGTGTTCCAGGAGTGGAAAGATGGCCTGGCGAGCCCTGAGGATCTGTCACCTGCTACACTGCAGGCTCCCAGCTATATAACAGACTCTCTGATTGGCTGCACGTCACTGCCAAACACACAGGTCAGCCTGCAGGATGTACTAGTAAACATATGAAATTAATAACATCCAACAGAATGTTTTTCTGACTTGAAGTTACTGTGTATAATTTTAAACTGCTAATGAAAATGACTGAAGGTAATTTTTTGACACCAACGGTCCATTATGAGTTGCACTTTAGATATATAAAATAATGCAGGATGACTAGAACACAACTAGCACACAAACCTGAAAATCACCCACATGAGCTTTAAATAACAGAAGGGATTTTTAACAGGATTGTAGAAAAATGGAGCCAGTCTATTTGTTTTAATCACTGGCTTGGGCAAGATTCAGATTATCAGGTTAGGGCTAGTTTTAGCCAACTGTTTACCAAGCGAGTCTCTTTGAGGAGTAACTGTAACAACCTAATTCGGGGTCTGCCTGGCAGGCAGGTGACATCAGTTCACTTCATCTTTGCAACCCTTCAGCAAGATCTGCAGATGACTAACTCTACTACTGCTTTACTAAGAAGAACAACAAACACTGAGATGCACAAAACAGCACTATATTCTACAACCACACATACACACACACCTGACCACAGACTCAAAGAAGATAAATACCCCACACATACACACGCAAGCTAAAACACACACTTGTAAGGGAGTCTTAATGAATACAAGCCCTTCCCAGAGTAGATCGATGCACCAGAGGACCAGAGGGCAGGGTTTGACAGCGACCTTTGTGATGCATGACTCACATTCAAGATGTTACAAAAGAGCACGCCTGGAGAAAAATAGGAAATAGCTGGAAAAACAGCAGATGTGATGAAAGATGACTCCGTATGTGTGATCGGACAAAGGACGTTCTGTGTGCACATACACTTTCATTTTTTCCATCAGACACCCAGAGTTGGTTGCTTGTGGCAAAGGGACATTTCAAGTTTAGGATTCAGTGGGTCTGTTTAAGAGCATAGTAGGAGTCACTTGGGCAGCAGTAATATAGCATGAATCAGAGGTCACTGAACTTTATTAATATTAAGTAAATCAATACTGATACCTGAGTATTTGAGCTCAGAGGAGAGAGCACTTAAACACTAATTTCAGTCTCAAAAACACATCAAAAGCCATTAATATGATTACATCAGAAGGATGACCTCAGTGCTTTGGTGTTTTTACTGCCAATCTTTGTAAGGAAGGGGGAAGAGAGAGGGGGGTAAAAGTAGGGAGATTAAATTATGTAGGTCAGTTGACTCAGAGGGTTTGTTTCTGTCTCTTTACCCCACCTTTAATAACCACATGTCCAGTGTTATATGCTTTGTTGTTTTCCCCATTTTTCTACACCCAGTTCAAATCCCAAAAACAACCTTCTTAGAATACTGTAGCTGTTATTGCATTGTGTCTTGGTCACTTGAAAGTTGTTATGATTGTGCGTGTCAGCAGTTCAACCAAGAAGTGGTGTTGAAAGGAAGCCAGAGCTGCACAGAGCTGCACATCCCAGTACTTATTAAATTGCTTTTCCTGAGGAACAACCTGTACAGCCTGTCATATCCACTTGCAGATAAATTAAACGACAAATAACTCTAGCACAGTTTCCTGCTGAAAATAAGTGATCGCTGCATTTATTGTGTATTTTCCTCCAAGCCATATCATGCTTTGCAACATTGGCATCAATGCTGTTAGATTGCATTTTCAGCACTTCAGGAAATTGTTGGTGCAGCTGCTTGAAATATAAATACACATCAGTTTCATGCATCTGCAAATCTTCCTAGGTACGCTTAGAGGTGTAGTATTTATTATCATGAAAATCCCTCTGGTATAACTTTAATACTGCTGATTTGCTGCACCTTATGTGTTCCAGCAGTGAGTGGTTAGCTAGTCCCAAAAGGTGTAAAGTAAAACTTCAGCAGCAGCAGTGTTAGCTATAAAACGATAGAATAACAAATTTTAGCAGGTGCTCTGCTTTTTAACAACCCTATGAAACAATTTTAAGGTTTTACTATCAAAAAACTGAGATTGAGATTCATGACTGTTTCTTTGTCAGACAACATTTCTTGAATTTAGAGGACAACAGTTTCTAACAACTCTGTTCTTGATTGAGGAAGTTATTCAAAGATCCTACATACAATAAAAGGATAACCTGATCTTCCACTGAAATTGTAATCTTTTTTTTCCCTGAGCTTCTGAGTAGAAAAACAAAACTTGCAACAGAGGGGAGACGAGGGGAATTTTTCCTGTGGGCTTTGCCACAGCACATCTGGAAGTTATCAGGGAGCTAGGGAGACCTGTCAGCCAGGCTGGAGCTCTCCTAGCGGGGCAAGATGAGCAGGGGGAGCGAGGGTCTTTCTGGAGCCTCTCTGTCTCTTCCTACACCCCTGTCTCTTTACTTCCCTGTGCCTTTTTCATGCTTTTCTCTCTCTCACACACATCAATGTGACAGAGGAGAAAGCTAACAGCTTGTAGATGCCAAAAAGTTAATCACAGAGATGGCAGGTGATGAAGTTGAACCAGCAGAGGAGCAAAGGAGAAAGTTCTGTCCCTCACTTTTCCATTTGCTTTAACGTTTATCTATCAAACCAATCTATTTATTTCTCCATCAGGCAGCCGACTGCCAGGGGAGACTGAGGGATTAGACATATGTCTTTGGTGTGTGTTTAGGGTGGGAAGGTCTTGCTTGACTGGGACAAAGGGACACAGGGATTTAGGTGACGACAGACGGCTGCCTTTATAAGTTTACACAGCCTGGGGAGAGTGAATGGTTGAAAACCACAGCCAAAAATAGAGGGAAGTAGTGTGAAGGTAGATAGAATTGTACAGAGAGATGGAAGCCAGTCATTTTACTATCATACAAAGGTGATAGGTTTTCTTATTGTGCAGGAGAAAAAGGTTACACAAACATATGGGCCATGTGTTGATGTATTGCATGCATCCATTGAGCTTGTGTTGATTTTTAGTCTTTGCACGCTTTGTTGTGGTTTGCACAATGCCTCTATATCTGCACCATGACCCCTGCAGGAAGTGATATCAATTCCAGGAAAAAGCATGAAAAGGAGGTCATGTATGTAACGCATGAACACAATCGATTAGATCAGAGGAGCCTTGGCTTTATCCTGCATGTGTTTCTATTTGAAGCCAATAAGGACGAACTGACGTACATGTTGCTGTAGTTTTGCTGCAATGTTAAAAGAAAGGATCCAGCTTGATGTATTTACACATGCTGTTAACCTCAGGTGGCATAACGAGAAAATAACATTTATTAATTCACACTTACATCAGAGATGCACTGACACTGCCAGCGGGCGTGCAGTAATTGCATCCGTCGTCCTCTGAGGCCAAAAGTCCATCAAGTTCAAATCTTTATTCGTGGTCTACTACGGCAACACGCCTGTTGATACTTTGAACTCTTTATCTTAAAATCTCTTTCTCTTCGTCTATCTGTGGCTGATGTGAACAGCGCTAACGGATCATTAACAGTGACTATCTGAATCTGATCTTCTTATCATTCAATCTCTGCTCCTCAAGTCTCTCTGCTCTCCATGGTCACCTTGGCAACCTGCATCATTATCATCTCCCTCCTGCTCTTTATCTCCTGCTCACTTTTGTTCCTGATGTGATCCACAATATTGGCATGGGGCCCTTTGATAAACAGTTCCTCTGTCTGTTTGTCCGTCTCTGTCTTCCCTCAGGATACTCAGTTCAGCAGTGTTCTGCCAGATGACAGCGGCTCCGTCTTAATGGACGACACCTCCAGCCAATGGTCGGCTGTGGCTGACACTGAGGAGGAGAGGGGGAGTGCCTTAGAGAAAAGCATGTATGTATATAATTAGTGAAATGAGCCACACTCCTGCCAACGCAACTCTTCCCCATATTCTGTAAATAAATGTGTTTAAGCACAAACAACTTTATATTGGAGAGGAGCTTTAGAGTTCAGCTGTCATTTGTGAATGTGAAAAGTTTCACTCAAGGCAAAAGTCAAATACTGACAATTTTAAGTTTGCTGATGTTTAAAAGGTAGAGTTTACAGTGTGTAACACCCCTGCTACACATGTTAACATGATCATATGTGGAGTTACATGATAGTGTTGAGTTTATAATTAGTTTTTGGAATTATCCATGAGATAAATACTAAATATTATCCATTGGAAAAATTGTCACAGACAAGTCTCCTTATTTCCAGAATTTCATACTTGTCTGTATTTACGGATTCACAGATGAAAACAAATTTACATGACAAAGCCTTAATTATCACATTAAAACAATTTCATGTTTGGGACATTTGAAAAAAAAATTATATAATTTCTGTAGAGAGAGCAAAACCATCATCTGATGAAGACTGCCAGATGCAGTTGAAAGCCTCTGGAGAAAGTCAGGGGACATTAAACGGAAGACTTTGACATGAAACTGGAGACGTTGAATTCAATGAAACTGAAGATCATGTCTTTAAATGACTGACTCTTAAAGCCACTATGAGGAGTTTTGATCTGGTTTGATCTGAACCAGGCTCAAGTAAACACTGATGCCTCTGTATGATCTGCAACAGCAGGCCAGCCTGTCAGACAGACAACTGTCAAGTTATTTTATATACAGAACCTGTCATCCCTGCCATTGAGTAGGTGTCAGGTGAGGCAATTTAGAGCATGCTGCATGAACAGCCTTTAAAAAAACTTCTCCCCATCATTTATTTGCTGGTTTCAAGATTAGCCAGGGGTTAGCTGGGGTCAGCATTTCCAATCATGTTTTACACATGTACAGGACAAGCTCAGCAAAGAGATACTGCTCACACTGCAAAAACTCAAAATCTTACCAAGTGAAATTGTCTCATTTTTAGTCAAAATGTCTTATACCACTTGATTTAAGATACATTTACTTAACAGGTAACATTTGAGCCAGATAGAGGGACTTGTTTTAAGACATCTTAAATATCTTGTTAAGTCAAACAATCTTGAAATGATCTTGTTTTGAGTTGTAATTTAGAAGAAACAAGGTTTATTTTACATTTCATACATTTTTCAAGCTGAGATCTTATTTGTAGAAGACAATTATCCTTGATTTAAGACACAATTTTAGCTCCGTTGATAAAAGAAAGAAAGAAAGAAAAGTTGTTGTTTTTAAGGGTGGGTTACAGTTTTCAGGCACTGTTTCTTCTAAATCAGATAAAAATATTCATCCTCAAACTGCATGCAAACAATGAAACACCTACTTTAGAGCATAGCTGGCTTATCCTAAAAAACACATGGCTGAATATTAGTATATCCAGCTTAATATGAGAAGATAAAGGTAAGGTAAAAGTACCTTGAAATAAGTTTGTCTTTCTTGTTTTTGGAGGGGCATTTTTTCCAGTGCAAGGGCTCACTAAAAGCAAAGCAACCTGAAAGTTCCTCACAGGACCTTTAAGACACCAAAGGTTACTCCAGTTGTTTGTTTGATCTAATTAAACTGTACTTGTTACACTATTTTCATTTTAGATTTCCAAAAAAGTTCCTGCAAAATTACATTTATTCAAGCATGTCCTTTTCTGAAAATTGTCAGAGACACTGTGCCTTTAAGATAAAGTTTTGCAAGGATTTATGCAAAGTTAATGTAGTGGCATTTCTCCAACACTAATCTTCCCTCTTTATATCTCCACAGGTATGTTCTGAAGGAGCTTATAGAGACAGAGAAGCACTACGTGGTAGACCTGGGGCTCATAGTGGAGGTAAACCTCACAGTCTGCTGGATAAAAAAACACACCATCTTCCCTGACAGAGAGGACAACTTAGTCATCCACCCAGTCTGTCTAACAGAGCCCTAAATCCTCATCATCACTTTCTTCCACTCTCCTCCTCTTTCCTCTGGTCTGCCTTCGTCACTGTGTCTCCACTCTTAAGCAGATTTGGTGAATTCAAAGTTTGAAGAGTGTTATGTTGCAAGGCGATCTGTCTCCTGGTGCCTTAAATAGCTGCAGATATTTTGGTGTGGGGATGAATTTTTCCAATCTGAAAGTTATAAAAAGCTAAAAGATAAGTGTGTGATTGCTGCTGTGTGCTAGAGAAGTCTTGTTTTTATAACTGGAGTTATTCACAGTTATTCACAGAGTTTTTGCTGATGTTCTCTGTCATTTCCTTGCAGGGCTACATGAATACAATGACCTCCAAAGGCATACCAGAGGACATGAAGGGAAAAGACAAGATTGTCTTTGGGAACATTCACCAAATATTTGACTGGCATAAAGAGTAAGTTCCTGATATTGTAACAAGTGATGGCTACAAGTGGAAAAAGTGTGTGTTTGATGGAGCTGCATTCAAATTGAAAGAAAAACAGTGATTCTTAGGGTATTGTGCTTGAGGCTGAGAGGACGACAAAAGAACAAAAGGGCAGGAGACAAATCTGACCTTCCGTTTGGGCATTGTTTGAGTGTGTGATGTGTATTTTTGCGTCTTTTCTTCTCTGTAGCTACTTCCTGGGAGAGCTGGAGAAGTGTTTGGCAGAGCCCGAGAGGCTGGCTCAGCTCTTCATCAAACATGTGAGTATGACTATCTTATAAACATACACACACACACACACACACACACACACACACACACACACACACACACACACAAACACATTCATGCATCAGTGGCCGTGTCTGGGTCTGCTTCCTTGCGCTGTTTGGTGTGAGTGTAAATAGAGCTAAGAAAACACGCAGAGCTCCTGTTTATCCTACCGTACCTCTCTCCTCCTCTCTCAGCTGCCAGCGTCTCTCCTTCCACTTCCTTGTTACTGATACGTCTGTGTTTTTACAACAGCGTACACACGCACACACACACTCACAGAGGAACGACACACTGGCCGATATCCAGTCTGGGCTGGACTGGTCAGGAAACACCGGGGAAAAAACAGGCAGAAAAGACAACAAGAATAAGAGGAGCAATAACAAACGCTCAGCTCAAGCTCTTTGATATGAAGACTTTACCTCGGACCAAACAGCGACCTACTTCTTACCACATTATCTAAACTGAAGAATGAAACAAGGTTATGCATGCAACATCTCTGCTGAGTGTGTCGTGTTTACAATAGATGGAGCATAAGCAGGTAAAGGGTCACAAGGCTTATGAAGGGAGTAATATTAGATTTATATCTATTGGTTAAGTGGGGGCACATGCAGGCTGAGCAGTCATGTTTTGGACCGATTTGGCTTTGTCTCTCCTTTTTGCCACATTTACCCTCTTTCTTTCTCTGTAGCTTCTTTAACAATGTAATAACGCTCAGCCCACTGGATAATCAACTTAAAAGCCTGCAGGGGGAATAAAGGAACTTGTAACTAAATCTAAGCATGGTGTCAAACTGTGAAAACAAGCAGACTGGGAACATGGCCTTAATGAAAAGCAGAGGGCCAGATCTGCTTTAACAAGAGCCGCATCACAGATACACAACATGTGTGTTCACTTACACACATGCAACATATAAACAGACAGATGGACTCTATGCACGGTGCACTCTTTCACATTGTACATGCAGAGGTCTCCTGCAGGGTTACGTGATGTCCATATTCAGGTGGAGCCACTCACCGGTCTCTAGGTTACAGAACCATGTAGCCTGTTGCTAGGTACAGCTTTATATCTGCAGGCTCTAAAAGGCTCCGGTTACACAGAGGGTAACCTGGGTAAATTATACATCACCTTACGCTCATCTGCATGTAACAATGTGAGGGCTTTGACTATCACATCTGCACTCCTTTGTCATTTAGTCACAGAAGAGTGGACGGCTTGAAAGAACCAGCTATCTAAGAAAAAACACTGTTACCCAGCACTCACACTGCACATTACTTGTTGTTGTTTCAAATATGTGTTATGCAATTCAGCTTTTATTCATCACGGTGAGGCTCACATTAAAGTCTTTTTTACTCTGTGGCTAAAATGTAATATTAATTCAGTTGACTGCTTTTCTAATGACATGTTTTTTCTTTCCTTTAACGAAGGAGAGGCGTCTGCATATGTATGTTGTGTACTGTCAGAACAAACCCAAGTCAGAGCATATCGTCTCAGAGTATATTGAGACATACTTTGAGGTGAGTACTGTTTATCGTATTACTTTTTAATTCCTAGAGCTTTCAAATGTGGCCCTGTTTTGTAGATGCTAAGTTGTGGAAGTGACTGTTAGTTCATGTTGTTTTGGGATTGCTGAAGGAAATTTGATGGGTGAATTGGAAAGGTGGAGTGGTTGTCCTTTCTACATGGAGTTTTCATGTTCTTTTTTTTACTGATTTACAATTTTATTGCTTTTTTCATCTTTTTGCAACATTCATACATTTACAGATATTCATAAATGCACAAAACAGAAAACAATTGTGTATCTGCTTCAGTCAGCAAACAGGAAAAAAATTAAATAATAATAATAATAGACAAATAAAATTACAACAAAAAAGTTATAATGAAAATAAACAAAAGCATACATAGATTTAAATACAAACAAACAAACAAAAAAACATGATAATAAAATCTATACTGTGTCCTCGTTAGTTGATAATGAAGATCTGGTAACCCTTCCACTTTAAAAGATAATCATTCCACCTGTTAGTCTGTCTATACAAAGTTGTTCATATGATCATGTGAGTTTTCATGTTCTTTTAATTCTAGTGTGGGTTCTCATGAGGAACTCCAGGTTCTCCCCTTAGTCCAAAAACATGATTATTAGGTGAAGTGGTGATTCTAAATTGCCCACAGGTGCAGGTGTGAGAGTGACTGGTTGTTTATGTTAGCTGTATGTTTGACTGGCAACCTGTCTTGGATTAGCCTCTCAGCTGGGATCAGTTTAAGTCCCTCTGTTATCATTAACTGAACAATCAGTATAGAAGACGGATGGAGATTGATATAGCTAACCACCACATAGCTATATTGGCAAAAATGTTTTCCTCTGGTGCAGGGAGGTCCTTACAGACAAGATGGGACCACTAAAAGGGCTCACTTTTGCCACTTACCTGCTCAGATTGTTACTTGTAATGTAAAAACTCATCCCTTTACTATTTAGCCAATAAGTTAACTCCTCTGAAATCTCATGGTGAGAAAGTTTATTGCAAGAGCCGATTTGTTGGGTTTCTCCTTAATGTTATTTTCCAGGTTAAAGGCCTGTGTCCACCAACAGCATTTTGCCCACGCCTTCAGTTTCAGAGTGCTTCTCATCGGGGCTTAATGTTGCAAGTTTCGAAAAGTTTTTCCAGGCCCTTACCCTTCGGCTTCCCTTAACAGTGACCTGCTAAGTTTAAAAATATATATATTATTTGCTGCATTTTTTTTTCATTTCTTTATGGAATTGTATGAAGAAAATGGAATAAAAATTGTGTTGTAGCATGAGCAGCAGCTGGAAATTTTACCATTTAAAAACAAGTGTGGTCAGTTTCTCCTCCACCATTGTTATTGACAGGTTAGTAGCAGAAGTCCCACCTGTACTAGATTTGATATGGGATGGAAAAGGGACATTGATGAGCTCAGTGTGGTCCCAAAAGTTAGACAATTTTCAGCATGGAGCGCTGAAACTAAGTAACAAACTAACAGATAGTGCTAAGAGTTTTTTTTGCGCTTAGCATGCTGAGCACCAAAAAAACGTTAATGCATTGGTTTTGTAAATGGGCACCAGCACAAAAAAAATATTGTAAGTGGACACAGGCCCTGAAACTCCTGTGATGCTGTCTGTGATATTGTTAGAAATTTTAAATAACACTCTTAGTCTTAATCAAACACTTTGAGCATCCAGCTTGTTCCTCCGTAGTTGCCCCAAAGGATTACATTATAGCCATTACAGCCTTGGTACACCTGCTAGATATAAATATATGTTGGAACATTGAAAACTGCTTTGAACTTACTAATTATGTGGCATTATGTATTATGAAAAGTACAGGAATTTCCATTTTATGTTATAAACTGTCAGGATGACGTAAGAACCTATTTTTAAAACAATTTTGTTTTAGTGATGTTAGTGTTCTTTTTTAGACCCTAGGCCTTTTGCACACTCACACCAGTTCTTTAGGCTTGTTGATAATAAGCCTTTTAGTAGCCATGAAAGTGTTAGTGTTCCAATACTTAATACATGTATTATACATGACCATGTGGCTCTATTTTTAGTTGCCATCTAGTATTCAGTTTACTCCTTTTCATTGACAGTAAACGGAAGACAAACAGACAAGCAGAGTAATCACCGTGATGCATTGTCTCGGAGGGATTATGTTGGCCTGTCGCTGTTGTGTTGTGTGCTGTGGCTGTCATGCTAACTGTTACCCTGTTGTTGTGTCCGTCTTCACTGACAGGAGTTACGGCATCAGCTGGGCCACAGGCTGCAGCTCAACGACCTGCTCATCAAACCCGTCCAGAGGATCATGAAGTACCAGCTGCTGCTCAAGGTGAAAGGCAGAACACTGCTGAGCTGTTGACACACACAACACCTTTGCTCAAACACAAACATTTTGGTGTCCACTGAGCAGCTGTCTGACACACAGCAGGGTTAGTCACGAGATTGCAAACATCATGAACCCAGACAAACACACAAAACTCTGTGGAGAAACACAGATGACACATTGGGTGTATGGTAACGTCTGCACAGGCTACTTTCCAGCCAGAGAGGAAGAGGCAAATTACATAATGGGACTCTGATTCAAACAATCATGTGTAATACTCTTTGAAGAGTATCATAAAATGACATCCTTGGTATAAAACTTAGCCCAAAATATAAAACTTTGCCCTTTGGCATTCAAATAAAAGCTGGGTTCAGCCTCCATAAATACTCCACCAGATGTCCTCACCTTATTCTGAGCAGTAAAACTGGAATTCTCTGGTGATCATGCTGTGTTTATTTGGACAGGACTTCCTCAAGTATCACACCAAAGCTGGTATGGACACAGAGGAGTTGGAGGTGGGTGTCCTAATGTAAAATGTAAGAATAAATTACTGTTATGTACGCTTGGTGTAACAGCACCACTTTATAATTTTTTTTTTTAATACATAAACAGAAAGCGGTTGAAGTGATGTGCTTTGTGCCAAAGCGTTGCAATGACATGATGAATGTGGGCAGACTTCAAGGCTTCGAGGTATGTCTCTGGAATTTAGGCCATCCTTAAAGTCTTCAAAACATTTCTCATGCCAACTATTCAGCTCATTAAAATTGCACCGTAACCATTTCCTCTGTTGTTGTGTTTATCTTTAACGTCATACCAGGGGAAGATCACGGCGCAGGGCAAACTGCTTCAACAAGACACCTTCACTGTCACTGAACAGGATAGCAGCTTCTTGTCCCGAGCCAAGGAGAGGCGGGTCTTCCTGTTTGAGCAGCTGGTCATCTTCAGTGAGCCAATCGACAGGAAGAAAGGTTTTTCAATCCCAGGATACATCTTTAAGAACTGCATTAAGGTAGGCGCCCGCTGAGGATCAATGATTCAGGATTTACTAGAAGAAGAAAGTACATCTAACTCTCGTGTTATGAGTTACACAACAGATTGAGAACAACAGAACCACACTTATTCTTGTCTACACCAGCACACATTGCATAATCCCACAGCAGGGACGTTTTAGAGGCTTGCATGTGTTAGTGAAGTGTTTGGCTGATCACAGATGTTAATCAGATGGGATATGTTCCAGGTAAGCTGCCTGGGGGCGGAGCCCAGCGTGGAAGGCGATGATGCTCGCTTTGTGCTGACATCACGCAACCCAGATGGGAGTGTGGTGCGCTTCCAGTTGCTGGCGTCTTCCCCTGAGATCTGCAGAGCCTGGGTCAATGATGTTGTGCAGATCTTGGACTCACAGCGCAACTTTCTTAATGGTAAGTCCCTGCTGAGCTCTGAAGACAGAACATCCTGAGGATCGATAAATCATGTTTCAGCCTGGCATATTTGCCATGTATTGACTGTGCAGTCAAATCTCATGCATAAGTAGTTCAGTCAGTATAAACTGAGAAAGGATTTTTTGTTTAATGGTAGAGTCTTGTTTGATGTATTCTGTTAAAATAAGTAAGTCATAAAAGATGTTAAAAAGTTGTAGTTAGAATACATTATGTTAAAGTCAATACCAGTACACTTAGACCTCTTTCTGATGGTTATATTTTCAATGTTCTTGCATCAAAGACAAACAAAATGCTATCTACTTTAATCCTCATATTTAGCATTATTTTATAGATATATAATAAAAAATTGACACACTTTTTTAAAGTAAAACATTCATCCACAGACAGTTTTGTAAAAGCTGTCTCCTTATCCTCTGTGTGTTTCAGCCTTACAGTCCCCCATCGAGTACCAGCGGCGAGAAAGCAAGTCTAACAGCCTAGGCCGCTGCATGAGACCCCCTCTGTCTGCTGCCAGTGCCCTTCGGCCCCACTCTTCCGCTTCCATTGATCGCCACAAGCTGCCCTCCCTTCACTCCCACAACATCTCCTTACCCACTCTCTACCTGCCCAGCCAAGGCCAGAGCCAAGGACCCAGTGAGACGTTCCCACAGCAGGAAGTAGGTGTCCTTAGTGTTCTTCTTTTTGTTGTACAAATTGAATAATAAAAACAGCAAATGGTAATGTATTCTTTTGTTTGCATTAACAGCCCACTATGGTCCAGCTGTGCCCTGCTGACTCTGACACTGTTTCTCCGTCACACATCCAACTGGGTTTCACTGATCGGCCAAACTGTCAAGCTGTGTCAAATGGGCTGTACACCCCGACTACACAAAGTTCACAGGTAGAAATGTCTACATGGAGGCCTCAGCGTTACATATAATGTGTGGTTCTTTTGCACATAGTTGAACATTGTGCTCCTGGGTTTTTCAGCCATCATTATTATCTAACACCAGCAGTCTGAGAGTTAGTTATAAAATAAGCTGCAGGAGGCTTGTAAATAATGGGCCATTGTAAAAATGCCTGACTATAATTCTAGTGTGCTCATTAATGTTCATTAAAAGATGAAAGACTTAGGTAAATGGTAACCTTTTATTAAGACAAACATATAGTAAAGGGATTTCTTTGCTTATGTAAAGAGTTATTTCTCCCCCTATTGGTTGAAAAGGGAATCAATGAAAATCAGGTGATTTCTGAAGGATATGGTTTGTTGCACTTGTTTAATTAATTGAATTCAAAAGTAGTCGCATCTTAGTGTTTTTTTTATAAACTATAACACAAATTTCAGCCTGTCTGTGCTTCATTTTGAATAAAATAGAAATGCATATACTGTGAAATTAATTGTAATAGAAATGCAATATTGCCACTTTTCATTAGCTATCACTAATATTGAAAGAAATCCCAGTGGTCCAGTCCTACGCTTTAGTATTAGATTTTGCAGCAGTAAGTCAGGTAGCTTTCTTAAATGCAATGATACAAGGTGATTAAAAGTCATTCAGGGAGTCTGTTGAACGTTAGAGCTCTGACGAAAAGAGGTGCCGCTGGGCTGACTAGACATGAGGAGTTTTGGCTCCAGATCCATAGATACATGAACGTATCTATGCATGGTACATTTTTTACAACAATGATTTTGAGAATCAGTTAACTTTCTTTGAACTATAGAGATAGTGCCTGGTCCTCCTCACTGCAAGCTAATGGATGATACATCCTGTTGTTGGGCTTAAATTAACATTAACTGGCCTCTGTCATTACTGAATTTGTTCTTCTTTTTGGGACGGGGCAGACAGGTCAGCTCTCTGTTTACTCAGGCTGGATTGATTCAGTATGAACAAACAGGAAGCAGACGAGGACATCTGAGAGAGATGTCTATCAAAGGCAGAAAGTGTTTCCTATACCTATGGAAGAGGGTGTATACGTAGCTTCCCCAGATCTGTGCACCAGACTATAATTTATTAGTACACTGAAAATAATTTTGCAGAGTTGTTAGTACATGGAAGTCTTCTTTAGCTTTATGATTGTTCCCTTTCTTTCCAGCAGAGGGCAGCAGAGGGCTGCAGAAGGGGCCAACCTGCTGATGCCGGGAACCAGCCTCCAGTGTTGGGCCCCTCAGCTGGACGACGCCCCAGCATTCTGGCTCAACTGGCCGAGGATGACCTCTGAACTCCGACATCATGTGTGTCCTGGGTCAGGAGGACAGCAGCTAAAGCCACAGCTGTGGAGATAGGTAGATCAGTCTCCTGTCTCTCAATGCCAGGCTGGACCTTCACCTTGTTCAGTCAGGATTCATGGAGAAAAATGGAGGAACCTAAAGGATTATGGGAAAAAATTGTGGGCTGCAGCTATAAAGTGACTTTGCTCCTGGTTTTGGAGAGCCGTTTGGAGGTGAGCAACCTTTGCCACCTTCGCTGTACATGAACAGCACCCAGTGTGATGTTACTGGGTTCAGAGTGAAAACACTAAGTGTTATGACGATTTCTTTTTTGAGTCTGTATACCACTCTCTTCTCTCTTTCAAAGGGCGAGTGGGATTTGTTTGACAAAGATCCATTCCTAACCGGGGCGGTCACTGGAGTTGTGTATGTGCCTGAATGCATGTTTGTGTGGATGTGTTTGAGTGCATGAGAGGCTGCAGGGAGTGGCAGCTGCTCCTCTTGTACCCTCTTTTTATTTTCCGATGCCCCATTGTGAAGGCAAGAAGTACAACTACATTAACACATTTTGTCATTCCCCTGCTGACAACTGAGTTTGCTGTTGATGTTGACGAGAACGGGAAAAAGCAGAACACTTGATGTGAACACGCCACAAGGACTTGATTCACTCGGACTGAGAGTGAAGAACTTTCTTTGAGAGCTCTTCTGCACTCTCTTATTCTGTTTGACAGGCCCTCGTTTGATCTGGACAAAAAAGGCATGATGGAGCCCCCTGGAGGTTCTCTGTGGGTATGACGTCATATCAGAATACATTTTTTTTTCCTCTTTTGGCAACTCCAGAGGAGCTGCTGGTGCAAGAGGTGCATTCAGAGGGACTGCTGTGCTGACCCAAAGTGATGCATGCAACATCTCCTCAGTGATTGACTGTCACTGTACTACTTTACACAGATCGTTCTTTACAGGCCGAAACTGGGTGCCTGTACTTTCGGGACACAAGTCCCTAAAAGTGCATTGGTTTAAACTAATATAGATTGTTTTTTTAAGTCCACTGTTGTCATGTCAAGGCTGTGCACCATTTTTATTTTCTCCGTTAGCTTTAAATTCTGTACTGTACATACCATAAAGGCAATCATGTACATTTCCAATGATGAAGAATGACCCGTGATGTGTTATTGTTTGTTCACATGAAGGATAATATGTTGCAAGTTGAAAGAGTCACGCTGGTGAATCTGCATGCTCCCTCTTATTTAGACAACAGTGCCAAAAAACAGCAGCTCGCCACTCAGAGATATCATGCTCTTACTTCATACTCAGTTTGCCATTCTTCTTCAACAACCATAGATTTCAGTGTTACTTTCTTACATGTAACGCAAAAAGAGAAGGAAAAGTAGAAGGAGTTCTTCTCTGTGGCCAGTAGAGGTCCCCGTGAGACTTTTACTTCCAGTTTAGTTTGATCACAGCTTCACCAAAGATCAATAGGCTTCACATTTCAGCGCTTGCAATGATAGAAAAGCTGCTCAATAATCAATCTGAGTAAATTAATAATAAAAGTTAAAAAGTAAAAGATTCAATGAGTTGAACCCTCTCACAGAATCGATCTGCAGTTAATGTGACTGATCAGGGGGTTTACATTTACAAATTTAAACTTAAACCACTACAGGGAACCAAAGGAAGGATATAAAACCAGGAGAGGGTTTGTTGATGCCATGTTTGACTGACTATAAACTGTTGTATCATATCAAATAAAAAATGTGTCCTTTTGAAACTGATTGCAGTGTTAATTATTCACTTTATAAGAATTTTTTAAATTGCGTGAGGAACTGTATACTTTGATATTTGCGTACATCTGTCTCTTCTTTACAACTGTTCTTTTGATCTGAATGAGGTTCTTATCATTTTTAGTACTGTTTTCCTAACACTAGATAATTTCTTTGTAGTTTTAATAACTACAATTTTGGTGTAATTGAAGTATTATTTTGCTATAGACCCTTTGAAAGCCATAGACTCCACTACTGGAAGCCTCTGATGAAGACAAAAGCAGAGCTTGCTCCGGCATCCCCCATTGGAGAAAGTTCAAACAGGATTAAAAACAAAGAGAAGAAACCCCTGGATGAGCAGACATCTGGTTGGCTGGCCTCTGAATAAAGCCCCATTCTGGGCAGTAAAGCAGAGCCGATCGTAACACGGCTGTGATATATGGAGGGGTCGGGATGGAGGAGGGGGGGTAAAGGGGTATTAACTTTCACAAGGGTGCAAAATCAAAGGGAGTTCCTGTCACCACTGAGGGGGTCTCGACAACAGGGGTCCCATTCACAGGGAATTCCTCTCCAGTGCTCTCTGTTGCATCTGTTGACTCAATCTTCTCCATTGAGAGAAAGAAAACAGTCATTAAAGCCACATGACTGTGAACTTGATTGCAGCAGGCGAGACAAACAGCCCCGTCAATGGATTGAGTATTTACTTTTAGGTGTGAAAATCTTTGAACAGCCCACCATGTTAGGGCTGCTTTAGGGGCTTCTTCCTTCACACCCGCAGCACAATGACAAGCATTTGTATTCTGAATGAAGTCAGATTATCATTTAAATAAAATGTTAGATCTTTTGGGAGCCCTGGGGGCAGCAGAGATTCACACACTTTTCAGAGAGCTAAGACATTTGAAACTATTGTCTTTCATGCATATTTACTTCACAAGTAGGCATCAAAAAGTAAGAAAATAACACTAATAGAAACAGTGATTGTTCCAGCAAAGACAATGTTTATTAAAATTGACATGCGGCCATAACCCCAATAAAACTGTTCATGAGATTTATACATAATTTACAGAGAAGTTAAAAATTTAAAATGTCTGATAATCTGGAGCTTGAATGTTATTTCATGTTACTGCTTTAGAGAAAATGAGATAAATCTGCAGATCAAAGATTTACATTTCAAAAACGGTCCCTACCTTGAAGTAGACAAATTGGTTTTGGGAGCACATCTAATTATTTTACTAAAGAAAAGATCATTTTTATGCAGTAACTCTGAGCTTTAGTAAGGCTTACACTAATTTAAAACATAATGACGGTATCAACAACAGAATCAGGGAGTCTTTGTGCATTTTGCTTACTGTCTGCAGTCTTAACACATCGATACATTATTTACAGAATGAGCCCTAAAAGTGTTTTAATTTCCTTTCATTTGAAATGAAGGCAAATCTTCATTGTGTAGTAAATCAGTTTGGATTAAGTGGAACCTGTTTGTGTAGCATGTTGAAAAGTACACTGAAGTCAGTAAACTCACAATATCACTGAAAAATCTTCAAGTTTTCTATAAAGGTGCCTCACCTTAAACGGCACACAATAACTTTAATTAAAAATTGTCTCTAAATATCTTTTTATGCTTCTACTGAAAGTCAGAAGTAGAACTTTGAAACAGAACATTTTCAGGGAGCTTGATGCTTACCCTCTAGTGCAAACCTATGGCATGAAGTGTGAGTCACAAAGTCTGTTCATTGATGATTATATTTTATGAACGAAGGACCACAGACCCTTTACTCTCTCTTGATATTTGCAAGCAGAGGGTCCGTGCTCTGTGATGGTGGCCCTGACCGGCTCTTTCTGCTCTGATGGGTCTTGACGTGTTTGGAAAGGTGGTCGCTCCTCATGAACCTCTTCCCACACTGCTGGCACCCAAAGCGCTTCTCCCCAGTGTGCGTGCGAAGGTGCCGCTGCAGCTCGTCTGAGCGGGTGAAGCTCTTACCACAGAAGAGCCAATTACAGATGAAGGGCCTCTCCCCGGCGTGCCACCGCAGATGCGCCTTCAGGTGAGAAGTCTTCTTGTACACTTTGCCACACTCTGGGATGTGACAGATGTGCAGTCTCTTCTTTCCAAACTCTAACCCCCCGCCATTGGCCTGGCAGTTGGGGCACTTGCAGCGGCGGCAGCGGCGTGTGGAGCTCAGCAGGCCCTTGGAGGTGCCCTGGAGAAGAGCAGCTATTTGAGGTTGGTGCCCCAAAACCAGCTGCCTACCTAAGGAAAAAGGGTGGTTGGAAGGGGTGGCGTTGGTTTGGGGGAGGCTCCACCACTGCTGTGGTTCCTCTACATGGCCTCCAGACAGATGATGCCTGGTGGAGGAGTTCTGGAGGAAGCTTGGGAAGTTTTGTCCCACACTGTTGTGCTGAGGATAATATGCACTGTTTGCCTGCGACTGGGAGGACAAAACTTTGACGGGTGAGAGTTCGAAGGAGTACGAAGAAGGAGGCTCAGCCGGAGGGGTGAGAGGCAGCTCGTGGTGGTGGTGGTGATGGGGGTGATGATGATGGTGGTGGTGACTCAGGCTGGGCTGCATGTGTCCGGGGAACTGCACCTTGGGCACAGTGAAGGTCATCTGGTGGGTACTAAGGGCCGTGTTGGGTGTTATGTCGTTGCTCCACAGCTGGAACATTCCTGACGTGGAGCTGACGGTGCCCTCATACGGGAACTGGGAGCCTTCTGAGCCCATGGGGCCTCCAACTTGCCAGGCCTGGCTACAGGTGGTGGCCAGGAAGGAGAGGGCGTTGGGTGCTCCCTCTGGGGAAGAGCTGGGCGTCCTGTCCTAGGTAGAAATACAAAGACACTCATTAATACAAGGGCCACTTAAGTGACAAACACATTTTTAGTTGTCACCAAATGGGATTCAATTTTCAATTTGTTTTTTGCCATGAGTCACTTTGTTCTTGAGTTCACTTAAAGCTCATTTTAATTTGTGGAAACATAACACATCGGTAACAAGGTAATGGATATCCTATTACCTCAAATAAGTTTTGCTTTTTTAAATTATTAAGTAATATTAATGCTCATAATTTGCCCTACTTGCTTGTTTTTTGTTATCCTAATCTTTAAAATTGAATTCACAACTGTTCAAAGTTACATTATTTCAGAGGGCTGGAGCACGTGCAGCATATTTACTCTTTGGTAGAATAATTATATACAAGAATTATAAAAGCAGTTCAGAAATCATACTTGGAGTTATAGAAGTAATAATGTAACCTACCTGTAAAAAGGTGTGCAAAAAGTTGTCAGTCCTTTGAATCGCCAGCGCAGCCATCTGTCCTCGCGCTCCCTCTTCACGCACCTGCAACACAAACTGCGCCGAACAGCGACGACGCACTGAGTGGAAAGTAGAGCTCAGGAGGAGAGAAATATGCTCACATTGGCTTCTTTGGTGAATCAGACCTTTTGGCAGAGTAAACTGTGAAATCCAGCGTCATTCAAACGCCCCAGAGTCCACTTTGCTTGTGATTTTAGTGTGCTAGCAGTCCAGATAACAAGGTGTCGAAGCAAGAGTGTCTGAAGTTAGAGGCAGAGAGGCGCGCACAGTAAGTCCTCGCGATCATCTCAAAGGCGCCTGAGCTGCATCTTCTCTTTATAGAGAGAAAAGATCCTCTCAACGGGGTCTCCACTATGATGCACGAGAGCCAGTCAATAGAGAGGAGATGAGAGGGAGGAAGGAGGGAGGTGGGCTGTTAGGTGAAGGGGTGGGCTACTCATAATTTCACTGGATTTCAACCAAATGCTGACCTTACGAGTTGACTCCTCCTCCGATTGTTTTATATATATATATAAAACACTAGTCATCTTCTCAGAGAACCGTTTTCTTTTGAATTCTTTGCGACGTCTGGTTTCACGTAGATTTGAACATTTATTTTAAAAAATCACATCAAATACTTGATGAAAAACTCTGCTTTGTTTTTAAGTGTTTCAGCAACTTTTAATGTGTACATTTAGGTGCATTTTTTTTGCTCAAGTGCAAAATGCTTAGACTGCTAAAAAGATCTAAGTTTAATACAGCCGGCTTAGTCAAAATAACTCTCACTCTGGGAGTATTTGCATACTGCTTCAACTCCACTGTGGGAATTCAAGTAAAGATAGTAAATAGATGGATTTTTATTTTTGGAAACAACTGTTGAAGCATTTTTTTAATAAAAAGCGATATTTAAAAAAAAAATGTGACCTCCAGGAAACATATTGCAAATGAAAATGTAATGATTATTCATTTATTTTTCACAAAAAAGCATAAAAGTACAGTTTCAGTTTGTCAGTCATCTCAAATCACTTATACAATTAGAACAAGGACACCTCAACTTTTAATCTCTGAAGGTGAGAAAAGGTAAGAGAATTGTATATAGGTTTATTTATTTCTATATTAAATTAATTGAAACAGAGCACTTTAATGCACTTTAGAGTAAACATCATTATAAATGATATTCTGCACTTTGAGCTGTCTTTAACCTAGCATTTTAAAAAGTGAAACTGGAGTTTTTATATATTATCCTGCATTAATGATGTACACTCTTGAATAACCATCAATGAGTAAATGACAAGGAAAAAACATTTCATTTGTTAAGAGACAAATGAATCAATTAACAGTGTACTTGAAGGACTTTATTCTATTGTTTGATTATTAGTTTTACAGATCACAGAATAAACTTATTTTTTTTAACACTTTAGCACAGCAACTCTGCAGGTGTGAAGCTCACACACACCATGAAGACAGTCTTAGTGTTTTTCCTCACAAAGCTAATTGATAAAACTCAATCAAAGCCTCAGAGTTCTCACCAGTGGGTGACACGTCAAATAGGCCGCCCTGTGTGACATTCTCACATTTCAGAGTTCAAGTAGAGGCCGCTTCAGATCTGCTCCATTAAATGCAGATTGAGGCTTAATCTCATTCTGTAAGTTCTGTTCACCATTACAATGTTAAGAATTTAAACCCAGGCTGGGAACCTGTTTCTCATGTAAATACAGAGTTCCTCACTTAAGTACAGCTCCCTGTTTCACAGACTGTGATGCTTAAATAAACACACCAAAGGAGAAGCCAAAAAAAGGTAGAAGTAAATGAATTGATAAACAGGTTACATTTATAAATGAATAGAACCAGAGACATGTGATTTCCATTACCATTCCAATTGATATAGTTGATGGATTTTAAGTCTAAATTTATGGCAGTAAAGATAATAACTAAACTGTACTTTTTGGTCAAAGCATTTTTGAAGTCATTGTTGTGGAAAAGCAGACAGAGTGCAGTTTTCAATTTGTCCTTGACAGAGACACCTCAACATTCTACAAAAGATTTCTCCAGACACAGCGTAGTCAAACTTCAGCTACTGCTGATAAATAAATCATTCAGATTGTTGATAGATGATTGACAAGTTGAGGATAAAATTGAGCAAATCTTTGTTTTGGAACATCAAAAATCACAATAATGATAAAATTGTGTTTATTCTTGTATGTACATTATGCAAAATTTAGTATTAGATGAAACATGTGGTATGCAACAAGGTTAAGAATAATGTCTCACAATGAATTATAATTAACCAAAATGTTTTGAATGCTTTGGGCTTGCAAAACAATTCTTACAACTATTTTCAAGAGACATAACATCTGCAGGATGATCCTGCAACTAAAAAAAGCGATAAGTATGATACAAATCAGCAATGCAAATATTGATGAATAATGATGTAACTCCAACAGTAGTGAGTAAAAGGTTCTAATCCTAAATTAAACTGAACATTTAGGATGAAAGAGTAGAACAGGAGAAAGAGGAGTGCGGAGGACATGAAAACAGGAGTATATCTTGGAGGCAGAGGTATATATGTCTGTGGTTTATTACGGAGCAGAAGTTGTTAATTACCCTGATTCTTATTTCCTGTCCCCCCCCCCCACCCCCCCCACCCCCCACCACCACCACCACCACCACCACCACCATGCCACCCCTCCCCCACTGTACTGCCTCCCAGATGAGTGGCTTTGAAGTGCAAAGTACTCTCTCCTCACTTTGAACTGTGAAAACAATGCTCATGTGGTGGTGCTTACCTTCCCCATGTTACCTCATTTAAATAGACCTGGATACGGCTTGCACCGTTTTCAAGGGAAAACTCATTTCCAGAGAAAGAGGTCCCTGTGTTCATTAAACAGCTGGTGAGATTGCTGGTAATCAGGCCCCGCTCCGTCATATGCTGCAAGCTGCTCCGACTGAGCGGCTACTAGAAAATCCAACTTCAAAACTGACACAGACCAAAACCCATCAAGGCAGCGCAGACACTTTAATGTACTAATTTCTTAATGACATATACATTTAAAAATACAGGAAAAATAAATCTTTTTGGGGCAGTTCAATTTTCTGAAATCTCTAACAAAAGGTGTTTTGGTTGCAAACACAACCTTACTCTTAAGCTCCTAAAGTAGAATATGCAAGTGGCTTTTCAAGCTGTTTTTATCATGCCTGGGGGGCAGTTTAAAACTCTCAGATCACTAAATTGTCCCAGCTGTCTTGACCATCTGCACTCAAAAAAGGGGCAGCCACAGAGGAGAGCAGCCTTTGTACTGGTGGCCATGTCAAAAAGCCAATTTTACAGCACTGTGCCGCTCACTCAATGACCCTCATGTGACAAATGTGGCCTAATGGATGAGACAGACAGCATGTAAAAGCCTGCTGCTAACTGTAGAGATTCAGCCTGTAACCATTCAGCAATCCAAGACAGGACAAGATGGGATCTAATTACCATGACACTCAGCTTCTTTATCATGAGGAGCAATGCCGACAGCTGGACTTTACAGTGCAGCTATCAGAGAGCTCGTTCAGGAGTCTATTTCCTGTTTTCTATGGAGTCAGGAGATTGGGGTTAGACTCAGGCACATTGGTGAAGTTTAGAGCACCCCAGAAAATAAGAAAAATCACATTGATCAGGGGCCAGTGTTGAAACTTTTAAATACGTTTTTTACATGACAGTTGCATGTTATTTTATCAATTCAGCCAACATTGTGAAGACTTCAAGTCCCACTTTGACCCAAGTCGTTTTCTTTGTATCCATTCAGAAATTTCCACTCATTGGACTTATTTTGATGTCTTTGCAGATTTCCTTTTTTAATTTAAATTTCATAAAGATCTTATAATATCTTGTTAAAGCAAAAGTTGTTCTATTGTTTATCACTCTAAAGGCTTTTTTTTTTTTTTTTACCATAACTTGATAGAATAGCTTGAGAGGGATAGGAAATCACATTCACCAAATCATGTCAGACTGAGAATCTGTCCTACGACTGTAGTACTGAGCCTCTGATCAGCGGTCTGCCTGCTCTACCAACTGAGCTAAACTTTTGCCCCTAATAACGTATTTCATCATATATTTTCTTCTATGTTATTTACGATTAATGTTTGTTTATATTCAAACTGAAAAAGCAGAGAAAAAAAAAGAAAAAAAGAATGAGGATCTTCAGAACTCATAGATTAACTTACCTTCACTGATGTCTCCTCCAAATATCTGTCTACATATCATCATATGGAGAAAATGTCTATTCTGAGTTGGAAAGCTGATAAAAAAATCACTGATTCTTTCCTTCTTAAACATAAAATCATACATGAGTCATACAAGAAAAATAAATTTGGTTGGAATAGCTTAATTAGATTACCAGTACTAGGCAATTTAATACACTTTTCCAGTTATCTTCAATTTACAAAACATCATCAGATATCCATTAGGAATCAATATATTTTTTTCTTTTTATCAAAGTAGCTTCTTGATTGCACAGATAGAAAGGATTAAGGCTTCAGTTTAGTGTGTTTTTCCTTAAATAACATAAAATGATGATTTCTGCTACATGTAATCAGGAACTACAAAAGCATAAATCACATGAATGCAGAATTTTTGTGCATCCACTCAAGTATCTCCAAATCAAAGCAGTATTCTGTACTGTTCCCCTCCTCTGTAGTTTACATCACTCTGTGTGTGAGAAAAGTGGGAAATCTAATAATTCCCTCTTCTCTTGTCCATTTGCATGTACGAAACCCCCCAAATCTCCACTCCTGGGCAGACACAGGCAGACAGCATGCATCTCCACTTGTCAAAGAAAACTTTTATCAATACCAAGAGCACTTGAAGTTTGTTTGCATTTTGTTTTCCAGCACTCTTAACAACTTCAGAAGTCAGATCACAGGAGTATCTGATCAAAGCGCTTCGTGGTTAGTTCTGGAAACACAGGAGTGCTACGCCACGCTTTGATACTCCACATCAATATTTCAATTCAACAATCACTTGACATGCACCCATACTCCCAGAGACGAAAGACGAAAGAGGGGAGAGAGAGAGAGAGAGAGAGAGAGAGAGAGAGAGAGAGAGAGAGAGAGAGAGAGAGAGAGAGAGAGAGAGAGAGAAGATGATGGAGGTTTTTGGGAAGTACATATAAAATAAATGGATTGAAGAAATCGCTGCCTTCTTCACCTTTCTGGCAACATTTTCTAAAATGAACCAAGACGCCCTTTTCACTTTTCACTTCCAACGCAGTCTTCTTAAATTTCAAGTATGCTAACCCAAGTTTAGTCAACTAGTTTCATTATGCTTTTATTGGCTGCTGTGGACATGCTTGACTCCAACAATTACCAGTCATTCTAATATTTTGTTGATTCTTATTGTTAATATCAACCATTCCTGCTATTATTGCCAATATTACCGGAAGTCTGTATTATGTATCTCTCTCTTTCTGCCTTTTCCTCTATCCCTTTTTTCTTGGCCCATCCAGCCGAGGCAGATGGCTGTCCAATAATGAGTTTGGTTCTGCTCAAGGTTTCTGCCTGTATAAGAAATTTTCTCTGTCCAACTTTTTAAAGTTAATTTATTAATTGGTGTTTTTTTATGTTCTTATTAATCAGAATCAGAATCAGCTTTATTGGCCTGGTATGCTTCAACACACAAGGAATTTGGTAAACTGTGCTCTCTTTTTACAAGGCATAAGAATAAGACATAGAAATAAAAATAAAAATATAATAACAATAACATCAGCTATAAATACAAAAAGAACAAATAGGCATGACTAATATGTACAGGCTAAAATAATATGATAATAGTGCAGTGGTGAGTAGCAAAAGTAGTTTTTACATTAAACCTTTCTTAATACAAGAAAGAGTATGATCCGGACCTGCTCTCTTTGTAAATGAAAAAATGTATTAATTCGAAAAAATTAAAAAAAAACAACAAAAAAAACCCAACATAAAACTGAGATCAACTTTTAGTTTGACAGATTTCAGACCCATACTATCCCCACTCTTGTATCAGTAGTGAAGCTAAGAACCTTGTCACATACTGAAATCTGAGGAGAGGATGTGTTTCATGTTTTATCAAAGGAAAGTAGTACAGGAACTCTGCAGTGATAAAGATGAAGACAGTCCATCTGCCAAATGTCACTTTCATGGTGCTTCATAATCATTTCATCATCTCGACAGAATATGACATCCTTTGAAGGTCTTGGCCTATAAAATACCACGTTTGATCAGAAAAAAGAGACTTGTGGCGAAGTTGCTCGTAAAGACGTGTAGTCAATGAAGGGAAGTAATTGACACTCACACTAATAAAACCCAAGAAAGGTTTACATCACACTGTTAAAGAAAACTGAGAAGAACCATATCTGTTTAGGAAATGTTATGTTATGCAATTCATTTTGGGGGAAGTTTTTGTTTTATTTGTTGAAACTATCTTTATATGCCAACGGTAATCTAGAGATCAAATAGTAATCATTTTTTACCCTTCGAACTGAATGAAGTCATTGCATGGCTTACCTGCCCATTTATAGCCTACCCACCTCATTACCTGCACACACTCTGCTTTTCTCTTATTTCAGAAGAGCTGTCTTCCATAAGCTAAAACCAGCTAGCTTATAAGGCAAGAATTTGATATGGTGAGCTATCTGTTCTTTCACAAGAAGTGAGTTAGGTCAAGTTTATGTTTTCGTAGCAAGCCGCTATGGCACTTTCTTCTTTGTTGCTTCTTGCTTTCTTGTGCTGGTCTTTCAAGAGCTGCCGACCCCAGCTTTAGAGTAATGATAATACAGTTTTAGAAACAACCTCTTTACTTTCTCACAGAGAATAAGAAATACAATTTGATACCTCTTTTAATGCTGCATGTTCTTAACCCTCCTGTTATGTTGCGGGTCAAATTGACACTTTTAAAAGTCTATTTAAGGCAATATATGCCTTCCAAACCAGCTAAATGCAGCATACAAATCAGGGCAGCATGTGACAGAAGAGGTGTTGTGTTAATTTATCATTTCATACAAAAATTCAAAATGTGAAATAAAATAAACAAAAATCTACAGTATGTCATGTAAAACTATTGTATTTATATTTAGGGCTTTCCAATGTACATTAAAAAAAAAAAAGTGTTAACATGATTCGTAATGAAAAACGAGTGACTTATCCTCATTGAACCATGATCTGTGAGAATTAAAGAACACCAATGGACTATATCTTGATTTAAATGGTAAGTAATGGAGTTAAAAATTAGATTTAAAAAAATGTGTATTGGGAATGTTTGGGGTTCTGACACTTTTGGATAACTGAATATGCCCCGGGTCAAATTGACCCAGGAACATTATTGCTGTTCCAGAGAAACGAACATAACAGGAGGGCTAACGAAGCTTGAGGCAGCAGCTAGCTAGCTAGATAGCGTAGCTAAAGGTAATGAAAACAGATGCAGGCAGCTAGCGTGACTCGCTTTTACAAACTTACAAAAAAACTGAAGTGGAAAAACCACAAGTTGTCGATCTGGAAACCGTATAATAACATCAGTCAGTTAAACAAAAACCCTTACATTCATATAAAGGGATAAGTTATAGAGGTTAAAAGGTTCTTGTCTCACCTCTTGCTCATCTTCATCAGCTCTTGTCTCACATTGTATTTAGCATGACCACCAGCTAACAATACATTATCCTGCTCATTAAATATACAAACGAGCTGACACTGACTATTGATTGACAGATCATTTTATTGATTAAAAGAATCATTTAATTTTACAAGACAAAAATTAACATGAACCTTAACATTTTCATTCACGGTTAAGTCTAAAAACAATACAGTTTTACTGTTATAAATTAACGTTTTTATTCATGGTAAGGTCTATTGGTGTTTTCTGTTGGCATTCTTAACCCTCCTGTTACAGTGGGGCAAAAAAGTATTTAGTCAGCCACTGATTTTGCAAGTTTTCCCACTTAGAAAGATGAGAGGTCTGTAATTTTCATCAGAGGTACACTTCAACTATGAGAGACAAAATGAGAAAAAATGCAGATCTCCTCTAGAGCAGTGATGTTTTGGGGCTGTCGCTGGTCAACACAGACTTTCAACTCCCTCCACAAATTTTCTATGGGGTTGAGGTCTGGAGACTGGCTAGGCCACTCCAGGACCTTGAAATACTTTTTACGGAGCCACTCCTTCGTTGCCTGAGCGATGTGTTTGGGATCATTGTCATGCTGGAAGACCCAGCCACGTTCCATCTTCAATGCTCTCACTGATGGAAGGAGTTTTTGGCTTAAAATGTCAGAATACATGGCCCCGTTCATTCTTCCCTTAACATGAATCAGTCGTCCTGTCCCCTTTGCAGAAAAACAGCCCCAAAGCATGAGGTTTCCACCCCCATGCTTCACAGTAGGTATAGTGTTCTTGGGATGCAACTCAGCATTCTTCTTCCTCCAAACACGACGAGTTGAGTTTTTACCAAAAAGTTATATTTCGGTTTCATCTGACCACATGATATTCTCCCAATCCTCTTCTGGATCATCCATATGCTCTCTGGCAAACTTCAGATGGGACTGGACATCTACTTGCTTAAGCAGGGGGACACGCCTGGCGTTACAGGATTTGAGTCCCTCTCGGCGTAGTGTGCTACTGATGGTAGCCTTTGTTACTTTGATCCCAGCTCTCTGCAGGTCATTCATCAGGTCCCTCCGTGTAGTTCTGGGATTTTTGCTCACCGTTCTCATGATCATTTTGACCCCACAGGATGAGATCTTGCGTGGGGCCCCAGATCGAGGGAGATTATCAATGGTCTTGTATGTCTTCCATTTTCTTACAATTGCTCCCAAAGTTGATTTGTTCACACCAACCTGCTTGCCTATTGTAGATTCACTCCTCCCAGCCTGGTGCAGGTCCAAAATTTTCTTCCTGGTGTCCTTTGACAGCTCTTTGGTCTTGGCCATGGTTGAGTTTGGAGTCTGACTGTTTGAGGCTGTGGACAGGTGTCTTTTATACAGATAAGAGTTCAAACAGGTGCCATTAATACAGGTAATGAGTGGTGGACAGAAGAGCTTCTTAAAGAAGAAGTTACAGGTCTGTGAGAGCCAGAAATCTTGCTTGTTTGTGGGTGACCAAATACTTATTTTCCACCATAATTTACAAATAAATTCTTTAAAAATCCTACAGTGTGATTTCCTGGGATTTTTTTCTTTTTTTGTCTCTCATAGTTGAAGTGAACCACTGATGAAAATTACAGACCTCTCTCATCTTTCTAAGTGGGATAACTTGAAAAATCAGTGGCTGACTAAATACTTTTTTTGCCCCCACTGTATGTTGCGGGTCAAAATTGACCCTTTTTAATGTCTATTTTAGGCAATATATGCCTTTCAATCCAGCTAAATGCATGATAAAAATCTGGGCAGCATGTGACAGAAGAGGTGTCTATGTCATGTAAAACGATTGTATTTATATTTAGGTCTTTCCAATGTACATTACAAATAGTTTGAACATGAATTTGAATTAAAAATGAGTGAGTTATCCTCATTGAACCATGATCTGCGAGAATTAAAGAACACCAACGGACTAAATCTTGATTTAAATGGTTAGTAATGGAGTTAAAATTTTGGTAAAAATGTGGGTTCTGACACTTTTGGATAATGGAATATGCCCCGGGTCAAATTGACGAGGAACATAGTTGCTGTTCCAGAGAAACAAACATAACAGGAGGGTTAACAGATGCTGAAAATAACAGCAGCCCCTGAATGAGGTCCACTTCCCGTAACTTCTCTGTTGGTGTTTTCCTCTTACTCAACCACTCACTGTTAACACTGCAGCCCATACTGTGTAGGGGTTTGTTGTTGCTTTGTGTCTGTTTGCTTCAATTTGGTTGACATCTCTTTGATTCAGCTCCTTGTGTGTTTTAACATCCTTGCTTCTTGTCTTCTTTTCTTTGTTGTTGATTGGTCAGCCATTAAAAGCCAATCTACATTTTTGTGCTCTCCAACTAAAGTGAGAGTAATATTAAAATTTCCTCCCATGTCACATGATATGATACGATACGATGTACTTTATTGTCCCCGTAGGGAAATTTGTCTTTGACATCAATGCTGCATGTTACCTGCTCCTACAAAAATCACCACAATGACACAAGAACACATAAATAAATAAGAAAAGCTATGTGCTGATGCTATCGGAAAGAAATGCTTTTCTCACATTGTCAACAGGAAGAGGTGAAATCATAAACAGTACACTAGATGTGCCACATCATATCATTCGGTAGCATTCTTGTGACCAATATATTTTGTTTTATGTGTCTGATTGTTGTTCGTTAGGCACTACATGAATAAATATCTTTTTACAAGGGCCTACAATTTCAAATCCATTTACTTTTCTATACCTGTAGTGCACATAATAACACTTTGTTTCTCCACATGTCCTTGTGAAAGTTATTTAGCTGTGTGCCTTTGTTTGTATCTGGAGAATTACAGGCACACTGAATCAACTGCTTACATATGTCAACACACTTGCCCAATAAAGTTGATTGTGATTGCTGTTTACAAAGGCAATGACACTTTGTCAGTCAACTGTCTGACATCCTTTGTGGATTTCCTGTTGGTGCTTTAAGTATCCACTGCAGCATCCTCTCTGAGCACAATACGTTTATGTTAATCCATATCCCCCGAACAACATTTAAAATTGATGACAACTAATTTACCGGCAAAAAGGTATTGTTTATTCATAGGGTTTGCTTTGTAAATTCCCTAAAAAGATGAAATCCCCACAATTGCCTGTCTGTACAATGCCACATAGAATGAATAATAAAAAAGCCAACACAGAGACAAAAGGAAAAGGGGAAACAATGGGATTATCAATCATAAAGAGTCTCCAAACACAATGTGACAAAGACGAACAAAGATAAATAATTAGCTGTAACATTTGACAATTTCATTTACAGGCATCAACGTAATATGGGTAATGTAGCATGCAGGGACTTCAGCCTATTGATCTTATAGATGTGTTCAGAGGCTGTGGGAGATGTGAGCACCTGTCACAGTGATATCTAACAGACTGATCTGAACTGCTGTACTCAGATGAGACTGAATCCAGAAGGAAACACATCAGATTCTTACTAAGGTATCTTGACCATGTTTTATTCTTTAACCCCCATAGGTGAGAATGGCTCGTTACAATGTTATTGTTGTGTGAGGAGAAGGCCCAGATCAGCATTGGGTAAATAAACTAAACTTAAGATATCACTGATCCCATTTAATAAATATTTCTCAGCCCCAACATGCCATCTGGGATGAGGGACTCTTGCCAGTATGGTATCTGCATCTCATGGCAGGGTTCCAGCTGAATTCAGAAATGCAAAGCAGCAGCACAGATACAAGGGCTACATGTGCAGAGGAGTGCCGCACAGCCAGAGCAGTAGATTTATTTGTAAATGTACGCCTGCGATGCCACTCTCTGTTAAGCCCCTCCGTCAGCTCAGCCTGCGTAATGTGAGGGGAAGTGTCACCCTGTCACCGCCATGCCAGGGATCAGCCCGCTGTTTGTGTGTACCGCGAAACCGAGCCAAGCTTTGAGGAGGAGGAGGAGGGGTGAAGATGACACAGAGGCTCTTTCATCTAATCCTTGTGGTGTAATTTGCACCTCAGTAAGTTTAATTGATGACTACTGATCAAATGCTTGCCTTTGAAAATAAAAATCTTTTGGATTGTTATTTTCCCCTTGAACCTGCAAAAAGAATTCTTAATGCAGACGATGAGAGGTTGGATCAGATTTGGAGGGTTTGAACTTTGTTATAGCTTGTCGAAAAAGTCCTGTGAATATTGAGTTTTTTCCTTTTATTAAACAGAATTAGCTTTGAAACTTCATTAAGAAAACTTGGTTTCAGTGGACTTTTTTATCTTCTGCACACTGCAGCAGCAGAAGCATATGCACCTGGGCTCTGTGTGTACGTCTTCCTCCAGAGATCCAACCTGAGCATCAACGTCATTCAGACAAACGGATAGTGACAGGCCCAGCTTATCGGTGTCAACGTCAGACTGCTCTCCGGGACTTTGATTCCGCACTTTTCCCACAGCTCAACAGAAGGCTGTGCTTTGCAAAACAAACCAACAAACAGGCAACCTGAAGAGTGTGATGAAAGAGTAAACAACATGGCCCTGGTAACATGCCCCATAACCATGACACTTCCTAAGTAGGTTAGCATGCAGGGTAACCTAATTTAGCACGTGTGTCTGATTGGAGTGAGAACATGCTGAGAACTTCAGGAAGTTCCCAGTGAAGCTGATGGAAATTGATCTGTCTCAGGACCTCGGCCTTGAAAAAAAAAAATCAAATGGCCCTCCATTAATGTCCTTGCACGTGTACAAAGCAGTTCATTATCAAGAAAAATTATAGGGAGTCAATCTATTGATGTTGCCTAACTAATTGTAAAGCAGGGGATTCAAGAGCAGATGTTGCATTTCAAAGCAGTTGTGAGCAAGGAGACAGGTTATGATTTATGCTAAAATGTGTGGCTTCAAAGCGTCGAACGCGGCTTCTAAACAAATTGAACAAGTCAAGCGCTATTCACCCAGGACCAGGAGGGAGCCCGGCGCATGTAGATCAGAGGCGCACGGCTGCCGCTTGTAATATCACTCAGTGGAGGAGGGGTCCCACCGGGGAGAGGCAGCACAGAGAGGCAGCACAGAAAGGAATTATGTACGAATGCAGCTGCAACACCTGCACAGACCCCCCCCATCCCCACCCCCCACCCCATACCCACCCTCTGCTACCCTCCTGGAGCATCCTCCACACAGGGGGGAGTGGAGAGGGGTGGGCAGCACCTTGAGACTTGACATCCTTTCTGTGGATGGCACAATTATTTGGGAGGAGATCGAAGAGTTGGTAGAAGATAGGAGGCCTGTGTCAACATACTGATGCAATTTTAGTAAACACGGATAAAGTCAAGTTACTTGTAGAGAAGATTGGTGGATGGGGGGGGGGGGCATTAAAATGTGTTTATCACTGTTGTCTTCTAAATGAGGCAGGCTGCGGGGAACGTCTTTGGGAAAACAGAAGATATTTGACTGGACTAATCTCTGATCTTACTCAAACATCACAGGCAAAGCTTATTGAAGTAGAAATAAGGGAATTGAATAAGTGGGAATTATGGGGTAAAGTCCTCATTTCACATTCAATAAAGTTGAATTTAAATAGAAAAAGATGTTTAAAGGATTGCATATATTAGTTAATGTTACACCCTGTTAGAAGAATTGCAAAAAGGTGTATCATCCTGAATTTTACATCACAGAAGTCTTCCTCCTTGTTGACGATACCATACATGGAAATAGACAGCCTGCACGGACTTCTCTCATAAGTCATTTTTCCGTCTGTTTTCTTCCATTTGATGCTGCCTAAATTGGGACGGGAGAAACGAATCTCTAAATTTTTAATTAACTTCACAACATCTGCACTTGTGCTTTGAGAGCAGCGAGATTTCCTTTTAACCTATTCCAGCACATTTGCACACCAAGGTAAATCTTGATGCTGGCACTCTTACAGAAAGGAAGGGAAAAAAATCAAAAATGGAAATGAACTCTCACTTGTGTGTGTAGATCAAAGAGGCAGAATTATTCAACTTTTTGCCATAGCTTGATCTTCAAAAAAGAAGAGAGGGAAAAGTAGGGGAGATCTAGATGGATGAGTCGGTTTGAGTTAGAGTGTTCTTCACTTGTTTTATGAGCTTCTTCTTTTTCATCTGGTCTTTTTATTTGTACATCATAGTGACTTTAATGATTCATTTCTGTGCTGGTTGAATGCTCAGGTAAAATCTGTGAATGCTTGGGCGCTTCTTTGACTTTACTCCAAATCATGCTTTAAAAACTCCTCTCTCAATTAATTTCATTAATTTTCTCAAAAGTGTGTAAGGTCTCTATCCATCACTGTTTCAACCTCATTAAGACAGAAAAAATAAAAAATAAGGAACTGATATTCACTTTTATGAATAAAACACCCTGTTGTATACCATTTGATATGAACAGAGGAGTTGCAACTTAGTGCTTTAAACATTTAAATCAAGTGGAACATGATTATTTTTCCTTATTTAGAACCAGGCATAATGATGATAATAAAATAAATTGATGAAGCTCTCAAACAGGACTCGCAAAATGGTTTACAAAATACCCAACAATAAAACGCAAAGAAATGTTTAAATCTGACAGAAAGGCAAAGAAAATAGAAGATGCACAACTGGTTGACTAAAAAGACAGTACATAAAATGTTCAGTTTAAAAATTACACAAAAGCATTTGATAGAGATAGCAGTAAATAATAAATACTGTAAGAAAAATTGCCAGAATTTACCCAAATATTTGAATATCGCCTTTAAAACATCATTCTATACACAAATAGGTGTTTAAACAATTTTGCAAAAGTTTCAAACTCTGTTATGGTTAATATTACTGTAATAATATTCACTTAAGTTGTGCACTTCAAGTTCCTCATATTGTAAAAAATAAAACCCAAATTCCTCAACTGGCAATGACATATTGTGCTTGTGATGTATTTTGAAGCTGAGGCATGCTCAGAAATGATCTAGCTGGTGCAGGACTAAGGTCATGACTCTTCAGTTAATCAAAACATGCATTCAATTTACCAATAAAACATCCCTCAGGTTGGTATGGTCCACAGTTGATCCAAAGTGGGCACTCATAGCTAGTCTCTCTTCATTCCTCCTCTACTCTGCTAATCCGTTAAGAATGCTGCAGGAGTTCACAGTTGTCAACAGAGCTTTCAATCATGACATCACATCTCTGCTCTTTGGCATTAACTCAAGAACAGTGAACACAAATCAGCATGGAAAGGCCAAACTGGCATGTTTGAGGAAAAAGGCTTGATGTGTATTTTGTCCCATCTGTTAGAATAGAGGGATACTTTGGCTTCACTTTTGGGGAGCGGTTGTGCTGTCTATATTGTTATGGTTGTATAAGAATAGAAGAAGAAGGGGCAACAGTAATAGTTGAGAGATGACAAACTTTCACAAAACTTAACTGATTTTATCTCTAAGAGGGCAACTTTTAATATTTCCACATATAGAATTTAAGAAATGAGGGTCTGATCTTTTATTTATATATCTATTGCACATGCAAAAAACAAAAACATTTCTCCTCCATAACAAGAGCTAAGATAATACAGACTTGAGAAGTAAATACAACAGTAACTAACCACTAACTTAAGTGACAAGAAATTTGTAGGGGGAGCCAAAAAACCCATAAGGACTTGTAGAGTGGCCATCCTAAATTAATTAAACTAAACTCCTTGTTTTGAATACCTCCACTGCTACAGTGTTTGCCGTCAGGTCTGATCTCTCTGAAATCAGAGCAAGGAGAAGTGTCCACCTCCTCCCCTCCCTGCTCACAGGCATCTGCACGGGCAGTCCTGACTGATGTGGTGATATCACAGTACACCAAAGCTCCTTTAACAAGTCTCCCTTTGATAGTGCACACACAATGGTGTCTCTATAAGAAAGCCCCTTACCTGCGTGTGTGCATGTGTGTTAGGGGGGGGCAGGCAAAGGCTCAAAAGGGAGCAGCACAGAGGAAAAAAAAATGCTAAATGAGACAAAGCCGGTGCTGGATCAAGAGTAACAAAAAACTTTAGTGTATTTGCTTTTCCTTTTCTGTCCACAAGTGGGCACTGCTCTCTTGCTGTATCCACTTTGTAATGTCACTGTGGATACAAATAGATGACAAGGTGTAAAATAAACATGCGTATGTACATATTATGTGAAAAATGTGTCTGACATAAGGATTGACAGTCATCAAATGGTTTCACAAGTCTTACAGTGATATAAATGGTATCCATGATCAAAAGTAAATTTGAGGTTTTGAGATAACCACTATCATTATCAATCAGTATTACACATTAGATCAAAACACTGTGAAGAAAGCGGGGGTCACTCCAGTATGGCTCTAAAACTTCAATTAAATTTCATAGAATGTATATGTATTTTATATGTATATGAGTATATGTATAGCACATTACATTAAAATATAAATTCAATTAGCTTTACAGGGGATAAAAAGACACAAACACTAAACAAACAATCAATAGGAAACATTAGATAAATAAGTTCAGAATAAAAATCTACTTTATAACATGACATTGTACCAACTGATACAACACACACACACACACACACACACACACACACACACACACACACACACACACACACACACACACACACACAAAAAAAAACAACAACAACGTAGGCACAAGATAAAAACATTGTTTTACGACCACTCTTAAAGAAACTTAAAGTTTCCACAGATCAGCAAGTCATAGTGTCAAAATGTCCTTTCACCTGATTTAGTTTGACTTTAGGTTAATTCAGGAGGCTTCTACCTGATGTTCTGAGGCATCTGATTAGTAGTCTGTGAGCAGGTGAAACAGTTATTACATTTTTTTTGACTGCATGGACACTCAAATCAAAAGTATTACACAATTATTAAAACCTTACGCTCAAGGAACAAAACATCGGCTCAGACCTGCACCACAATACACACAGTGATTTGCAAAACACTAAACACACTTTAATAAATTAGACACAGAAGTATATCATGATGTCACTTCCTCGCAATTCCAAAGCACTGACTGTCAAATTACCACACCTATGAGCCAATTGGTTAAACACAGCCATCAGGTGTACAAACACATGAATGCTTAATTTTTAAGCTTGGTCTTGTGTAGTGTTTGGTGAATTTATTGTATATTTGCACTTTCTCTGTATACTTCACTTACAGTACTCTTATCACTGAGAAGTAGAATTTCTAAAAGTGTTTTAGGTTAGCAACAGCAGTGTGTAACTGGTTCAAACAGAATTAAAAATGTTTTTCGATTGCTTAAACACGGTTTTGAAAACAGGGCCCATTTTGTCAAAACACTACACACAATTCACACAACCACACACACAAAAGCGGCAGAACACCTCAGATCCTTTGCACAATGAAACACTCTTGTAAAAACTATACACTAATTTATCAAAAACATATTTTTTACCATATGAAACACACTCATTTCATATGACTTACAGTTTTTTTACGACTGAATAAACACTAAAATCAAAAGTATTACACATTTAACAAAACCTTACACTCAAGGAGCAAAACACTGGCCCAGATCTGCACCACTATAAGCACAATGTCAGCCTTACACTTTTTGCAAAAAACAATACACACAGTGATTTGTTTCATATGGTTTTGATAAATCAGTGTAAAGTTTTTACAAGAGTGTTTAATTGTGCAAAGGGTCTGAGGTGTTCTGCCACCTGTGTGTGTCATTGTGTGAATTGCGTGTAGTGTTTTGTCAAAATGGGCCCTGTTTTCAAAATCGTGTTTAAGCAATCGAAAAAAAAAAACCTGTAAGGTGCCATAAAGATCTTTGTAGGGCAGAAGTATTCTTTTTTAAATTCAGTCCTGCACTGAACTGGAAGCCAGTGGAGATTTTTCAGTTCTTGTGTACTGTGACCTATTCTTTAGGTCCCTGGTAGCACTTTTTTTTTTAGAAAGTCCAGCATAACAGTAGTCAAATCTACTGATGAACCAGTTTTTCAGACTAGGGTTGGGACAGGAAGCACCTCAGTTTGGAAATGTTCTTCAGCTGTAAGAAGACTGTCTTTGTAATAGCTGTGATGCTGAAAGTTTAAATTTGCATTGATTATGACACCCAGGTTCCTGATATTTTAACAGTACTGAAGAGGAAATGATGATGCAAAAGAACAGTAACTTCTACAAGAAAAGATCTGTTATGGATTTTTCAGGATTTTTGTGAAAGTATTATTGTTGAAACACTAAAAGAGTACTCCACAACTGAACTCTTGTAGCCTACTGGTTGATAAAATAAATAACTAATGCTGTAACAGGTCATGCAACCTGTCTGCTTTGGCTCTTCCTGAGGTTTCTTCTTTCAGTTCCATTTCCTATTTAATATCAAGATGAAGAGGACAAAGGGTTTATTAAACTGTTATGACTCCAAAGCCATTTTAGCTGAATGTGTTTTTTTGTGTGGCATAAATAAAAATGACCTGACTTGAATAAATGGGAATACTTCTTTTATAAGCACAGAGCTGCTGAGCAGTATTTTCTGTTTATTCTGAAGGAAATCTCTTGAGTTATAGAGCTCCCACAAAACATAAGTGCTTCTATTTTTGAATACAACTCGCTGCAAGGCCTGTGCCAAGAAAATGTAACAAGATGACAAAATCGCTTTGGTTAAAGCGTCTGCTAAATGACATTGTAACATTGTAACAAAATAACCCTACTGATCTAAATAGCAATACAATATGTTGTTACTTTAAAATAAACTTCAGATTTATGCAGTGACATAAGGTTTTTCACAGGGAGTTGAGAAAAGTGTCCCTCAAACTCTGGTCTATTGGTTCATCTGGGCAATGTGATCTGGGTTCTCACTCATATATTATTTATGCAAAACATCTGCCAAAGTTAATGTGACAACAAGAAGTTTGGCAGTGGATCAGTCACAATTTATCTTCAGGGACAAACCTCTACAAGACCAGTAGCTGATGCGTTTTTGTTATGTTCATGTTTCTGAAGCCGCAGCCTCAAAGTGGCAGTTATTGTGGGAAATTATATCAATGAGGAAAATATGTTTCTGGACATAGTGGCTGACATTATGGTATGTTGTCAGAAAATATTAAGTGTGTACTAAATTTTTGGTCCCTCTTGGGAGCTTAAACTGGCAACCTAAAACAAGCTTGGCCGGCCTGTGTCATGTTGGACTGCTTTGCTGTCTTCCAGAGAGACATTCACCGTCATTAAATCTTTTTGATTGTTTACTTATTTGTCTACAAGTCTAAAATGATCATTTTTTGACATTACATTTGTATTTCTCTCTCTAGGATACTATACAGTTTTACTGCTGCTCCATTTGTGGCACTTCATCCTTCAAGTTTTGCAAATATGATGTATTCAATTATACCTGAGCTTGTGAAGATCAAGCTACTTCATGCCAATTATAACCATGACCATATCGGTGTGGTCTGGTAGGTTATGATTCCCTTTAAAAACACAGTAAATGTGTAACACGTTTGTGCATCAATCAGTGTTTGTAAAGCCCCTCTCTGAGGCTATTGACAAGCTCAACAAAAAAAGAAAAAAATCAGGAGAGCCTCACACAGCCAGTGAGGTGGGGGGGGGGGCTCTTGGCTTTGTCTGCCTGTTGAGTGGGGCCATCAGATAACAGCCAGGACAATGGCGCTCCATTCTGAGGGCTCTCTTAAATGAGCAGGAAGCGGCGGTGAGCGCCTAGCTGAGGCTTCTGGTGGACTCCCAGGGGTCTGCTCAGCCCTGACGGAGCACGCCACTGCTGAATGGCTGTAGAACAGGAGAGGAAATGAGAAGCTAGTGGCCATCCAGCTGGAGCCACGGGTGCCCTTTGATGCTGGAAGAGTTTGGATGGGAGCAAGGTAAAGGTGATGGAGAGGTAACAGGAGAGGAGAGGAGAGAACTGAAAGGTAAGGTGGTGGCAAGCAGGGAAAGGAAGGGACAAATGGGGAAAAAAGAAAACAAGAAAATGAAGACTAAAAAAATGATCATCTGGAGTTGCATCATGAAATATTGTAGACACAATTGAACTGTGCTTACGTATGCACTTTACCGGTCCTTGTTGGAGAAACATAATTCCTAAGGAAAATTGTAATCACAGATTGTGATGATATGTCATTAGACATTTCACATCATGCAGCTGACTCTTCTGAGCTTAAATGTTAAAACAAATCTCCCTTTCAGTTCATAGAAAACCCAAACTAAAATGCATCCTTTCTATAAAGTATCAGTGATTCATGCACCAAGGACCCGATAGTTTGAATCTCTTGCACGTGACTCTTTGGCAGCGGGCAGGAGACCAGACTCTAAGAACCATTGTATAACAAAGCATCAATAATACCTCTATAAATACACATTTTCTGGCACAATATAATGAAAAACAAAAGCTTTTTTCTTTCCAAGCGTTACTTGTCTGGCCTCAGATGTATGTGCATGAGTGATAGCACAGGGTAGCAGGAAGGAGGTTTGGCAGTGGCCACCAGTACGGTACAGGGCCCACGTCTCCATGCCCTCCACCCTGCTGCTTTAAGCTTGGTACGTGCTGCAGAGGGGGTAGGTGATGTGAACAACTTAAGAAAATTATGTCAGAAAATCCACTGCAGGAGTATTTTTGAATGGTATTCATGATGACTGGTCAATGGCATTTTGAGCCTGTGAAAGAACTAAGGCTGTACATGTACATGGTTCAAGCTAGTGCTTCATGTTTGATGAATGAAACTGAGATCATTGCATGCCAATAATCAATACAGTCAACATAACTAAGAGGCAGCTTCAAACTTGTATGGTAGGTGGTATGACAGTAAAACAAGGCTGTGTAAGATAAGACTGAAATTGTTTAGGATAATCTCAGCGTTGACCCTCAGTTTGGTCATTATAAAAATTAAGGCCTACTTGGAGAGGTACCAGGTAAGAAGTATGTCTTAATGCTTTTTTGTTGTCATTTTGGTCATGTTTTCATATGTAGACCAAACGGCAACCTTAAAATATGAAGCAAATGAGGAAGACTTAAAAACTGCAGTTCATTCCACTTCAGGCTGACTGCAGAAACAAAGGAAACAAAATACACACCCATTAAAAAGAAAAGATCTTTACAGCAAAAACAAACATGTTTACAGCCTGGTTCAAAAAGCGGTTTTGGTCTGAATAGCTCATTTCTGTATCGGCACACACTATATGGGGGTGAATTTTATTGGAACTTGTTATTTTTGAAGATATTATACTTCAGAGTTTGCCTAAATAAGGACATGGCTGATTTGATTGACCGGCAGGCACCCTGTTACTGTTAGAAAAGAGGCTAAAGGCCCAACTCTTTACCTCACACTAGTTTGGTTGAGTTCAGAATTTCCAATATGGCACCCACCGCGAAAGACTTCAAAATAGGGCTTCAGAAACAGATGGGTGGCGTCACAGATACTACGTCCATTTATCATATAGTCTATGGTGTATAGACAAATGGCTGACATTAGGTTTGAGATTTTTTAAACAAACCAAGTTTTAACGAAATATCAGGTCCAGGACAAGCTTTCTGGAAAAAGGTTAAATTGAACAACTTCCAACTGTTTAACACCACGAATGACATTCCAGTCACCTAAATTACACCAAGGTTCAGAAATCTCAGACACAAATTCCCATAATAGATACTGTTTACCTAAATTGAACCAAAACTGTTGAATGGCCAGATACCAGGGTTTCTGATTAAGCCATGCCCTTAAAATAAAGGCACACAATTCTGACGACTTGTCAAGTCATCAATTTGGGGCAACGAGGACTACACACCTACTCTGAACTCATTGTGAGGTAAACCTGGTTGCACTGCTGATTCTCAAGGACCCACTCCACCAGAGGCTCACGCACAAGATAAAATACTAGAGTCACTACAGTGCAAAATCCTGTTCCCCTCAACCTGATCCCTGTAGCTTATTTAACAGACAGAATCTTTTCAGGACATAAGAAAACTGTACATCTTTTACTAAACACAGTTGTGTTTATTTCACAATAAAGATCTCTACTCCTATATTTAACACACCATTTCATGTGGATTACATGTGGGAGTGTAGTTGTTTGAATGTACCTCTGTGCCAGTCACATACACTACAATGTACAGTAGGGTGTTACCTTAGTTGTTTGAAAGACAACACAGGGAAATATTTATTCTCTGTTGTAGGAACCCTTTAAGTGCTCTGCAGCAGAAAGTGAATTTAGTGTTGACAGGAGCGTTGAGTCGAAGCAGACAATGCAGCAGCAGCTCTTTCAATGAAGTTCAAGGCTGTGTCGCCGTTGTATACTTGAGCTGCACAATGCTTTGGCATGGGTAAGGAAGTGACACATCCTACAGGCAGACTCTCCAGTTGACCCTCTGTGGATCAAAACAGATCCTTTACATGATTCAGTAAATCTTCTTGTTGCAATGTATGGGAGTTAAACCAAACTGCTTTAATGAATAAGAATTATGTTTCATCCTTACCTGTATGTCAGCAAGAGAAAGAATGTGAGACAGATTATTGTTTTTAGCTCAACCTGTTTCAAAATACTGATTAATATTGGTTATAAAGTTTATATATTGATAGGTAGTATTTTTATTGTATCTTTGTTCCTGTAAAGTTTGATAGTACCATGATAGTACCTGAGTTTTTGATTGTTTACTTATTGCCACAGCTGTATATATACAGCTGTGGTATGAAGTATGTACACACACATACAGATTAATATTATTTATTTACCCTTTAAATCTTCAATAATCACATCTACTTTGACAACTAACATTATATCCAAATGTTTTACATCCCCAGGTATATTTTTTTACTTTAAAAAGTGTTGAAACTACATGGCAACATTTCAATCTTCTAAGCTTTTGACTAATATACATAAGTTTATGTGCCACATCAAATCGTAAAGAAAGATACTGGCATTCAACTGCCAATAATGTAGCATCTGGAGGGGCTAATCAGATTTCATGGGGGGGCCCAAGCCACCCTTGGTTGCCCCTCTGGACCAGCCCCTGATCATATGGTTTATTATACGTTTTATGACACTGACTGCTGTATAATTAACTACTCTGTATGTAAAGGCCGAATTAAGGACAGGAGTGTATAGTAAAAGATTTCAACTCTCTGTGCAACACATCAGTTTCATGCTCTGTATTGGCACTATGCTAAATTGCATCATCCTAATTAAATACAAAAAATAAAAGAAAAAATCAAATTCAATTGTATTACCCACCATGAGACTAAATACATCTGAGTGGGTTTTTTTTCCAAGTATGGCACCACATCCTGACAGGGGACAGACAGGACTGTGGCTATCAGCAAGGAAAATAATGTCAGATGGGAATTCACATCTCACCTTTTGTTCTCTTCAGATGATGGACAGGCTGCCTAGGAAAGGTGTTGACCTTTTTATTGTCTGTTTTGGTTTGTTTGGTGTCTTAGTGGAGGAGCAGCAGACACTGGACTCTTTTAAGTGCACCTCCCTCACCAGCAGCACACTGATAGATAACTTTACATAATCCACCTTCCACCTCATTAAATGGAAACTGGCAGTATGATCATGTGCTTAACCTTAGCTAAAATACATTATGCCCTTAAGACATTGTCTTTGTTGTTCCCTTAATGAGAACATAAAATCCATTTGTGGAGGATGCTTCATTTGCGCACACACAGTTCCTTGGGGAGCCTGTGGATGTAGGCGGGTGCTGCCTCACCCGCCCAGGAGATGGATGACCCAGATGTTTGATGAATGGACCTGACTAGTGTAGGTGTGGTGGAGGTCAGGAGACGTTCATCATTAGTAACAAAAGAACATTTTGGAACTCATTTTGAAATAAACAGGACTCACGCAAAGTTAATAACAGCTTTTAAAGCCTGGTTATAAAAGACAGATTGAATCACTGTGGCCATGGATGTATATGAATTATAAATGTGAACATCAGAGGGAATATCTCCACAGATCTTTGATAAAAATCAAAGAAATCAAAACATGGATAATCGCATGTACAGTCAAGAACAAAGTGTGTTTGACACTGGCTAAAGAATGCAACATTTGTTCTGTTATTGTATCGGCTAAATAATACAACCTGACAAGCTACAAAAAAATATTAATTTTCCTACACACATCAAAGGGGTTGTAAGACAAATACATGGGTTGTGCTTGCCTATTAACCCCTGCAGAAACCTTGTTTGGCTTATGTGACAAATTTCCAACAAATACATGAGCAGACAGGAAGAATTCTTCAGTGGAACATGATTCATGAAGTCAAACAATGTACATACACGGACAGCTCGAGGAGACGCGCTAATGGATGAAGAGGAGTAACGAAACGGAAAGGGATGGGAGAGGTAAGGAGACAGGGGACACAAGGAGAGGGTTTGGCGGCCAGCAGACAGGCTCATAGACAAGGTCATCTGCAAAGTAACGTGCCATGGGAGGTCAGGACAAGCATCCCATAAAGTAGATAAAGAACAATAGTAGGAACTATAGTCCACAAAAATGACTGGAGCCTCTCCCTGGACGAAAATAATAGAAAGACCCTGGAAGATCAGGACACACACTCAGCATGAAGGAGACAGGGTGGATGAGATATTTTTCTAATGTGATTACTTGCTAATGCATCATGGAGAGCGAGGTATTGGAAATGTTGCCAGATACAACTACAATTGCAATCAAAGGGTGTTTTTACAAGCCTTGAAAACAAACTTCAGCACTTTTTTTTAGTCATGCATGTCTTCCAGGAAAATGCAGCACTTCTTCGAAAATGACAACACTGTGACTTTATCTTTAACACACTCCTCATTCCTGTGGAATAAAGTAAGTCACAGAAAATGCATTATTTAAACAAAGGAAAAGTTTATACCATTCATGTTGAAGGTTTCCAAATAACTGTTATGACATTGGACAGTATAAATGACACATACTCCATGGCTTGGTATGCCCCTCAGGTATTCACGTTCTCATTGTTCAAATTTATATGGGCGGCTGTCTGTGTTATGATGGAGCAGAAGGTTTTCGTCTAGTTTGGGGTTAACACTCCATATCCTTTTCCATTCATTGTTCCTTTAACCACTGATTAATATCTTGTTTAAACAGCCCACAAACACAGACACACAACACACTGACGGTATGTTCATAAATTCTCTTGAGCTGATCAACACAATGGCTCACATTCCTGACATTTAAAGTCACTTATATCACTGCATCTCTCCAGCAGAGACACAGAAATTCTAGAGTATGAATCAAAACAACTCGTGGTTTACTCATGGTCTGTTTATTAGTTCTAGAGAAAGCATTAGCTAAACAGGGACACATTACACTCTGTAGGGGTCCAACCAATGCTTCACCTTTGTTATGCATCACCTTCTCACCTTCACCCTGTTTGGCTCCAGTGTTTTATTAAATAACAACATCACAGACACACACAAAAAAAACATCAGCCCTTATTTTCCTTTTTTTAGAATCAATATTGGTCATTAGTGAAGAATTAAGACATTTATCAGGGTTAAATCATCTGACCTGATTCCAGCATTGTCACTGTATGTGGTATTACCAAACAGACCCCTGCAAATTATGGCTCCATCTGGGTTGATGAGGTGACATGCTGTATAAAAATACAAATGATTTCATATCCATAAAAATGAGACTTCAGTAATGAAATTCACAATGGTCATAATAATACATGATAAAAAATTCAAAACAGATAAACATAGAAAGTGTTTAAAAGATAGAAACAACACTGGAATCATTTAACACAGAGGGATGAAATGAACAAAACAGAAAATTTTATACAATGAATACATTATTTTAATGGTAACATATTGTATCTTATCATAATGTTTCACATAACACTAACATTTGATTATTTGGTATTGTAATGTATTGTATCATACTGTGGTGTATCAATGTATTGGCATTGTATCATATTACATGGCATTGTATTGTAATGTATAAAATCACATTGTATTATATTGTTCTATGCAGCATTTTAGGGTATTGTATACCCTAAACCCTGTTCCATTGCAACATATGGTATTGTATGACATTGTATATTGTATCATATTATATCGTATCGTATCTTATCATATAATACTGTATTGACATGTTGACTGTTGAGTGTTTGTTTGTTCGTTAGTGTTTGTGATGTTTATCGACAAGCTGGTACACTGCACACCAAATTGCCCTCTAGGATTAATAAAGTTCTCTGAATCTGAATTTTATTGCATTTAATTGTATGATATCTTATCATTTTGAATCTTATAGAATGGATAGGTAACATATTGCATCACTACTTGTCTCGTATGTAATGGTACAGTGTGGTGTCACATCGTATCCAATCGTATGGTATTGTGTCATAAAGTAGTGTCCTTTCCAATTGTATTGCACTGTATCGTACAGAATTGTATCTTACAGTTTTGTATTGTATTGTATCGTATCGTATTGCATTGCATCGTATTGCATTGTATCGTATTGCATTGTATCGTATTGCATTGTATCGTATTGCATTGTGTCGTATTGCATGTTATTATTGCATTGTATCGTATCGTATCGTATCATATCGTGTACGTTGTTAAAGTAAGTTAAACAAGGTAAACTAAATACGTTGTTAGAGTAGGCTTTAGTTAGTTTTGAGAGTTTCAACATTCAATGAAGCTGGACCCATGCAGAATACCACAGTTAAAACAAGCAACAGTGGAAAGATCACTTGCTCTGACAGCAGAGATGGTTATTCTGAGAGGTAATAAGAAGGTAAATGTAGGATACTCACTTTCGGGACAACCCAAGTTTCTAAATGTGTAGTCACCTCCAGCACCTGTTGATTGATTCAACTTCTTTAGTTTTGGATCAAGGACGAAGAAAATTATGTAAATCTGTTGGAGCTATTTGTTTATTTTTTGTATTTAGTTGTTTATTTATTTTAGAATTAATATGTAGTATTAGTTGTTAGATGTATCCAAACCATTATTTTTATAGGTAGTTTAAGTTAGATTTGGGGGACATATGTTTTGCTAGTCATTTGTAGTCATATTTAAATTTTTGAAAATGTAGTATTTATTTTGTTTGTTTGGTAATTAGGAACTGTGGGCACCTGAGGTTATTTAGGTAAGTAGGTGGCAGAAGGCCAGCATGCACCTGGGTGAGCCTATGTTTTTTTACCAGTGCAAGAGAGGCAGCAGGAGCCGTGATTTTCTTTGTTCCTTTTGTTTGCTTGCTTGCCATCAAAAATAAACCATTGGAAACCGCTGAACTTTTGCATGGACATTGGACCTCTTTTGCCTGGGTACACTATATCCCCACGGTGCATCAGTGACCCTTTGATTAGTTAAAGTTGGAGTTTGATACTTTAATTATTCTTTGAGTATTTTACGACAAATGGCCACCACACTATCATAATAGAAACAGTAGTTGGATTTTGTTCTGTGTAACAATACAGGTATATGGCATTGCATGTGCTTTCTTTTGTAGTCTCAGTCATTCATTTGATGGGAGAGGTTCATTCACAGCACCCAAAACTTTTACATTGTACATTCCCTGGAGCCAGACTGACCCTCTCTTGAGACTGGGATTTCCTTCTGCCTCATGCTCAAACTTTAGTAGATTCTTATCATGCCAATAGGAATTTTAGGTTTTCAGGCTAGACCTGACACAGTTCTTTAATGCCAGAATCCACTCCTCTACTGTTTCATCACTCTTATCTTGTATTTATCCAAAGCTTCCTTGTATTCACTCCTGTCTGACAAGGAACATCTCAATCATCGCATACAATCTCTGAACAGTCGAGTCAAGGTGTGGTTTGATCCATGAACCAGGCTGCCATGTGTGATTGAGTTTCACAGGATTCCCATGAGTACCAGACTCTTTTCCTTATGGCTACACGGTTTAAACGCCCACCCATTACAGACATCCATCCTTATCGGAAATGAACTCCTTGCTAACAGACATGGTTTGGGGTTACACCTCAAACATCACAATACAACTTTGATCTATGTAGTCAGTTCACAGTGGTATACATTGTATTACTTAATTGTGCCTCCTCTGAGCTTTACCTCCCGCACAGCTCTCTGGAGGCAGGACAGGGCAATGTAAGGGATGTTGTGTGTGTGTTCTTGGAAGGAGGGATTTCTAGAGAAAGGCCTGACTTTTTTCTACTTGTTGAAAGAAAATCCTTTTAGCAGTAGGACCCAGATGGATTTGTAGGAAGAAAAACAGTGGACCAGCACACCTTTATGATGTTGGAGGCAGGACAAAGATGTAAAAAAAAGTAGTTGAACACTGTAACAAAGCAGGCTGAGCTTTGAGCCATGTCATTGGCTAAGAAGAGTCAGACAGGAAAATGCAATGGCTCTTGAGGTCAGGGTAGAGTCTGGTATAAATGTATTGCCACAGACAACACTTGTACCGACTTTACAACAGCAACAACAGGTTCCCCATCATCACTCATCTCCACAAGGACAGTATGAGCGCTTCCGTGGCCGTGTATAGGAATATTTACTCGGAGGACCGCTTCAAACAGGCCTACGGCTCCGATGACGACACGAGTGGAAGTTTGCGGCTGCGGGAGAAGCTCGCCGAGAGGTGCAGGTGTTCAAAGCGAGCATGCTTCCACCTGTTGAAGGAGAGGGTCCCTATTTTCAGCTGGCTGCCGAGATACAGACTCAAGAAATGGATTTTAGGAGATACTATAGCGGGACTGACAGTTGGTATTCTTCACATACCGCAAGGTAAATAAGTCAATACATTAATTAATTAATCAATTTTAAATTATTCAGTTTTCAAATGAGACGTATAAGGCAGGACTAGACCGTCGTTACATTATTTATGGAGAGCTAATTTAAGCCTACCTGCCAGCAATCACTTGCAAAACACCATAGAATACTATTTTTTAAATGTGTTATATTATTTATTATAACAAAAACAATAACAATACGTATATCTAACAATGTATAAGGCATTATGATATGATTATTGTAATAAACAAGAATAATTATTGGAAAATCTGAGTATATATTGCAAGGGAAAATTTCATCAAACTTATAAAAAGAAAAACGTACATAACAATAATGCCAATTTTTAGTATTTGCAATGTTGTAGATATGTCTGAGTGTAGGCTCAGTAACATCAATCATCCTTTTTGGGAACAAGGATACAAGCTGGAAAACAACATTCATTATACATTCCAAATGGGTATTAAAGAAAAATGTATTTAATAATAAACTGTCATTTTTTCCTGCCTTTCTTAAACAGGCATGGCCTTTGCTTTGCTTACATCAGTGGCTCCAATATTTGGCCTCTACACCTCCTTCTTCCCCGTGGTCCTCTATATGTTTTTTGGCACAGGTCGACATGTGTCAACAGGTAAGACATATCAGGAAGCCTATAGATAATATGGGGAAGAACAGCAATCTTTATTTATCTATTTTTGTCTTTGCAATATGGAGAAGTATGTAAATGGGTCAATTATTTTGTGCATGCTCTATAAACACCATGATAGGACTCATTGTGTTTTTCACCTTCACTGAGATAATCCATCTTCTCTCAGGTACCTTTGCAGTGGTGAGTCTGATGACTGGCTCTGTGGTGGAGCAGCTGGTTCCAACTCCACTGGAGATGAACTCCAGCTCCCCTGAAATGGCAGAGTTTGAGGGCCAGAGGATCGGAGTGGCCTCTGCTGTAGCACTGCTCTCAGGAATTATTATGGTATGATAGTTTAGGGACTGAACACAGATATTTAATGAAATGTTGAATTAACACTTGCAGACTCAGATCATAATTCAATCTTTTGTTGCCCAGCTGTGTATGTGTGGCCTTCAGCTGGGGTTCCTCTCCACCTATCTGTCAGAGCCGATTGTGAAGGCCTTCACTAGTGCTGCAGCCTTCCATGTTACCATCTCACAGCTGCAAAGCATGCTTGGGCTGCGGCTCCCTCGCCACACTGGGACATTCTCTCTCTTCAAGGTGAGCAGTGATATACGATCATATCCTGTCAACCATTTTAAAGGTGCTTTTATTTTGGTAACTGTTGCTGTTTTCATACAACTTATTGTCTTGTGTGTTTAGACTTTAGCATCAGTGATGGAGAACCTGCCTCACACCAACATGGCCGAGCTGCTCATCTCCTTGGTGTGTTTGGCTGTCTTGGTGCCAGTTAAAGAAATAAACATGCGTTACCGGCATCGCCTGCGGACACCTATACCTATAGAGATCCTCACAGTAAGTCAGCTGGATTTAAGAATGCTGAGGGTGCATTTATAATACAATCGAATATTATAAGTGATGATTTTACACTTTATTTTTTAGGTGATCATTGCTACAGGTGTGGCCTATGCCTCTTCATTGGACTCTTCCTATAACATTGAGATAGTGGGCCACATCCCAGCAGGGTAATCATCTATGCTTGCACAAAAAAAAAAAAGTACTAAAAGTACTAAAGCAGCTTCCTGTATTTGTTTATTAACTTTCATTCTCTTTCTTTCAGATTCCCGAAGCCTCAGATGCCCGCCTTCCACACTTTCCCTGACATAGCTGGAGACACAATAGCAATCACATTTGTTGGATATGCTGTATCGGTGTCCCTTGCGATGATCTATGCAGACAAACATGGTTATTCCATACATCCCAACCAGGTAAAGTGTGGGATTATCACAGCTTCTTATTAAGATGTTTCATTTTCACAGCTCTGCTAACATGTTGCTTTGAATCTGTGTTATGATTCAGGAGCTCCTGGCTCATGGCATCTCCAACACTGTGTCATCTTTCTTCACCTGCTTCCCCAGCTCAGCCACTTTAGCCACCACTAACATACTGGAGAGTGCTGGTGGATACACACAGGTATACATGTCATTTTTCAGCAGCTGAAAGAAACATTTTCCTGAAAGCTCTCAGATTTATTTTTGCAAAGCTGCACAGAAAAGGTTATCTGGCCCATTTTAAATATTTGATAAATCATATTAACAGTCCTCTATGTCTTGTTTTACTAACCTCAGTTATTACTGCCTTTATAGAGCAGTATCTAAAACACTTTGGGATTATTCATAAAGGATTTGTATCATGTGTATTCCTGCAGCTCTCCGGCTTGTTCACAAGTCTGGTTGTTCTGATTGTCTTGCTACTGATCGGACCACTGTTCCACTTTCTACCCAAGGTGAGTATCTATGAGTGTATCTCTACAAGCACAAGAATAAAAATAAAAAGGAAAGGCATTCATCTATTCCTTTTTCTCTCTCCGCAGGCAGTTCTGGCATGCATCAATGTGACCAGCCTCAGGCAGATGTTCCTGCAGTTCCAGGACTTACCCGAGCTGTGGAGAATCAGCAAGATTGACTTTGTAAGATCAATGATTGTGGTTACGGAACAAAAGGCATTGAAGTAAAGATGGCATAATCCACTTTCCTTGATATTAACTTGGCTTGTACCACCATATTAATACCTTCATTGTTAACAGTTATATCCTGAGGTGACAATATGATATTGTCTTTGTGCAGATGGTATGGGTGGTAACCTGGCTCTCTGTTGTGATACTGAACGTTGACCTTGGCCTTGCCATCGGAGTGGTTTTCTCTATGATGACCGTCATCTGCCGCACACAAAGGTACATTTTCTATTCTAGTCACTAAGTACAAATACATCTGTGCAAACCTGCCTCTGCTCTCACCTAATTCTCTACAAAATACATAACATGCACATCAAAGAGTTAAAACAAGGACTTAAGAAATCTGACTGATCTTTGGAAAGAGCTACAGTATGTCAAAGACATCCAAGGGATGATGTGTTTGACATCTTTATTGGAGCTTCAAATACAGAGATGCAGAGAATCAGTTTATACCTGTCAAGCGTTGTGAATATGTTGCTTCATGTTGTATTAACCCTGGTTTCCCATGATTCAACAGGGCTGGCTGTTCAGTGCTTGGTCGGGCCAGCAACACAGAAATCTACAGACCACTGGAGAACCACAGCAAGGTATGTTACATATGTGCTAATATGCTTATATGTTTATATATATGTATGTCCTATGCATAAAAATACAAATGTAACACACATTGTTAACAGGGTCTTATACCTTCAATTTCAGGCAAATAAGATATTTATCCTTTCAAAACAGTAACAAGCATAATCTCAGAAATGCTTCAACACATCCTGATGTTAACACTTTCCTGTTTCCTTTCAGTGCTATGAGGTGCCAGGAGTAAAGATCCTGACTTACAACGGACCTATTTACTATGGCAACCGCAGCTTCTTCAGAGAGGAGATGAGCAGGCTGCTGGGCCTGACGCCAGAGAAGATCCGCAGCCGAGAGAAGGCCAGGAAAGCCCTGGAGAAACGAGAGAGAGAGACCACCGTCAACACTGTGGTATGACTTCTGCGTTCACTGCTTGAGATGAGTAAGAATATAATGTTCACACTGTGGTATTTAATTCAATTCTTAATGATTTTTATCCCCCTCCATCATTGTTTAGGAAAGAGGCATTGCAAACACATCGTTTTCCTCAGAGCATGAGTTCTTTAAATCTGGTAAGTAATGCTAACTTTTAAATGGTTATGATACTAAATAAACATAGCTACAAAAAAGTGCAGATTTTTTTATGTTGATTAAGGACAAACTACAATACTTTAACCATTACACATGACAATGTTTCAATTGATCCTGTTTTCCTCCTTTCTGTAGAAACCTCTGAGAGCGATGTTCAGGCAGTGTTAATCGATTGCAGCAGCGTCATATTTGTTGATGTTGCTGGAGCAAGACTCTTTACACAGGTAAGTCAAGATACCATACATAACACGCCACATGTCCACATCAAAAGGCTCTTCTTTTCTCCATGCATCATGTTCATTCAACCAGTTTCTCTTCACTTTTTGCAGATGTGTACTGAATGCCAGAAAGCTGGAGTTCATGTTTATCTGGCAAACTGCAATGGTAAAGTACTCAAATACCTATTTGAAAGTGTGTCTATGCTGTTTTCTTTTTGTAACAATTTATGGAGAGTTTTTTTTTTTCAAATTTATGAGGGATGTTTACATTTTTTGAAATTATTTGCATACACTGATCAATGATTTCTGTCCCCTTAGAGAGCGTCTTAAAGATCCTTACATCGAGCGGTCTTATGAACTTCATGAACCCTCAGCACATATTTGTCACAGTTCATGATGCTGTGATGTACATTCAACAACAGAAGGTGAGCTGAAACACAACATTTACTTTCAACTATACAAAAGATACATCGATTTTGTTAGTAATTACTTAGATTGTTCTTATCCAGTGATGACGATGTTGTTGTCCACTGTAGGAAAAACCTTCAGAGAACAGCACTACAGTCTGGGTATGAGGCAGGAGGACAGCGATGGCTCATCATCCAGGTGCCTTGAACCAATAAAGGCAGAGGACTTGAGTTTTGGTTACATAAGCAGAGGTGATGTCTTTCAGCCCAGCAGCACTCCAGTGTTTGGTCCAAACTGTACTGTAGAGCAACGTTTAAAGATGCAGTAGCCTGTTGTAGCACTATGACATGCATTATGATTACATTACAGTGTTACCAGTTTTATCAAAGCTGTTGGACTTCAAGGAAAGTTTCAGAAGCAGTTCATTCAAAAACATAAACACAACATTTATTTAGTGTCAAAAATCTGTAATACAAGTCATTTTTTTTGGCTTTTGACTATAAACTTTGTATGAAAGATATTAATTACATCAATTGTTTTGTTTGTTGTTGTCATATATGCTGGAATATTACCATAGCGATATTTATTTAGTTTCTGTTTGTTGTTTGCAAAACAGATACATTTAAGGTGCACTGAATAGTTTTATAAAATACTGTGTATATTTATGTCTTCAAATGTAACTGTGTAAATGCCATCATACATTGTCTTATATAGGTGTTGTTTTTACACTCCAGAGAGACTGCACAAACTGTTGTATGAATGACTTCTCTATGTTGTCAGTATCTGTGTCACTCAGCGACTGTCTTGATAATAAATATGTCTCCAAAATAAATATTTCCATATGAATCAAGTTTATTTTCAAAAATTGCTAGAGAACTTTGGTTTGTAGGCTTCAACATAAATACCTGGGTAAAGGTGATTATTTCACAATATATTTAAGAAGGACACAGTTTGGAATGCGAAGCACGCCTCTTTGTCAGATTATGAAAAAGAAGAAGAAGAGCACTCTTTGTATTTGCGGGGGCACTGTAGACCTGTGTGTCAGAACTGAGAAATGATGAAATGTTAAAATACAGGATTGAAAATGACAAGAAAAATGGACTACGGCAATAAGTAAAACTAAAGAAGTCAGCAATGCCATAAAATGAATCCTTGCTGATGTCAAATTTACATCAGCAAGTACAGAAACTTTATATCAGATCAAAAAATGTTTATGGGTGAGTAAACAAGTCAAACAAAACCCCTCAGTCATAAGACATTTAAGATGTGACGCTGAGCAGTCAATCACATACATGTAAACTGAAGTGGCATTTTACCACCATGCTGCCCTCTGCTGTTCAAAAATTAAAGGTTTTCCTTCCACTCCTCCTCATCATCATCCTGTTACCTTGACCTGATAAAACTATACTTAGTGTGAGTTCAAAACCAGGACGAAAAAAGGGAAAAAAGTAATTATTTCCGTGTTTGATGTCGGACAGCCCAGTTATTAATTTTTTCCAGTGCATATTTCAAAGAGGCCTCCAGACACCTTACCCTTTGGGTTTTCCCTTTAAAGCTAAAGGAGTGTTTCACTAATTGGCTAGAAGTAGTCCACTTCAATTAGAACATGGTACACACAGCTTTGGCCAAATGTTTACAAAGCCAGATCTTACCAGCACACACACACACAGCAACACACACACACACACACACACACACACACACACACACACACACACACACACACACACACACACACACACAAGGTGAATCATTTAACGACATGGCTTTGCTGCATTAAGATGACAGTACAGGGACAAATGCAGTGTGTAATTTTTTTTCTAAAAATACAGCAAAAGATATGAACATGTAGAACAGGGTGTTGCATTGTCACCATACATTTTTAAAAATCATATAAAATAGGCAAACATTAAAGACATCATAAATAAATCAGCCAAGCCTGCTCATAACTTGCATGAAGTGACAAAACTACTATGATTACTACTATTACTACCGTTACTGATACAACCGTCACCACCACCAATGATATTAAAAACAATTATAATCTTAATAATCATTTGATTTCTACTGACAAAGCAGAGAAGGATTTCACTGTAATCTTTTTCTGATCTTTTGTTTCCATCTTGTGGTGAAATGTTGTAATGACTCTCAGTAGGCAGGGGTTCTCAAACTTTTTGGAGCCAGGGACCCCTTACAGGTGAGAAAATTGTCCAAGGACCCCCCTCATAATTGTAACACCAATTAAGCACATAAGTGATGTGTCATGATCAAAGGCTGCGGCTCTGAGAGACAATGCTTTATAGTGAATCAGAAGAACTTTGTTTTGATTGGTCAGCATGGCGGCCATGCTCTGGCCTTTTATAGGAGAATCGCTCCATTTTTGCCTGCAAGCATTTTATCACTTTATGCCCTGGCCTGAAGAAGACCCAAGGGGTCGAAACGTTGCGCGTGGGCATAAATTAATTTAGTTTTAGGGAATTTAATTTTGTTTAAAACTCTTGCAATTTAATTTTAATTGCATTATTTTATTTTGGATTTCATATTTTGATAAAAAGAAAAACACTAAAAAAATAAAAAATATATATAAAATATAAAAAACAACAAAAAAGACAAAAAAATTATATAGTTTAAAAACGATAAAAGTGTCACCATGAGCTCGGTGGGTGGGGATGGGGCACCTTGGGGGAAGGACCATGCACCTCCTGCCCCCCGTTACGGGGGACAGGTTCACTTCCCCTCACCTAACCCTAATCCTAACCCTAATCCTAACCCTAACCATAACCCTAAACCTAATCCTAACCCTAACCATAACCCTAAACCTAATCCTAACCCTAACCCTATCCCTAACCCTAATCCTAACCCTAACCCTAACCCTAACCCTAATCCTAACCCTAATCCTAACCCTAACCCTAATCCTAACCCTAAACCTAATCCTAACCCTAATCCTAACCCTAACCCTAATCCTAACCCTAACCCTAGTCCTAACCCTAACCCTAACACTAATCCAAACCCTTTTCATAACCCTGTCCCTAATCATAACCCAAACCTTAACCCTGACCCTAATCATTACCAATAACCCAGTTCGCTTGAGTTTGGTTCTGGTTCGGTTTGCTCAAGTTTGGTTCTGGTTCTGTTAGCTTGAGGTTGGTTCTTGTTCTGGTTCTTGTTCTGGTTCAGTTCTGGTTTGGTTCTGGTTTGGTTCTGGTTTGGTTCTGGTTCGGTTTGCTGGAGTATGTTTCTGGTTCGGTTTGCTTGAGTTTGGTTCTGGTCCTGGTTCTGGTTCGGTTCTGGTTCAGTTCTGGTTCGGTTCTGGTTCGGTTTGCTTGAGTTTGGTTTGCTTGAGTTTGGTTTGCTTGAGTTTGGTTTGTTTGAGTTTGGTTCTGGTTCTGGTTGGGTTCTGGTTGGGTTCTGGTTGGGTTCTGGTTTGGTTCTGGTTGGGTTTGGTTCTGGTTCTGTTTCGGTTCTGTTTGATGGAGTTTGGTTCTGGTTCGGTTTGCTTGAGCTTGGTTCTAGTTCTGTTTGTTTGAGTTTGGTTGTGGTTCTGTTTGCATGAGTTTGGTTCTGGATCTGTAAACTTAAGTTTAGTTCTGGTTCTAACCCTAACCCTAATCCTAACCCTAACCCTAACCCTAACCCAAACCCTAAACCTAATCCTAATTCTGGTTCTGGTATGGTACTCTAACCCTAGTCTTAACCCTAATCTTAACCCTAATCCTAACCCTAACCCTAATCTTAACCCTAATCCTAACCCTAATCTTGCCCTAACTCTAACCCTAATCCTAACCTTAACCCTATCCTAACCCTAACCGTAACCCTAATCCTAACCCTAACCCTAATCCTAACCCTAACCCTAATCTTAACCCTAATCTTAACCCTAATCTTGCCCTAACTCTAACCCTAATCCTAACCCTAACCCTATCCTAACCCTAACCGTAACCCTAATCCTAACCCTAACCCTAATGCTAACCCTAATCATAACCCTCATCCTAACCCTGACCATAACCCTATCCTAACCCTGACCATAACCCTAACCCTAATCCTGACCCTAACCCTAATCCTAACCCTAACCGTAACCCTAATCCTAACCCTAACCCTAATCCTAACCCTAATCATAACCCTCATCCTAACCCTAATCCTAACCCTAGTCTTAACCCTAATCTTAACCCTAACCCTAACCCTAATCCTAACCCTAACCCTAACCCTAATCCTAATCCTCGTCCTAATCCTAACCCTAACCCTAATCTTAACCTTAATCTTAACCCTAATCCTAACCCTAATCCTCGCCCTAATCCTAACCCTAACCCCAAACCTAACCCTAACCCAACCCTAACCGTAACCCTAATCATAACCCTTACCATAACCCTAACCCTACTCCTAATCCTAACCCTAACCCTAATCCTAACCATAACCCTAATCCTTACTCTAACCCTAACCCTCACCTAAATCCTTACCCTAACCCTAATCCTAACCCTAATCTTAACCCTAATCCTCGTCCTAATCCTAACCCTAACCCCAAACATAACCCTAACCCAACCTTAACCGTAACCCTAATCATAACCCTAACCATAACCCTAACCCTAATCCTAACCCTAACCCTAATCCTAACCCTAATCTTAACCCTAATCCTAACCCTAATCCTCGTCCTAATCCTAACCCTAACCCCAAACATAACCCTAACCCAACCCTAACTGTAACCCTAATCCTAAACCTAACCCTAATCCTAACCCTAATCCTAACCCTAATCTTAACCCTAATCCTAACCCTAATCCTAACCCTAACCTTTCCTTGTCCTAACCCTAATCCTAACCCTAATCTTAACCCTAATCCTAACCCTAATCCTTACCTTTCATTGTCCTAACCCTAACGCTAACCCTAATCCTTACCCTAACCCCAAACCTAATCCTAACCCGAACCTTGACCCTAATCTACTACTATTCGCACTCTTAGTTGCCCTTGGAACTATTTGTATTGTAAAATGTAAATTATTGTAAAATTGTTTACTTTAAAACAGAGGGTCATTTCATTCCTTGTGGACTCAACATGACAGCATTTATACTTTTCAAGTAATTGATCTTAAACGCTTTCAGAAAATTAACAGTAGCAAGACTCACATATCCCTTCGAGCCACCAAATGGTATCATAACAATGGTATATATGCTGTTTTGTAATGACACAGCACAATTTTATAATTTATTAAAAATGCTTTCAAATTATTTCACAGACCCCCACGCTATGGTTCACGGACCCCCAGGGGTCCCAGGACCCCACTTTGGGAACAACTGGCATAAAGGATCACACGACTTTCAAGGGAAAAAGTCAGCTGTTACCAGAGTAACAAAAACTGGAGAGAGACAACAACAGACTTTACAACATCAGAAATGTTTATGTTTTTACCCTATACGTTACTTACAGAAGACGTTACTTTTACTTAAGAGTCAAATGACTCAAAGGTAAAGTGAACTGTTTGTGTAATTTTCCACTCATTCTGATACATACACCATTACAAACTTATTTTTTCAGTTGAAAGTCCTTTTCATCTAGCTGTTTGAGACAATGTAAGAGGAAATGTGCCTTTGTGTAACCATGGAAACTTTTTTTTTACTGGCGGCAGTTGACAATAAACTACAAAAAAACAAATAAGGTCAAAAGACAGAGAAGAAGACCATATCTCATGCAGGGCTTTGCATTTCATCTACATAAAAGGCTTTCTCAGAGCTTTTTCACATATTGGTGTTAAACACACCACAACCAAAAGGGATTGTAACACTCAGACCAACAGGAAGAAACAAAGTCAAGCAGTAAACATATCCTGTGTGATATATGACAGTGCTGGTTGGACGGAAAAAGGCCTTTCTTTTTGTTCGGGTCAGCTGTCAATCAGAATCCTCTTAATGGATGTTTGAAGCACTTAAAGTTGCATTAATACATTTTCAGTACAAGGTCAGTCTACCAGACGGATTCAACTAATTTACCCTTTTGAGGAAGTGAGAGAAAACAGAAGTTTCCTTTTAGGTGTGCAGAGTTTAGGATAAGCAAATGACAACAGATGATGTTCCTTCTTTTTGTGAGGTCATGTAAAAAAAAATACCATCTGTTCTCTGGTCCTTTAATGAAGCAATTTTTGGGGGGGATTTAAGTCATTTGGTATGTTGGAAAGCAGCATAAATGAACTTCAATCAGGAGAGAGAAGTTAATAAAATAAACATATATTTGACAAAGATTCTGTGGTACTGAATTATCATCTGAGTATCTGGTTCATGAACTCAACAGGGAGATAAGGCGAGCGAAGGGTGTCTGCCCTGAGCTGCAGTGAAATCTATCCTCTCTTGGAGTCCAGACACTAATGGTGGAGGTTTTGGCTGATGAGAAGATGAACCTGAAGAACTGCAAAGACTAGGGAGGTAACAGGTAGATGTCTGAAAATGTCATCTAAGGCTGATGAGATGGTGAAGCTGATGAAATGTGAAGGACTCAGCCGTGATGGTTTGGTGGAGGGTCACATAGATGAACTTTGGAAAGTGAAAGCCATGTTTAAAAAAGACAACAGCAAAATGATAGGCCAACAATGAAGGTGTGTCGCAGGGCCATTTGGGTAGATCGGACCCGGTAGTGCAAAGAGCTGGTGACCAAAGGGGATATGAGCAGTTGTTTATTGTACTTCAGGTTATTGTTGTATTTGGAAGGGCATAACAGTTATTTAAAAAAAATAAATGGAGGTGCCCATTACATCCATCCAATCATATTTGTAATATAATTATAACGCATGGCAAGCATTATTTTTTATTACTGTACTTTTATTAATTAAAGAGAAAAGTTCAAATGATAAGAAGCTTTTCAAAAGCTCAATAACTCCAAACACTGTACAACAGTGTTGCATACAACGCAAAAAACACAGTAAGACACACTGACAACACTTTGACAATTCACAATTTGGAGCCAAATGCATAAATAACATTCATAACACAAATCACTCAAACGCTTTTAAAAACAAAAATAATTCCTGAGTAAGAAACGCCTGCATTACCAACGTTTTCTCAGAAGGTCTGATGGTGTTTAGATTCAGTTTATGAGAAAGAGGAAGTGTAAGAGGATGCATCAAAAGCATTGGCTTGTCTATCACTCTACACTCTCTCTCTCCATAACTGGCATCAAAATGTTTGATGTTCACCATGCCTAGAAGACCTTGTGGTCTCGAGCCTAGCACACGTGTCGACTCAGTTACCCAAACTCAAATCGGCTGTTGCACCTTGACTCCAAATGTTGCTACATGTTAACAAGAACATAAAAGTTTAATTGCTGCTGCCACTTCAGTCCATTCACAACCGGGGTCAAACTGGGGAAAGACTGAGCCTAAACATTAACTATAACTCGATCACTAGTCCTGTCTTTTCTGAGTTTATGTGTAGCCACTGACACTTTTCAGACACTTTTATCTCTTTGGTGAGTAACTGTTTAACATTTTTTTATGAAATGTAAGTCAGACAAAAAGCTACTAAAGAAGTTATGTAGATAACATCATGGGACAGAACTTCACAGCATTTATCTGTATACAAAAGAAACAAAAAACTGTCTTATTTAATTTTGGACATCAATGTTCAGTTTGGTATACATACTTCATGCGCACCTTACGAATAATTTACACTCAATATGGAGGTTTATATTTTGGCTTTTCAGTTCATACAAAAGAATCCTATTCTGTTCACAGAACAAAATCTATCCAAACAATCATTTAACAGCAAATTCTGAGACAGTGAAAAAAACTGTCAAAAGTAATACAGTATTCTGAGGTCTCCACTTTGCCTGAAAATTAGAAAAAAAGTCACTTTTCCTCACATAATGGAAGCAAACCAACATGACGTACTGCAGGTTTCAGTTGCTGGTCATGCACTTGAACCTGTTCTTGAAGTAGTAGATTTCATTATGGAGGTTCTTGTCAGAGCCTGAGTATGTATAGCGGAATTTGTCGTAAGCCTTTTGTTTGTCTGTTTTAGTCCAGGGTAGTTTGATCTTTGACGCGTGGTTCACAATGATGTCACTACAGGAGCCGATGTGGAGGGAGCCCAGAGCGTCCACGAAGAACTCTGCAGCATCAACAGAAAAGTTTGTTTCAAATAACTTTGTTTTCAATGTAAGCAAGCTAATTATTGTCTTTATAGCTACACTGCTGAGAAAAACATATCTAATATAAATCCAAGTGTTACCTTTTTGATAGTAGGCATTACAGATAGACTCACCAAGATGACCCTGCCGTGCCAGGCGGGGATTGAAGCTGACCTGCTGCAGCTTATCTGTCCTCCCCATGAAGAAATTGATGACTGCATCAGCGACCACACAGTTTGGATAACCCTCAATGATGTGATGGTAGCCTTGTCTGATGTGTATACAGTCGCCCTCCTCTCCACCTTCCTCTACTGAAATGGTGTGACGATATGTGGCTGTGTAACTGGTCGCCTCTCTGACTGCACCTCCAACCTGAGAAAGCAAGACATGGAATGTGTGATAGATAATCACTATCTTGGCACATACATACATACATACATACATACATACATACATACATACATACATACATACATACATACATACATACATACATACGTACATACATACACACATACGTACATACATACATACATACATACATACATACATACATACATACGTACATACACACATATGTACATACACACATACATACAGTACACACATACACACACACATACATACACACATACATACATACATACATACACACATACATACATAAATACATATATACATACATACGTACATACACATACATACATACATACATACATACATACATACATACATACATACATACATACATACATACATACATACACATACATATACACACATACATACATACATACATACATACATACATACATACATACATACATACATACATACATACATACATACACACATCTATGCTTGGCAGTGTCCTGTGCTTGAAGAAAAAGACACTACATATAAACAAAATAGGCATGATTGGAAAACCACAAATAAGTTTATCTGCAAATGACAGCATGGGGCCCTATTTCAACTATCTAAATAAACATGGTCAAAGCTGCATTGGAAATGAATTAGAGCATGTCTAACCACATTTTGCTATTTAAGGGGAAGCACAATCTAGGGGCTAAGTGAGGTGCAGAGGTGCGAATATTGGATAAAGTCTCTTGATTATCATAGATGTGGTTTGGGGGTAAAGTGAATCCATCCAATTAGTATGTCTGCTCTTGTTCCATTTGCACCACACCTCATTTAAGGACCAATATGCCCATAGGCGCAAATGTGTGTACACATTTATTTGCTGTTCACACAATGTGGGCGCTGGGCGTAGAAATTAAGAGTGTGGTAAAAAAAAAATGACACCTGCATTGCAGTATTATGCTGGATGAAAGATAAGTGATAAGTATCCCTTGCATGGTTACTGTTAGCATGTTTGTAGAGTTGTTTGTTTTTCTGGGTTGAATATTTGCAAACCCACACCTAGCATCATTCAAGTCTTTAAGGGTTCAGTGCTCTGGCTTTAGGGGGGAAATTGGGATTGGGCCATCCAGTGTTAACAGATGTCTATAGATTATAAACGTTGAAGAGTTCTAAAGCACTTTTCTGTTTCTCACCATATCCAGAGTGGTCTTCTCCATTATTTCCACCATCTTTTCCAGCTTGGTGTTTTCAGTGAAGATGAAATCATCATCCGCCCAGAGCACATACTTGGTGGTCACTTGAGACACTGCCAGGTTTCTCCCTGCAAACCATCCCTGTAAAGAGGACAATCACACATCGTAAACCATGCTGTTAAGGGAATGTTTTACAGAGACACAAACCTCTTCACCTTTCCAAATGGCATGATGTAATGCTCGACGTGAGGCCCGGTCACTGGCTGGGGGTGTTCATTATCATCTGCAATCACTATGGTGACAGTGGGATAGTACTGTCGAATGCTGTCGATGAGATCTTTGAGTTTGTCATAGCGCAGAAAGGTCTTGGTGGCGATGGTAACAAGAGCGCTAATGTTATACTCTGTGTGGAAGAAAAAACATTAAGAGTTCAGTTATCCCTGTTATACACTTTTCTTCAAATTAAAAGCCAAATGAAATACCATACGGTTACTTTCAAACCTTTTTGGGATCCATGGTTGTAAAGTGCCGGGACTGTTCCATGTCCAACTTTGATGGTGAAAAAAGCCTGGTGACCTTTGGTTGAAAATTGAACTGCAGAACAAAACAAGAGGGAAATCAAGGTCCAATATCTTCAAGACAGCAAATGACACAAAATATATGTAACTGTCATGCAGAACTGCAATTAGCCATAACATTAAGACTTGTCTTATTTTCTCCTCCTGATAAATCCAGTCATATAAAAAAGTGTTTGAAAATTGCAATAATTTGGCTCCTTCCTTCTGCTTATAAGGTAAAAGATTCTGCATCTGTCAAGAGAGCCGTCAATCATGACGCCACATCTCCTCTTTTAAGCATAAAGTAACTGATTAAAAACCGGTTTCTCAGAAGAACAAACACTTGCACATAAATCAGTATGATGAGAACTAACTGACATGGGGGAAATTTCTTTAATACAGTTTTTTATAATGAGTACTTTAAATTTAAAGTTTGACATCTATTGTTATAGAGAAAGTGGGCCTTTACTGCAGTCTGTCACCAGGGGGAGCATCCAATGTGTTAGCTTCACCTTTTGCTGAACATTTATGCCCTCCATCATTTCCGGCTATAATGGTTTAGGGCTTTTACTCTTCAATATGTTCGTAGAAATTATGTAAATTCAGGATTTATTCATTCAGAAGTGGCCATCAATTTTAATTTCTTGGGTATAAAGGGAAAAAAATTCAGAGGAGCTTTTTTTAACAAAACTTTATATTATGTGTCAACATATTCTCCATTATTTAAAAAAGAAAATCCAGAATTGTTTCTCAAAACTCAACACTTTGGGTCAGATTTTTTTATCAATTTTATTTATTGTTTCTGGATACGCGATTAGCAAACTTGATTCATGATTCTTGAAGGGAGGACGTCATCAGCAATAACCATATAACATTGGCATCGAGTTGGTCCAATGATGTTTCCACATTGAATTTTTAATGCTATTCTCTGTTTTCATGCCTGGGTGTGACAAAATGATACTAAGACTGATGTGTGGTGATATTAGGAAACATATGGAAAATGTCAACAGCAATTTTTAATAAATTAAATTTTACTCAACTGAACTTTTTATTAGATATTCTCACATCTACTTGCTTTAGCCAACACCCCATGTCTTTCCCTCTGCTTCTTCTTGCACATTTGTACATACTTTTTTTGTGTTATAAGATAATGCATTACAGGAAGTTTCTATTATAGCCCAACACAGCTGGTATTTCTAAAGTGCCTTGTTGAGGATTATTACCAGCTGTTACATTGTATGTGTATTCAATTTCTCCTAGTAGAGAGCAAACTCTAACAGTTAAACCTAAACTTGTGATAAAGACTTGGCAGTAAAATATTGGAGGTAAGCCCTGTGCCCTCATTGGAAATCAGGTTTCACACTTTATTTTGAACACCGGCCTGCTCCTTGTTAAGTGGGATATAATATCTTCTGCATTTGGCTTATATGGTTAATCCACAAACAACTGAAATGCACCAAATCTTGTTATTTTTATAAATCTTGTAAGACTTGGTTTTGATTGGCTGAAATATCAGAAAGTAACAAACTTGTGTGAACAACATTAAACTGTGGGCAGTCTTGTGGGTAGCTTTTCCAAGAGGTGGGTGTTTTGAAAGTAGGGCCTGTTTCAACCCATCCTGTCAGAAACATGCGTACATAGTTATCATTCTTTTATAACCTAGACAATTTGTAACATTTTATAACAACACTACTTTTTTTTATCATACTTAAATATAAAAGAGGATTCTAAGGAGGCTAAAGAAAACACTTGTGTCTATCAGCTCATAACTTACTTGTATCTGCTGTCCTGGGGTGGAACACAGTGTTAGTGTATGTGACAAACTGCAGCTGCCTATTCAGAGCAGAGAGGAGAGGACTTGATAGAACCATGTGCTTCTCTGCTGCTCCATTCACAGAAACACTGTCAACTGAAGCCGCTATATCAAAAGTCCCCAGTGTTGCTGTCAAATATACCTGTTAGACCATTTGTAATATTGGGGAGAAAAAGAAATGAAAATCAACCACAAAGTTTGAAATTAAGACAGAAAATCATGGGAATGCCAACTGAAAAATTACAATGGAGAAATGACAAAATTACAGAGTAGTTGGATCTTTCTTCTTGTTTTAGACCAAGACCTGAGGAAAAATAAATGATAATCATGAAAAGCATCATGAGATGATGGTGAAGCATTTTGAATGACCGATTTTATAAGCAATAGCCTCAAAAGTATGCAATGATGTGATGCTGAAGATGTTTGTTTCTTTGATGTGTTTTAAAGTGTCATGTTTGATATGCTGTTACCAGGAATGATGATGGTTTTGAGGGGTCGCACCTTTACGCCCTGGGTTGGATACTGAAGAGGACTCTGGGCTTCGGCTATAACCAGCACATCTGAAGGGTCAAAGGACCTTTGCAAACAGAACATATCAGGTAAGAACATACATCTATTTATCACTTTGAATAAAAAAAAATCTGCTTTAAAGAAAGAATGCACAACTTTTACAGTCATTAGGCCTGTGCAAATAACACACAAGGAAGCCTTGTAATTCCTAAAGTGCAAGCAAAAGATTTCCTTGCAGTGTAAAGCAAATAGCATCCAGATGTGTCGGTTCTCTTTGAGTGGATTATCAAGCATTCCAAATTTTGTTCATAGTTAAAATGCCCCCTTTCTAAGCAAATGGGCTACACTGCTAAATAGACTACAAATTCACAAACATAAGCTCAATTCCACCTTTCTATGACCTGGGAAGATAAAACTGTCTTTTAATAAAACATACATGTGTGTGTGTGTGTGTGTGTGTGTGTGTGTGTGTGTGTGTGTGTGTGTGTGTGTGTATGCAATGTATCTATGCATGTATGTATGTATGTATGTATGTAGGTCTGTGTGCGTGTCCGTGTGTGTGTAATTTATGTATGTATGTATGTGTGTATACAGTATGTGTGCGTGCGTGTATGTGTGTGTGTATGTGAATGTGTATGTGTGTGTGCGTGCGTATGCATGCGCATGCGTGCGTGTGTGCATATTTATGCATGTATGTTTGTATGTATGTATGTGTGTATGTATGTATGTATATGTGTATATGTGTATGTATGTGTGTATGTATGTATGTACGTATGTATGTATGTTTATTTGAGTTGTCTCAGTTGTGACTACTTTTTGCTCTTCGTACTTATGTATAATTTTTAATTAAATAGATATAGAGAGTTTTGGAACTCAATCCTTTTGGAAATTTCCTTTTGAGATATTGCAGCAATTTTCTTGCTCAACTCTCAATAGACATGCAGCAGGTTTCAATGCATCTGTGTGCAACAAAAATCAGATTTTATCATCCCTGCAGATTTCTCAGGCTACATGACAGCTCTTTTGGTGGAAGTGTGGAACAGCTAGCTGCTTTCATGTTTATAGTAAACCTATCCTTTATTTAGTTAATTTTATTGCTTACATCATGACTTGTTCCATAAAACAAAGCCTAAGACAAAGAGGTACACTGTACTGTACAGCTGCAGTGGAAGAGCAAAGTGCCTGAAACAACGGTGAATCATTATTTTGAGTCTCTATCGTGGTATCTCCCACAGTTCATACAAACCTGCTAAAGCTACAGTACTTCCTGTTCTACCTGTTTCGCAAGAGGATGTATGTTTTTCCAGCATAAAATCCAGTCTGACAACATCAGTCTGATGCATGTCCTGAAACTGCCTCTCTTTTATTTCATCCAGATTATCTAACCCTCTAGCTCGAATTTTTACATCTGGTTTCATGTTTTTATTACAGTAGGAATATTCCAGCACAAAGCTGAAAACAGAGTTCCCTAAGGATACTTATGTGCATTGACTACAATTACAGGAAAGCTTCCATGCAAATAACGATGCAAATAAGCCCCAAGGCAAACAGAGCTAGTGCAGGTGAACAACGAGAAAGCTTCACCTGATATAAAACAGCATGACTCAAAGGAGTCTTTCCAAACTCAGGTCAAACTTTCACAAATTTTCTTTCACAACATCAGAAAAGTGACGATGACAGTTACATGGTTAAGCAAGAGTGTATTTCCTGGAAGTAAGATGCATCATCAGTTTAAATTTTACCTCCTCTGAAAGCTGTGGTACTCCTGAGCTCTGTTGCTCTTCACACCCTCTGGGTCAGGATGAGACTCTAAGAAAGCCATACTGATGTCGTGGGCCCATGCACGAGGCCACAGCAGATGGGAGAAGGGCAAGTGAACAGTCTCCTTCTCAGCCACACACACACATGTATTTTGAGCCAGACGACTGTGTCAGGAAATAAAATGGAGCAAGGTGAATTGATGAGAATAGAAAGCAGAAATAGAAAAAATAACCAGCAGGGAGAATAATAACATACCATGCCACATCCTCCTTTATGTGGTAGGGAATGTCATGATACAAGCTGGCAATGTTTTGTATTTTGCCATGGAGGTGTTTAATAACTGGACTCCACTGTTTTGGCCGAATGTCAACTCTGGAGCTGCTCCCTGGACTCCAAACATAAAATAGAGCAATCAGCAGAAATCCACCGACCAGAATCAGTCCAAGACTCCTCTTACAGGTGGCACGCATCTGGAATCAAGATTACAGGCAAAGTTTACATGTACGCATTAATCAAGCAAGTCCAGGTGGAACCTTTGTAATAACGTATACGGAAACCAAACATGAATCCACCTTTGAGCAAGCGCTTCACAGCAGAACCAACAAAAAATAAATCTTTTTATCAGGGTGAAACCTCTAGATACACAAGATTCTTTTTCAAAGAGGATCTCTGGTGCAACCATTAATGGAAAATTAGAACAAAAAGTGGCATGCTTTTTTTTGTCAGTCATTCAAAATGTTAAAACTGATTTCAAAATAACTTTTATAATCAATTTTGGACCTGAATCACATGCACAACTCATACTTCTTTGCTCAACTCAAACTTGTTTTTGTTGTGACAAACTAGTCAGCTAACAGATCAGGATGTGGGTTGTTGTCAAGAGTGTTCAGAATGTTCCTTGAGATCTAACAGATTTAAAATGTCTGAGATAATTAAACATAAACTGTAATTAGAAACTTTTCAATAAAATCAAGCAGCAGTGTTCTCTTGAATTCATAGAAGAGAAGTGGTGTCGGTATTATAAGACTAAGAGGGTATTTTTCTTCCAGAAAAAACAAAAAATGTGCACAAGATTTGACAGAATGTCAAAATAGACTCAGTTCGAATGTCATCAGTGTAAACTATTTTGTACCTCTTTAGCATTACACTGGTAAGAAAACTATTAATACTCCGATGAACAAACTTCACCAAGCATCATGCTGCTCTGATCTTGCCACTTCTTACTCACAGGGCAAAGATGATTGTCATTGTAGGCAGATACATGGATAAATTGGCACGAAGAGTAGCAGCTTATCTTAAGTGTTTTGCTTCCTTGATGAGGTAGACCATTTTAGACGAGGCCTCTGTGCACACAGAATCTGCTTCACATCAATGCATAATAACAAAAAAAGGCAAGAGGTGAATGCTGTTGTTAAGTGCTCTGTAAGAACACAGAGATTGGGCCGAAAATCATAGAGAGTTGCATCAGTCTGCAGTCTGTCTGGCCATGTAAACATTTAAAGTAAAAAAGAAAACAAAAAAACATATAAAAGGGAACTTAATTGGGATTAGAGCTACTCTTCAGTTTTCCATCAAAGTTTCAAAAGAAAAATACCATTGTTGATTCATTATAGAAAAGCCTTTACAATGTGTATTCTTATTGTCGGAATTAGCAGAGCTCAGAACAATTCTCACCACATTACCATTACTATATTTTAATATTGTGTGTACTGTGATTCCTTTTGGGCACTGATTCATAACATCAAGTATTCTGTTATTTTTAAAATAAACCTTCAATAAACTGCAATACAAAGTGACACTCTTTGTTTCCCCTCCCTCATGCCTGTTTTCTTCTGTATTTAAGTCTTTACTTTTCATTGAAGTAGCCTAACCCTCCTCCAAAAATGAATGATAAGAACACAGAAGCAGTTGTTAGCACATACTGTATAACCTCATTTTACCCTCCTTGCCGCGCTAACATTAGACTTCCCCTTTCTGCTCAATAAACCAAGGTAGTGGGTCATCAGTAATACTTCCCTATGTTGCAATCGAGAAATGGGAACCACGAATGTGTTCTAGTGCTAATAAATGGAGTTGGACTGATTTAGTGAAGAATACAATTTTACCCTAAAAGATCAAGTTCAGGATTCCTGTCATTAGCGCTACCACGAGGAGGCGAATAGTGATGAGGTGAGTCGAATTAGAAGGGAAGCTGTATTTCTAAATAAAAAAAGGATATTTGGCGCAAGGGATACATACGTGTCCTACCCTTTCTTTCGACACTGATTATTGCTGACCTTAAAACAACAGAACTTAGCAGGAATAAAAAAGAACTAAAGTCCACTGTTGGCGTCAGCAATACATTAACTACAATTACATGACACAGAAAACGAAATTCACGCACCTTGTTACTCCTATCTTCCCTTTAACAATATCCCTCTCTCTCCGTCCATCCCTCTCACACAGCGCTCAGAGTGTGAGGCTGTCCGGTTTCCATTTGGAACTGTCATTTCTGTTCATTACGTGCAGAGTCGTTTCAAAATAAACTTCCGTTTTCAAAGGGAACGTCAAAATAAGAGCATGCAACCGCTGGCATCATTGTAACCATAAACGTACCATTCAAATTAAATTCCCTTCCCTTTTGCCTTTTAAACTGTTGTGACATCGCTAAGTGGCATCCTCCAGTCTTGAGTGATGAAACTATTGTGTAAGTGCTCAGAATTGCAGCTCTTCTGGTGTCTGCTTGAGACTGGCTGCTGCCCACCCACCCCCCCCAACATACACACACGTTTTTTTTTGTCAGAATTGCTCTATCTGCACATATATGGGGACAGAATTTGTGTAGGCCTACAACTCATAACTTCTGATGATATATTAAGCAGTTTTGCATAACTGAGGGCATTGCGACTTAGCTGACCAGGAGACAGGCCCACTTCAATTCTATCTTGTCTTAGGTCAACCAAAAGTTAGATTGAAGCAGCATTTCCAAATTGGTGACTGATTAAACAGGCTTTGAAACTCTGCTTCAGACACCAATATGGGTGACATCACAGAGATGATGTCCATGTTTTATACAGGCAGCTGATGTTTTCCAGACACACTTCTTTGCAATACCACTAAGTGCTATTCTTTTGAAACTGATTTAAATCTCACTGCAAGTATTGATTATGTTTGACTGTTTACGAGAACAGCAGCTAATCTGACAAAACAAAAACATACAGCCCAGTTTCTGTGAAACCACACAGCTGCAGATACTTCATAACAGTTCAGGTCATCACTTGAAATGGAATTTGTGTGTACTTAAAAGGTTTAAGTAAAATACTGCAGTCTGTACAAGTATCTGTTTAAGTTGTATTAAGAGTTCGGATGTTAAGCCTTGTGTGTGTGTGTTTCTGTTTCTGCAAACCTGTGGATATATATATATATATATGAGATATGAGCTGATGTTCAGTCTTTATCTAGAGAAAAAAAACTGAAATAAACTTGCCAGAAAACTGGGCAAATAAAATGATGCATGTCTGCCCAGGGCTTCCGTATGGTTCGGTAGTCCACATATTTACTCTTTTTCTTCATTTCTTCTCACAGCTTCACTTTTAGCCTCGCTACATTAAAGTGATTTTTAAGACAACGGCTCGGGCTCTACACAAGTGACAACTAGACCTTTATTACCCAGCAGTTTGTAGGATAGTCAACACGAGCCTGTGTCTGTGAAAAACCTGTTTAGCTTCTCTTGTTGATCCTACTTCTGTTCAGCCCCTACAACTCTATCATGGCTCGCTTTAGCAGTAATCTTAAATCAGTCCCGCCCTTTTTTAACTACACACAAGATAAGATCAGACAGTTTGGGAGATGGCTTCTATGATGGTAATTTCATTGCTTTTGTAAATTAACGGGCTCTGGTCGGACGAGGTCGGACTTGGGTCAATTTCCATTTTTGCCTCCGTTGTTTGAGAATGAGCAGAGAACACTCAGTGAATTACTATGATCAACAGATTGCGTTTACTATCAGAAGAAACGGTAAGAGCGTCTCCTCCATTAGAATGATGGCTGTCTGTGCGCATTAACTCATGACGCACAGCAGTAACTTCATTAATCGTTTCAATTGCCGGACAGAATGAATCAGCAGTAAATGAAATCATGCTGTCAAGTGATTGGAAAGAAAAAAAAACCCCATACTTTAAAGCAATATACACTGTATTGTACTATATGCGCTAATGCACTCCTGCTCCTGTGTTTCAACCAGCAGAACATGACACGCCTGTTAGGAGCATATACTTTCTGATTCCTTTAGAATATAAGAAAATGTCGTCAGGCCAGATTTTGTTGGTACTTAACACAAACGCTTTCTGCTCACTCAAATGCTCCTATGGGTGAACGGGTGGGGGAAGGACTTTTCAAAACATCCTGAACGTTGAGCAATGGAAACTTCACTTGTGTTTGTGGTTTACGAGCGAAAACAGTTGTTCAGCAATGTGCGCACCTATGCTCTGAGTGTGACCTATCTTTAACGGATTTTACTTTCTTCTGAAGGGCGTAGTTATACGTGCCAAAATCGGTCTGTTGGCAGAAATAAGTCATGCAATGGCTGACCTGTCACACCTGTCAAAGATATCAAGGAGAGATCCACGCAAGTATTGACAGCCATATGCTCAAAAGCCAAAATAGCCTATATCTGTAGAATTAATTTACTAGCTACTCTTTGAAGTAAAAACAATCTTACTTTTGTTGTCTTCTTGTTTCTGAGGCTCCAAAGTCAACCTCTTGTCAAATCTGAGGAACTCACGTATTGGCACAGGCGTGTTCATACCCTAGTTCGGTTGGTTTCAGTGGCTGGGTGCGGCCGCTCCGTGCCACACCTCTTGTACCATGCGTAATTGTGGAGCAAGTGCACATGTGCAAGTTGCCTACAATGAACAGGCGGCGTTGAAAAAGCAATCGTGATCCCCGGTTTTGTATTTAGATTGAAAACAAAGCTTCAGTTCAGTCAGCTCTTCGAGTTGCTGCGTAAAGCTGCGTCCTCAAATGCTCCCCCATCACCCTGCGTTTACACGTTCAAACATGCTCGGAAGCAATGCGGATACAGCGAATACAGACAGAAATATGCCATCTGGTTTTGTTTGTACGTCCTGGATTTTTCGCTGTGGTTAATGTGAAAAGGTTTTAGATGTGAACAATGTTAATGTGCAATGAAATGTGGGGTTAAGATGCTCAGAAAGCATAAAGCGTGAGCTTAAAATCCCTCTCAAATAATATATCCAAAGGGCTCATTTCTACTTAACGAATATTTTCATTTCAAAATATATGGTCGCCTGTCTTCAAAATTAAAATGAGATTGAAATAAAATTGAAATGTAATCAAATCATAATTCTTTAAAAGTGATCACCACCTGACCTGTAAAGATGTGATTCTAGGTTTAGAAGAGACATTAAATAATTTATGAACAGATAATGTCATGAAGACTTGCTGGGAAGACTCTTTCTTGGCTTTTACACGAAGACACTAAAATGAGAGCATCTAGCCTAAGTAGTAATATATTTTACCGGTTTTTGCAAGCACACTTTGGGGAGGAGTTGGTCACCGACTTCTGTTTGGACGGATGGAATGAAGCTGATGAGTAGGCAAAGACCAGGTGGTGACATGGAGCTGGAGGTTCATATATGATACAGCATTAATGAACTGGAGGCAGAGTCAAACTCATTTTGAGGCACCTGCTAAGAGGGAAGTTGTTAAAATAACTGACAACAGCCGATATCCAAAAAGAGGGCCCATGACGATGATAGGAGGAAATATGAAGTTTGCTTTGTGTTCAAAGTGTTCTCTAGTAACATACTCTAAAAACAATAAAATGTTTGGTAAACAATGAAATGTTAAGTGACAACACTGCCCTAATGTCTTTGAAACATTCTCAGCGGGAAGTTTTCTTTATGTTCACAATTTGTTCCGAGATAATGTACTCTGAAAACATTCAATAATCTGTGACCCAAAGAATGTTATCAAACATCCTTTGAATTTTAAAAAGATAAAACATTCCATCTTTGTTCTAATCAAATAGACTATTCTTAAATAAAAAAACATTGTGATTTGAGGAATCAGAAACATCCTGAAAACATTTTTTACATGTTGCTTCTTTGTTAACATTATGGAAACACTTTAGAAAACATTCAAGCGGTTACCTACAGAATATTATCAAAACATCAGAATGTTAAAGACAAAATGCTCTTTCATTGATAGTTAACATTTAATAATAATTAAAAAAAATAAATCGATAAAACATCCTTAAGATGCTCTTTGAATATTTCAATCAACCTTGTTTTGAAACAGAAATCAGAACTTATAGGGAATGTTAGCCAATGTGGAGAGAACATTCCCTGCTAGCTGGGCAAACAGCTTAATAAATGAAAAAGCCACACAGGTTCAACAACTGAATGAAGACAGAGACGTGGTTCAAAAGGACACAATATAAATTTATTGATAATTTTAAATGGGAGTATCTGTGAAGAGAAGGGGGTTAGTTATTGCGGTAAGGAAATAAGTTAGTCAGTTTAGTGAGATGTATTAAAGTTTATTACAATATAATTTGTTTATTTTATCTTAAAAAAGACACTTCCAGTCCAATGAGATTTAAAATTAGCAAAGTGGGAGGGGGGTGCCAGCAGGGTGGAGGCAGCCTATCAAAGGATGTGTTCCAGGAGTGAACCTTATCCACCGCTCGTGAACTCACAGCAAACAGGTGAAACTATTGTCCCGGTGCGCTTACCACTACAAACAATGCATGGAACCAACTAGAGTGCCTAGCCTCCATCAGCAGCCGGCAACCACCTCACTACAGGGGAAATAAAAGTATTCAACAAAGAAAAGAATAAACCAGTTGGCTCGGTTAAAAGAACAAGGCAAATACATTAAAACACAGGCAAAACAATCAACAAAAGGCAAAACAGTCATGTAGGCAAAATCAACAAAAAGGCAAAGTAGCAGCTGACAAAAGGTCTAACATACCAAAAAACAAAAAACAAAAAAAACAAAAAACACAAAAAAATTCTTTATAACTATTCTTAAAATATGCATCAACCCTCAAGTTGCCTGACTTACCCATTAACTGGCTTCACTATAACAATGACACAAAGGGGACAGCTACCAAAGACACCTCAAGCAAAAGACCAACAGACACTAAATACAAGAGATAAAATGGATCCTTTTAAATATTTCCACATCTTAGCAATTAACAATCTTTGAACAAAACAAACCTTATGAAACCAGACACCAGTTCACCCGAGGCAGAGAGGCAGGCAGGGGGCTATTCCAGGACAAAATTAAACTTTGTTAGCTTAAAGTAAATGCAGAATTACTTAAAAACAAGCATGGAATAATCCTTTTGATTTTTAACCTACCTTAGTGCAAGGAGCATGTGACAACCAGCAGGCAAACCAGACATTAAGGCAGGCATGTTGCCACGGGTGCTATATATATGGTTCACCTGATTAAGGGACTGGACCAGGGGAGGAGTTTACCTACTTTTGAGAGGCTGCATTCAAGGCCAACAATTGAAACCAACAATAGAAGCACTGCTCCCACTACACATGCATAATGTCATGTGCCATAAACAACATGCAAAAAAGTCTCTTCAAAGTATCATATTACAACGATGGTTGGTAGGTTGCCTGTATGATTTCTTGTGTGTAGAGAACAGTGACCTAACTAAGGACCGACAAATTTCATTTTTGTTACCTGAATGTTTCACCAGGTAAAGTCTAGAACGAGATAATACTGTGTTCATTCTCAAATATTATAAAGAGATATAATATAATTATGAAATTATGACCAAAATGTACGTTATGGTGTAAATTAATGAATTAGATAAATATTTGAAATTTATGAAGTGCTCAGCAGGGCATGCATAAATTAGAAGTGACAGGCAACTTTACCACTTTCAATTAGTCATCAATGTATGGAGGCCTCCAGGAGCAAGTGAGGAAAATATTACCATATTTTAAGGCTGATAAAATGACTCCTTTCCTGTTTTTGTGACTTTTGATTTCAGTGTAAGTTTCTTTATTTGAAAAACAGGTGTGAAAACTGAGATGTTATCTATTGCCCTGAAACGGCATTCCACTGTTCTCCAAAGACATTTCACTATAAGCCAAAAATATTTCGCTAAATGCAGGAATATTTCTTTAAAATTCAACATTTTGAAAAACAAAAATATTTCAATAGACATTTTCATGAAACAAAAATATTTCACAAAAATTCATTAAAAAATGTAAGTACTTCACCAAACAAAACTGCATTTCATTAAACAAAAAAAAGATCTTACCAAACACAAAAAAAATCCCCCAAAAAAGGGAGAAAAATCACTAAATGTAAAACAATGTACAAACTACCAAATTTCAGAAATGGAAATGGTGGGACCAAACTTATTCTCTGTGATTCGACAAAAGTCAACTTTTCACGTTTTGTGTAATATTGATGTGTTCAACAAAAATATTTTTTATTTCATGAAATGTTTTTTCTGAAATAATTTTGGCATTCAGTAAAAAGGTTTATCGTTGGTCATAAAATGTTTGTGCAGGTGAGCTTCAGAAGATCAATCAAATTATCCTTATAGGTTCATTCCAGGATATTATTTCCATCTCAGATGTAACAGAAGTTGGGGAGACAGATTTATTTTTCTCAATGGGATTTAAACTTGTCAATGGCTGGAATATGTTTCTTATACACTTGCAGTCCCTCCTTTTTGCATTACATTGCCAAAACTTTATGTTCCAGTTAGAAATTACGTAACAGCCTGATAACCTGTAGTCAAAGCTTCAATTGATACCTCATGTCCGTCGGTCTTGAGTGCCAAATTAACGAGATAGTTTTAAGGCACATAAACCTTGGCCACCAGGTTGTAAACAGTCACCTGCCGATTTGGTTTCTTGATACACCTGTTTGATTTGCTTTATGCAGTCATGGACTTTGTACAAAGGTGTGTGAACACAGAATTAGACTTGCCCTTTTGTCTGGTGTCTCATCCGGCTTATTATTATTTTATATTGTGATGTTTCAACTTTGGCTAAGTCAGCAAATACACATGCAAAAAAAAAACACCACACACACAGTAGTAGACAAACCTAAGTCATCTTCCAGAATGAAGCTTTATAACAAGGCCTTATCCATATCAAGAAATGTGTGTGCTCTTTAGTCGGCATGACTAATTACTGAACACATTTAACTCCCAACTACACTTTATTAGACTTTGTCTTTTATGCTGCCACACTGAGCTATGCACCTCTGCCACTCAGAACTTTACCTGCCTTTTTATTACAGTGAAGCCGAGCCTTTTACCTGGATGCACATGAGAACGTTGCATTCACTACAGGCATTGGGGTTCACAAACATGGGCTGTTTTCGAAACCGCCTACTAGCAGTACATACTTCCTTGGCCAAAATTCAGTATGTAGTAACTAATATGTGAACAAGAGCAAAATCTGCAGTATGCCAAAAGTCCCCGGATGTCTACTGATTCGGGAAAATTTCACAGTATGCATCAGACCAGTCTGCCTTGCGTACTGTTTCCCATAATGCACAGCGCTCGTTCCGCTTTTTCTTTTCCCTTCTTTTTTTGACGGGGGAACTCCGTTTTTAGGTGCTGTGACAATTATTAAATTCCATATAGACCACTTCCTAACTTTTTAAATCATAAGTGGATGCTAAAGAAGCAGTTTCGCTATCAGCTTGGCCGTTGTGTACTTCCGCTTTCCGAAACCGGAAATCCAGTGACATCTGGCTCAGCGTACTGCAACACAGATCAAACAGAACAGTCATACTACAGACTAAATTCAAATGCAGCATTTAGTAGGCTGTACCTACTGCCTACTACATTAGTAGGTAGCAGACCATTTCGAAAACAGCCATGGTTCCTTTGCTTCGTATAGGCCTTGAAAACTGCCTTGTATGGTGGCCTACGAGGGCAAATGCTTCAACGGTCTTAAGAAATTCATCAGAAGAAACAGGCTGAAAATGCAGACATAGGGAAAATTCAACAGGCACTATTGAAAGTCAAATTGAAATGCATTGCAAATGAAAAAACTGATGCATTACAGCAAAACAACTGCAACATGTAAACGTCAAGAACACCCAAACCCAGAAAATAAATGCAACTGAAAGTGGCTGCATAATCATCTATCACAGGTTTGGTGCGCCAGTCCAGTTTATGGTGCTGAATGGTACAATTTTATTTCTCTAAGGTAGAGAGAGGTAAACCATACAGTGCCACTCAACATACAAAGAGTGCCCTTAGATCCATTCATAGTGTTGCCATGAACATCAGTCAGACCTTTCTTAGAATCAGAGTCAGTTTATTGTCACTTCCAAGTACATGCATTAGCATATATGGAGGCGAAATGAAATAAATAAAACAAAACACCACCCAAAACAAGACAATACAATACATAGCTACTTGGAGCAAAAAAAAAGCAGGTGTTTAGGAAAAAAATTTGCTGTAAAATGTATAAAAAGTGCAATAAAAGGGAAGGGTAGTGCCTCGAAAGTGTTCAGAGCGCTGCTCTCACAATCTTTTGCAGGGACTTCCTGTCTGTTGCTGTGCAGTTCCCCCCCACAGCAGGTGTTGAGAGAGAGAGAGTGCATGCTCTGTCTACTTGAAATTCTGCTCAACAGGCTGAGTAGTAAATGATCACGCATTACTGTATTTACTGAGTGTTGGCCTGATATTACTTTTGCACAGGTTTTCAAATAAAAGTTGATATAACGCAATACAGCCTTCCTCCTCTTCTTCCTCCTCAGTGTTGGCAAGGTGACCGTTATCGTCCTGATTATGATTCAGAGACTATGATTAAACCAACAGGGAAGTTATCTTTTCTGGTTTTATGATTGATGTCCTGAATCTGATAAAGGTTTTTATTTAGAGAGTTTACTTTGCTTTATCATTGGTAAATTATTGATAACTAACTCAAGCTATCATCATTACTGATGGATATAAAGCACAAAGCAAAGGAGTCAGAAAACAATAATGATTCAAACCTGTCCTCAAGAAATTCAAATCATGATAAGAAAATAGAGACTGATTTGTCTAAATGTGATAACTGCTACAGTATGACATATTCTTAAACTAGCAGATAATCTTTGTTTGCTTAGTGACACTTTCCTATTATAATCCCTCTACATAACAAAAGTATCCAATTTGTTTTTAATACATTTATGTAATATGTTTATGGTTTTGTAACTTATAATGAACATATTTTGGATATCTCTCATCTCTCTTTTTCCCCTTGCTGCGTTGTAGGAAGTGTACAGGTTCAGTAGGTCTATTTTCTGTCACCTATGGTTGAGTGACTATATTTCCTGTATGTGTTGAGCCAGTTCACATAAAAAAATAACTGAAACCAAGAAAACCACAAATCTTATCACAAGTTCCAAGAACAATACCACATGTGTTAAAAAGTTAGAAATACACACAGAACTCCACTATATGTCAGCTGAATATTTGGCTTTACCACGTGCCTCAATCAATACACAGGAACAAACCCCCAATATAAATAAATATAATAAAATTAGGGTAAAGAAACTCTGAACAAACAAAATTTATAAGTGAAAAAAAATATATATATATTAATACATTTAAGTTAAGAAAAGACCCAGAACTGATGCAGTGAGCAGATATATTATGTATAAAGCCATCACACTGTGGAATAATTTACCAGGTCCTTTAATTGAAGCACCCAGTAAAGCCAGTTTTAAAATACTTTTAAAGGAACATCTTAATAATAACCCTAACATTAATTAATTTTAATGAATTTTAGTGAACATCCTGATTTTTATTTTGTTTGTAGCATTTCTAGCTGCTGTATTTCCTGTTTGTAAGCATTTTCAGTTTTCAGTTTTTCTATCTTAAGTTTGTAGCATTTTCAGTTGTTGTATCTTACATTTGTAGTATATTCAGTTGTTATATTCTCTGTTTGTAGCATTTTTCTGATCTTGTGTTTCATGTTTCTTGCATTTTTCTGATCTTGGGTTTCATGTTTGTTGCATTTTCAGTTTTGTATTTGATGTATTTTTTTATGTTTATAACCCCAGGAAGAGTAGCTGTTGCGTTAGTGGCAGCTTATAGGGATCTGAATAAAGGAATAAAGATAATTTGTTTTGGCTTTGTTAAGGGTGACATCTAGTGGACAAGACTGAAACAGCAGCATCCCTCGTTTTTCTGTCGCTTGATCTCTCTGCAGCTTTTAAAGACAATTTAAGGGGAAAATGACACATAAACACTGTAAGAGAGCAAACAATAAAAATATAATCGTTGCTTTATTTCCTGACAAGCAGTAAAGGGTGTAAATGACTGCTTCCTCCATACGTCATCGGTAGCCAGCCAATGATATTCCACATTTCTATAGCTCAGCCAGTCATGCTGGAGAATGCAAATCTCGCTCAGTAGCTTTCCTGTTACTAATCGTCTACAGTAGTGCGAGGTGCTGCAATAAAAAAAACGATATATCGGATGAATGTAACCGTCACGTGACGTTTTGACAGACAAGTGAAGCAGATGTGTGCTTATTAAAGAGTCAGGAAACATTTCGCTCGTTCAGGAGTAGAAAGCATCTCGTGCTTTTAAATGACAGACCCTACAGCAAAGGTAAATAGCAAACGCACACTCACGCACAGACACAAACATTTAAAAATATCTATACAGCTGTGAAGATAAAATACCAGTGCATGTTCCGCTCCGTCAGAATCACATGGCCTTGTTTCGTTGTCAGAAATCCAAGTCATGTGTTTATTGTAACCGGATTTGACGCCTCGATTAGGGTGGATTGTCTTGTGATTATTGTTTGTCGTTAGAAATATGAAGGAAACATCATAAATGAGGGGTGCAAACAACTCTTGTCGTGCAATCTTTGTCAGTCATCCTGAACTCACCCTTCGGGTGGGGAAAGACTGACATGGACACACTCTTTGGCAGTGACAGACTGACACTGTGTCAAGTTTGAAGTCCATGTCTACAGAGGGTGGCTCCCAAAAGTCACCATGCAAGTGACATTTCTGTGTTCTAGGCTATTACAGCTGATTTGAAGGTTTAATTGCATGTTTGAAACTAGTTCAACAAAGGGAGGCATGTGTCAAGACAAATCCCGGACAGACAGAGTGATTAGTGTGAGGATTCTCTGAAAAGTACATCTTGTAAGATCTGACGGAAACACTCATTACCCTGGTACATTTTTATGTATTTGTTATGTACACAGTAAAAACAAAGTTTATTGTTCTTTGTGACACAATGATTCACAGAAAACACATGTCTTTGAAACATTGTCAGGGCTACCTCTCTTGTTACCAGCAGCTCAAATGACCTCCTATACCATAGTGTTAGGTTTATCAGCTAATCAGATTGATTGTGTTTCCTTGTAGACATGCTGTAACCAGGACTTCACAGAGCTGGAGACGGTGTCACCATGAAAGGCTCCAGCTCCAGATGGGCCCTCTCCCTGGGTTTCCTGGTGGGGGCCTGCAGTGTCTACTTCTTCCCGCGCCAGATGTGGTTTGAGAGGAGCTACCCCCTGCTGTCAGAGGCTCAGGAAAAAGCCAGCGCAGTGGGGGCGACACCTCACAGCTGGAGGAAGGAAGGAGGTGCTCTCATCAACCTGCTCCACCCTCACCATGCAGGTGCTTTACATTCTTTCACTCACAACTTCTAATGAGACAGTCCCAGTGTGTATGGGGAGAGAAGTAGGGCAGAAATAGAGCAATTGTAATTATGTCTTCACACTATGTTTTCATGCTATTTTTCTTGGTTCAAATACCCATACTTCCACAATACTTCATATGCCTAACCAGGTGGGAACGAGTTCTAGCCTAAACAGACTTCTTGCCCTGGCTCTGCCATCCCTGTCCCCCTTCTAACCTCTTTCTACAGACTTTTCTCCTTTTTTCTTTTCTCTTTTCTTGTATGGTTATGATGGGCAGTGAGAGCTGGCATGGAGAGAGGTTGTTCTGAGACACAGAAGCTCACTTTTTTTGCCTCCCCAAGGTTTCGTGCGCCTAACTTGACAAAACAGCGGTGGAGGGAGGTGCCCACTGCCTAGCCTGTTAATGCGTTGGGTCTCGTTGCCCATCTAGCTCCCCAGTTGGGGTATGGGGGCAATCTTGGGCCATGTGTTAGAGTAGGCAGTATCAGCATGTCAATACCTGGAGTTCCAATAATCCTCATCCTGGGTCGATAGTAGGTGGCAATACTTTTTGTTAGTTGCCACACAGGACCATGTAGTACGACATGTAGCTCATCAGTATGGCCAAAGTATTGAGATGAGAGATCTGTTGGAGGGGGGGGGGGGGTCTTTCTTCATGCACAACCTTTATACTCATGGTATCTTGTATAGTCTGACTCTGGCCATGTTTATGCATACTGCATGTTTATTTTATGAAGGAAGGTACAAAACGTAGACATCTTTAAAATCAGTTTATATGGTTATAAAATAGTTCAACATCATCATTGTATGAAAATGATACACTGTCCTCATATGATCAATAATAATAATAATAATAATAATAATAATAATAGTAATAGCAATAATAATAATAATACATTTATTTTATACCATCGTTATAAAATGAAAAATTGAAAATTGCATTCCATAAAACAGCAATACAACAACCATTCAAAAAATGAAATGAAAATAAAGTTATGGATTATGTCTGAAATGGATAAGTACAAATAATCTCATCAGCAGTCATGTATGAAACAAGTGTCAGGTAAAAAAATTATATAAGGTCAGGATAGAAGAAAGTAAAAATGGTTTACATAAATGCACGTTTCTAAAATTGTGTCTTCATTGTGTTTTTAAGAGATTTAAAAGATGAAAATTATATGACTACATTTTTTTCCTCTGGCAGGCTGTTCCCCAGTGTAGGTGCTCTTATCAGAAGGCACAGTCACCTTTTGTCTTAGACCTGCACTTGGGAGTCCACTAAAAGGTTTGGTCAGAGGATCTGAAGCTGCGATGCGGCTCATAAAAACTTAAAAGATCGGAAGCATAGCCAAGGGCCAGACCCTTTAGTGCCTTAAAATCTATTATGAAATTTACAGGAAGCAAGTGCAGGTGTGCTAAGACAGGGGTGATATGACCTCTATGGTGAGTGCCAGTTAAAATTCTTACTGCTGGATTCTGGGCAACCTGGAGATGTTTGATGGAGTTTGGGCTGAGGCAGGTAAATAGAGAAATACAGTCATCTAGATGGGGTGTGATAAAAGCATGAATCCCCATATCCAGATCTGCTTAACCTTCAATTGCCTTAACTTTTGTAATATTTCGTAGTTGATAAAAGCAAGCCTGAAGCGCTGCCCACCAAAGATTAGGTTGCTGTCAAAAGTCACACCCAAATCTAATGCTACTGACACCAAATAAGTTGAGAAATCGCCATGGTCATGTAAAATGTTGTTTAATTTCATGTGCTGCCCCAAAACAAACATCTTGGTCTTTCTGTGATTTAACTAAAGAAAGTTATTTGGCATCCAACTTTTGATGGAGTCAAGACAGTTTCTGAGAGAATCTTGGCAGTTTGGATGGTTATGTGTTATTAATGGGTATAACTGAATATCCTCAGCTTAGCTATGGAAAGGAAAATTGTGTTGATGGATCATGGCACCAAGTGGGAGCATGTACAGGGACAAAATGAGGGGACCAAGAACTGAGCCCTGGGGTACCCTATAGCTGATGTCTGCTCTGGATGAAAATGAGGGCCTATATTTACAAGACAAAAGTCCTATTGTATAAAAAGGACTTAAGCAAACTTAATGCCAGACTAGATATACCCCCTTAGAAAGGAGTGAAGATAAAAAACACAGAATATGGAGTTAAATTATGTTGTGTTTTTGGTGGTATCCCTCTAGATGAAGACAGCAGGGTCGCAGATGTGCTGTATCAGAAGGTGCGTGTCCTCTGTTGGGTGATGACAGGGCCACATACCCTCGAGAGTAGGGCCCGGCATGTCAAGGCCACCTGGAGTCGTCACTGCAATGTGGTGATATTCATGAGCTCTGTGGAGGACCCCGACTTCCCCACAGTGGGCCTAGGCACCAAGGAGGGCCGGGACCAGCTCTACTGGAAGACCATCAAGGCCTTCCATTATATCTATGAGCACCATGCAGATGAAGCAGATTGGTTCCTAAAAGCAGACGATGACACCTACGTTGTGATGGATAATCTGCGCTGGATTCTGTCTAACCACACCCCTGAGGAGCCCATCTACTTCGGCAAACGCTTTAAGCCTTACACGAAACAAGGCTACATGAGTGGAGGGGCGGGCTATGTGCTGAGCAAAGAGGCCCTGAAAAGATTCGTGGAGGGTTTTCGGACCAAAATTTGCACCCACACCACCCCTGTGGAGGACCTGGCACTGGGGCAGTGTTTGGAGAAGATGAATGTCCTGGCAGGGGATTCAAGGGATACTCTGCATCGAGAAACTTTTCACCCATTTGTGCCGGAGCACCATCTAACTGGCAAGTTCTCCAAGACCTTCTGGTACTGGAGCTATTGTTACTACCCTATTGTTGAGGTAAGTCCTTTCTCTTCTGTTTTACTCGTGAGCTTATTGGCATCAGTTATACAATTGTAAAAGGAAGAAAATATACTGCATAATGTAGTTCCTCTTTAGGATGTTGTGATTGCAACAATTCCTGCAAAATCAACCAATCCCTGCACTTTTTCTGCCACCTTGCAATTCTGGCCAATTGATGTTACTTTTATGCAAATCTGGCAAATCTTCCTATTCAATAATTCAAATACTCAAAGTCGTTTTATATGCCCATGTAGAAAACCACTTCCTTCCATCAATATCTATTAAACAATCAGAAGCTGTGTTCCATACTCCCCTCTAACCAGAGGCCCTTACAGAACTGTGAGTCTGTGTCATTGGCTGTATATTAATATTGATGGTGCGCCTGCATCTTGTCCCATTGTAATAGAGTGGCTTAATACTGCTTTGATGAGTGCTGATAAATTCAGAATCAGAATCAGAAATACTTTATTTATCCGGGGGGGAAATTCAGTAAAATTGTCCTGATGACACATTTTTCGGAACTAAGAAATGTGCAGAAGGGATCTGTCTAGTGGAACAGGAATGGAGTCACACCCATTCCTCCAACCAAGCACATATCTAACTTCACAATAAAATGACAAAGATCCCTCAGGTCAGCAAAATCTACAGCAGAACAGGTCCATGTGTCGGTTTGAAGCAGTCACTCACAGTTATGGGGAAGTCAAGTAACTTTTGTGTTAGGGTTTGTTCCGTTTTTCTCACCTCATCCCTGCTGATCCGGTGAAGAACTTAGCAGAAGCCGTATTGATCAACACAGCTGTCACATTGTCACATGCTGTCACAGTAGTCATTAAAGCCTAAAATAACTAATTAAACTAATACGAACTAACTGCAATCACAGAAAGTTTGAGAAAAATGAATGTGACAAGTATTTTCTAGTTGACCCATGTTCCATCTGTTTAAATGGAGGAGGCTGCTTTAAATGATCAATACTGTAGCCAGTTGCCAGGGAGAGCTCTAAAAGGTTTGGCTTCATTTTGAAGGAGCTGTTGTGCCATTTCTGTTTAAACAGACTTTTGACTGTGCTGATCTGAAGTGATTGTAAGTATGATAGTAATCCCCCGTCAGTGGTTTTCAGTGGCCCAGCCCCTGAAATAAAAAGCGGACCGCATGGATTTGAAAAAGAATGTGTAGATTGTAGAACATTTTAATGAGCATGCACATGAATAAATGTGGATTTCATGGCATTGCAACAGAAAGTCAAAAGTCCTGGAGAGGAATGATCACTGTTCATAGTATGTTAAAAAAAAAAAAGGGCAGTTGACCGGTGCTTAAGACTCATGCCATATCATATTACCGCAACATTTTTAAATTGATTTGTTTTATTTCTCCTTTCTTCATAGTCATTTTTACATCCACACTCAGAGCTGAAGTAAATTGCCAAAAACAGCCTCAAAATGGCATGATCTGTACAAGTGCAAGGTGGTAAAGAGATAGCTGTTTCATAAGACAGACCTTCTTTAGAGTGGATTAACCTAAATAGGAAGGGCTAAGTCAGTTGGGTGGACGTGCTTTATGGGGATTAATCTTTTGGTTTGAATCCTTTAATATGATTAGTGTACATCAGCAGGGACCTATTTTCTAACTGAAAGTGAATTAGTGTGCATCATACTGTAATTTTTCTTTTGTTGATATGAACAAAATGTGTGTGCTATCATAAATGACTCATCACAGGGATAATAACAAAATAAATGAAAGGTGATTATCTGCCACTTAAACATTCCGAACCTGACCCCTGCATAGAATGAGTGAATTCAAAAAAGGAAGGAGTTCATTTTAAAGTAGATGATCGCAGCAGAGACAATGTCCTGCCAACAAAGGGAAAATTGGTCAATTTGTCGCTGATGATGCAACTAATTCATTGTACTTTGCAATTAAAATGAGACAGGTCTATTGCTGATCCTGTAACGCCCCAACTGCCGAGATGCTTTGTTCTCTACGGTTTCAAAGAGGAGCATCAAAACAAATTAACTCTTAATAAAAAAGTAATTCTATTTTCTATCTCACTATAAAATGGAAATGTGTGGTTTCAGAACTGTCAGCATATGATGATTAATAAGTACCTAAAGGAGCAGGCAGGTGATATTGTAATTTTTTCTTGTTGGGAACAAAAATAAAAAAAAAAACAAATGGAGCTGGCTTGCTCAAAATAAGATAATATAGTTTACATTTCTTTCTTCTCTATGTAGGCACACTTTAAAAGGTGATAGTTCTGTGTTATAGACCTCTTTTTTCAAACACTTCTTGTGACAAATATAATAAACCATATCATTGCACTGACCAGAGGTGTGTCCAGACTTTTGGGACCAGCGTGGCCCAACTGGTGGCATGTAGTCTAAGTGCACAAACAAACTATATATTCCTATGTCGATGTTTTGGCTTCAAAAAGTAACAAAAGAAGCAACAGTTAAATAATCTAAGCTTAGTTCCTAAGGACTCAAAAAGATTTATGTCAAAGTCACAGTTTAATGTGCTAAAATAGTGCGCTAAACATTACTGAGATGCTGCCAATAAACATATTTTTGCATGGGAGATGGTATGTTATTTTTGATTCATGCAGTCCTCTCTCATAAAGCTGTTTTATGAAATAGATCTGCAAAACATTTTCTTTATATACAAAATTAAAGAAAATGCATGACGTTCTAATGCAAAGAAAGCTACTAGCGGCCTGTTTCAACACAGCACATAAAGTTGATTTGAACACAAGTCTTGCTTCTGAAAAGACAATTAGCAAATCAAGTTGAGGATTTTAATGTTTCCCAGAGTGGCAAGTCAGATTTTAAAGCGGGGGCATGCTACTCCTGGTATTGGCACAGAGGTAAAAGCTTTTATCAAGATGGAACAAAAGAATATCTCCAAGTGGGGTATCAATAAAGTATACCTTATCTTATCTTGTCTTATCTTACATTGTCCAGCTGTCCAACATGCTACATAGCACAGCACTATTATTCTGCAGCTAAGAAAAGTCACTTTAAATGCAATCTCTACTTTTGTCTGAGTAACAATTTTAAAAAAATCTACTGCCTAACTGATTTTAGAAAATGACTCTGCTATTTGAAAAAAGAAAGCTACTTATTATTTATAAACTTATTGCAGATGTATATATGCAGGCTCGGGGCAGGCTGCCACAAACAAGAGTGAACAGACACAAAATAATTCTGGTTTGGTTTCTTGAGGTTGATTTGTAGGAAAACATCAGCCTCATTCTTTGTAAAGATTAATAAGTAGTTCATATAATGGAGACTACATTTGTTCATGAACCTGTTTTCATATAGATGTTCCTATATTGTCTTTTTTTCCTTGGTGTTGTATTACTTATTGATCTCTATAAAATGGAGACATTTGTACCTTATGATTGGAGATGAACTAACAACCATTTAGACGGCTTGTTCTTAGGATAAGTATTAAACAAGGTTAATCTTTTTACTGTAAACTCTATAAAAGTTCCAGATTGCAGTGTTGTGCTTAATGGACACTGAAAAAGTTGCTTTATTTCAAATACTTTGAATGTGTTTTAAAGTGACGATGTTGTAGGCATTTCATCTTCTAACTTATCTTGTATGTGTGTACTGATCTGTACTTGTGTTTCTGTTGTGTGCTTGCTATTCTTCCTCAGGGTCCACAGTGCTGCTCTGACCTGGCGGTGTCTTTCCATTATGTAGAACCGGACCTGATGTACACACTGGAGTACTTCACCTACCACCTCAGAGCATACGGCTACAGGGCGCGCTACCAGTCCAATTCACGGCACTATGAGAACCTACGCCTACTCTCACAGACAGCCGTGACAACACAACGTAAAGCTACTCTGGAGGTGATGGATAAGAGGAACCACACAACTTCAGCCTTATCTTTTAGAGAAAACCAAACCAAAGCAGAGACAAAGTCAGAGACAGCGGGAAAAGACAATTTAAAATCTCTGCTGTTTGGAGGGAACAGGACTGCAGTCACACACGGATGATTGTGTGTTTCAGCAGGGGCTGAATGTGCATGATTGTCCCAGAGAGGTGGTTTTTACTCTGCACTGTTTTCTCCTGTCATGGCTTCACTGATCACAGCATACATGAGCCAGTATAAGACTGTGAGTGCTCATACTGGGAGAAGTTTAAAATTGAGCAGTACTCTCTGACAAACTCAAGAAAACCTTGAACTTGGTTTAGACATAATCAGTATTTAGATTTATAACTCTATATCTGCATCTGTCAAAAATGTAATAGGTGCAAAGGCACTGAAATGTTTGTTTTGCAAGTTTTACAAATTCTAGATCTGAGCGAATGCTGTAACAGCAGACGTGTGAAAGATTTTTTTTTAATTCATAATTTTTTTTAGCATTGTTGTTTGTTTTTAAAGGAAATCAGTGACATATCTATGTATAATTTTTTTGATCAACAGAAAAGTCACAATGACTTATGTCATTATGGACAGCAGATGACTGTCACACTTCAAATTAAGAATCTTTGCCTCTTTGATTTTTAAAGGTTTTAATCTGTAACAAGTGTGACCTTTCTTAAGCCTTGTTTTTGTTAATTTTCTTTGAATGCTCTCAGTCAGTATTGACATTACATTATTAGCCAACAGAGATTTGAGTTTGTTTTAGTTCAAAAGGAGCAGCAGCTGTTGCAGAAAAGTGTTTTCTTTTTACTTTAGATGATATGAGAATCTCTGTTTTTGAAACTCCTTGTGCTTCTGCTAAAGATCATTGTAGCTTTTGATGAACACAGCATTATACAAAGCTCAAATGAATCCCTCTTGTCAAGTCACTTTATGAATCCCAGCAGTGAACACTGTAGCAGGTGTGCTTGAACATTTATCTGTCTGCACTGAAGCTGAGCTTGAAGAATAAACATAAATAGCTGCAGGAAAACGGCAAGACATTTTACATGAATAAATTATGTATAAAAATTATGTTTATTTTCAACTTTGAAGAAAATGAATAACATGATAAAGAAAAAGCAGGTGTGTTATCACCTCTAATCATTTTTGTCTTCAGATAAAACAAGTACAATCTGAGTAGATTATGAGAATGCCTTCATGTAGAAGCAGGTTTACAGTGTGAATCATGTCTTTACGTTGTTTTCATCAGATATTTACTTCATTGAGTGAATTCTTTGTGATCCTGTGTCTTGTTGTAAGATGAGAAGGCTGCTTCAGCATGAACGTCTACAGTCCCTGGAGAAACCTGCAACAAAACACATCATGAAATTACTTTACTATTTACACAACAAACATAAATTTTAGTTATGCAAAATCCATAATTCAAGACCAAGTAGATATCAACCTTTAACAGGTGACATAAATCAAGGAAATACCTTTTAAAAAATACAGTTTCAGTGTTACTTTTAGGACAAGTAAACTGAAAAAAATTCCAGAGCTACTCCTGTCTAATGGGTTTGTCTAATACAAGCTAGGTTAAGAGGAAGATTTATTTTCTATCAATTTTGGAGAGGGTGTGAGGTTCCATCTTCAAGTGAAAACCATGAGGCACTCACCTCAGCCTGCACTTGTTGAGAAAGATGCCTCTCCTTTCTGGATACTCTCTCCTCCATGGACCATTATCTGTGAGAGCAGAGATTAAATATAGTGTCACAGTGTATGGTATATAGTGCTCTCAAATTTTTAGTGACAACTAGTTCTGGGTCCCCAGCAAGGCCATTGAAGACATTTAAGATTTTATTTTCAATTGCACTCTCACCAGGCTCTGAGTTTCTCCTTCCCATTAGACCAACAAAGATGTCGTGCATTTCCCCTGATAACAAAAATGAGAAACATAAAATTGAGTTTGTTTCAAGGGATGCACTGAACCTAAACCAAAAATGACAGGGAGTTCATATTAAAAAAAGTCTTACTTTTTTGTGGTGGTGGTATATCACTTTCGTCTGAGGAAAATAAAACGAAACAAACGAATTTGAGATAGTGAAGATGAATACATTTCAAAATCTAAGAAAGGAGGATAATTTACAGGCCAACCTCTATTTGCACTTTTAAGTCTATTTGATCGATTATCTTTGACATATATACTGATTATATAATTGCTATAAACGTAATTAAGTGACAGGTAAACTATGCCTTCCTCATGAAAAAAAAAGACTCACCGACATTTCTTCTTCCCATCAGACCCACAAAGCTGTCATAATCCAAATCGCTGTACCTCTTCAGAATAGTCCGCTTGAGGTTGCCCAAACCTGTAGTTTGCTGCAATCATAAGAGAGAGAAGAAACAGCTGCAGTTTAAAAGTTTGTTTCAAAAACAGTAAGGTTGTTACGCGCAAAGGACACGTACATCTGAGGCTGATCTGCGCATTCCGGGCTCCTCTTCGCATCTGGACAGGCTGTATCGAAGTTTCATGATGAGGAACAGAGACACCAGCAGAAAACATCTCCTCATTTTTTCAGCAAGATCTGTGTGAAAACACAATAAGTTCTTTTAAATCATATCGTTTCCTTACAGGGACAAACATCACAAGGAGCAAACGACACTTGTTGCTCAAACTCGCTGCGTAATTTGTGCGTAAAAGCGCGCGGGTTGAAAAAGATAGTGTATGAGACAGATTTTGTATTAAGTAAATGCTTTTCCTAATGTTCCTGTTTTAACAAGATAATATGGAAAGATACATTCTTAGGCAGTTCGCTGATGTTTCCTCCGAACACGTCCAGGCAAACCAGAAACCAATGTTTTCATGACAAGGAAAGACAACTGTTGGACATGGAATTAATATGCAAACATTTAGCTTAATTAAACATGTGAAAGTGTGTTTTCTTTACCTTGTTTCCTTTGAGCAGATAACTTAGTGAACGAGTCAGCTCCGTGCGCCTTGGTGAGTAAAGCTGGGACGGATAGATCCTGCAGTGAGGTCCGCTCAGAATAAATGAGGCGTCCAAGCTCTGGTGTAATAAATAATAGCTGGAAACCTGCGTAACGCCAATCAGAAACTGAGGCGTAGGTGGGGTCTCAGGTCTTATATCACGCTCTGTAGAATGCTACGTAGCCAACTCATTTGATGGTCATGATGCTGCCGGGAGCGTGTACCATCTCATCACTCTTACCATCAAATACGCACACACACGCATCATCATCACGTAAAAAGTACATGTAACGTCACGAGGTCATAGGTTCGTGGATCGAAGCCCATCTTTGAACATTTTTGGGAATGTTCTTCAACTGCACTTAATGCAGCTGGATTTTTCTGGAGAAATAAAAACACCACTTTTTAACTTCAGCTGAACACAGACTCTGGGTTTAAAACTCAGCTTATGTTTCAAGTACACTATATGATTGATCCAATATTTTACCACCCTGCTTACATGCTCCTCTGGGTTTCTTGCCTCTCCGAACATGATGAGAGTCAACATACTAATCGTTTTAGGAAGTCATTATGTGGATTGCAGCTGCCTCTGCCTGTCACAGAAGATACATGAGCCATACAGCGGTGTATTTGTAATTGACTGCCCATTAAACCCACCCATACAGATAATGTGCAAAGAAAACAGATTTGTCAAGTTTAATCTTGACAGGTTTTGACTATTTCATTGATTAACAGTTACATTTTCTAACATTCAGTATGAAATTAAATATTTGAAAAGGTATTTTTTTCTTAATTGATTGAGAGCATGGGTGTGTCTCTATCAACAGTATACAAATGTAAGCTTCAATATTTGCTAAGAGCACAAATTTAGCTATGGCCCATGACTGCTATCAGTTCAGCTACTGTACACAGTGGACCTGTCACAGGTGAGATTAATGTTGAAGTCAATTATTCGGCCCGTGTTGTAACCAAGTAGCAACCTATATTTCTGAAGTCATGAAGCTGCTTGCAAAAGCCAAGGAATCCTTATTAGGCCCTTTGTTGCAATGGCTGTTTTCACAGCAAAATTAAATGTGTACAGCCTGGATTAAAACCATATATACTTTATGAAACATGGACGTACTCTCGGTGATGTTACACACTAGTTTCTGAAGTGGAGTTTTAAATTAGCTAAGTAGACCCAAGCCGTTTTTTGAACCAGGCTGTAAACATATTTATTTCTGCTGCAAAGATCATCTTTTTTAAATTGGTGTGTACGTGGTTTCCGGTGTTTCTGCAGCCAGACTCAAGCGGATCCTCAATGAATTGCATAACACTTCTGCATGGGCTTAATATTTTGAGACTGGAGGTTGCCGCTTGGTGCTTGCCTGTCAGTCAAGTCAGCTGTGTCCCTAATTATGTAAAACTTGTAACCTTAATATTTTAAAAAGTAATGCGTTAAAAAAAAAGAAAAGAAAGAAAAACCAGGCTGTAGAGGTGTTTATTTTTGCTGCACAGATGGGCTTTATGGATTGGGTGTGTATGCGGCTAAATGTGTGATTTGGTATGTAGCTCATTTATCTATTCAGACACACTTTGCAGGTTGTACATTATTTTCATGGCTATCTGTTTTGAATCTACCAAGGCCAAGAGCTACTCATACATTTGCATAATTAGGGGTGCAGCTGATTTGATGGACAGGTAGCTGCATTGTATCCAGGAGGCTAAAAGCCTGCCTCCATTCCACCTCTTTGCTTGAAGGTAGGTTGATCAAAAGTTAGGCTGAGTCAGCACATCCAGGATGACATCATTCGGCTTCAAAATGTCTCTTCAGAAACCAATCAACATGTTCTTTCTGAGTATTCAAAAATGAAGCACAGAAGATTTATATGTTGTCGTTCTGTTGTGTTGATTTTAAAAGTTAAAACAAATTATACACAGGAATATGACGTCTATATGAGAGTTAAATGTTAGAAGTTAAGTAGATATGATTGGTGGAGACAGAAATGGTACCTAAATGATATTCATTCATATCCATGTTTGCACACTTACTTTATGCCACCCCTGCATAAGTCAATACAAAAAATCTGGCACAGACAGACAAACTGATTGAAATCCAGACACATTGCTTTGACACACACTTTTTTTTATACCAGTGCTGACATTGTGAGTAACAATGAGGTCAGACAATGACTTTCCATGGCTTCTAAATTCTCCCCTTAAACGGTTCTGACAGATGGTGAGATGACATGTCTGACTTGTAACGTGAAAATGCGCCTACTGTGTGTCACTTTTAAAAGTATATTTTCCACCAAACTGCACCATATGATGAAGTTACCTTTAGGTTACAGTGTAGATACTCAAAGTAAAAGATGAGGAGTGACATTAATTATTCATGTAAATCCTGAGAAATATGCATGTGGTTCATGAAAATCATCCTGTCCGCCTTTATCAATAAATGCTGAAAACCACTTAAATCTAGTGCCCATAACAAACCTATCATTTGTCTTGCAATTACACAAGCAATTAGACATGTGTCTGTGTTTGTGCCAACACTAAAGATGCAAATAAGCATGAATATTTTAGCAAAGCAGAGTTTGAGCATCATAGGTACAAAAATGGCAGCAGCAACTTTCAATGGCCCCTAGAGACTAAGGCGTGATGGAAGGTATGACACCACTAACAACAAAGCAGCAGGCAAGAACTTCACAGAAGGTTAACACTGCTATGATTTAGTAATGACTTCCCATTTCCATACTTGTCTCGTTCCTGTATGTAGTAGTGCGGGGTGTGAGGTAAGCGGGGGAGTGCAGCAGTGCAGGCAGGGGTTCGGGATGGGAGATCTGACACAAGTGGAAGTCATTAATTGCAATTCTGCATAATTGATGAGTGTTTTATTATCCCCCTTGGTAATCAAAGCAATCCTCTCTTTGGGCAAACATAGAGCATAGGGAAAGAGTGCCAGGGGCTGTTTATCCTCAATGAGTTTTTCCTCATCCAACCGAAAGGCATATTGATATTGGGTGTGACATGCTGTGGGCTAGATGGACGTCCTGTTATACATCACAGGTTGTCACATGGCCTGTGCACTGCTGAACAATATGACAGGAACCCCTCAGCTGTATCGCATTCTGATGTCATTCATTTCTGGGACCAGAAGAAGTGCTCTCCCTATGCATGCTCCCCTCAGAGCTACAGACAGCTGTGAAGGTGGTTTGACAATATCTGTCCCTGACAGGCCAGCAGGATGTTCACGGCTGGCTAACTAACAGCAGGTAGCTTATGGTGGCGATATGTGGAACAGATGAGAGGTGACATGAGCAAAAAGTGAAATAGCTCAGTGTCATGGTAAAATTATTTGATATGATAATACATATTTCTGTAGAAAGAGAGTTGTTGAAGCAGTGTTTTTATCTGTTTTAGATTATGGTGATGTGATTTATAAACATGCTGCAGCTTCAACACTAAAACCCTTGGACTCTGTTTACCACTCTGCTCTCAGATTTATAACTGGTGACAGATATGACACCCATCACTGTGTCCACTATGAGAAAGTCGGTTGGCCTTCTCTTGAGCAAAAGAGAAACAAACAATGGCTTTTGTATATTTTTAAAGTGCTTGTTGGAAAGCTCCCCACCTACCTTACAGACTTGTTGGAATGGAATTATGTATCCTATGGGACTCGCTCTTCTGATTGGCTCATTTTGAAAGTCCCCTGTGTAAACACTGAACTCGGTCGATCAGCATTTTTCATTGATGCTCCTAAATCAAGGAATACCCTCCAACTTACTTTAAAGCTGACATCCATTCCCTCTTTTGCAGAATTTAAGACTTTGCTCTCAGACCACTGTGTCTCAAATTGTATCTGTTTTAATTAATATATTATTTTGTGAATGATTGTGTGTTTGTTTGCTGTTTCTAATGTGCCTGTGATCTTGATGATATTGGAAATGAGGGAAACCTCAATGTCTTTTCGAGAATAAATAAAGGTTTTGAATTTCATTGAATTGAACATGGAGTGCGTGACCCTAAATTTGCACCATGTATAAATCAAACGCTTATCAGAATTATGACCAGTCAGTCGGCGACTTCAAACCTTAAAATTCTCCTTGGCAATGCTTATATGTTGTAAAAAGTTAATTAAAGTGGCTTCATAATTGTCTTTTTCAAAGTGTTCTATAACATTGACTTGGATGTCTGTTTAGAGAAAGCTGATTCACTGAGTCACAGAAAAAAGTTCCTCTGGTTTCATCCACAACCGCACTAACAGTTTAATTAAATGATGTTGTCCTGCTTTCCCTGTACAGCTTCTTTTTTTTTCAAATAACCTGCTGAATAGATTGAGATAACCTTACTGTGGAACACGTATAAAGAGGAAAAAAGAGGGGGAAATAGCTAAAAAGGGACTCAGACTGAGTCAGAGGAAAACACAATCCCTGTGTGTGCTGTTTTATGAGTAAATGAGAACTTTACCTCACTAATTTATCAAGTCTCCACTCGGACCACAGAGAACTACATAAAGGTGCCTTTGCAACCCTGAAAACAGCAGGGATACGTTAATAGTGAGTCATTGCATTGCGCAGCGGTATATATCCACTGAAGGAAAGCTGCAGATATAGCCTATAGTATAGTCACACTCTTATTCCACTGCTGCCTCTCGATGGAGCTGTCAATCATCGATTTGTGCAGGCTTTCATTGCCTGAGAGGGAGCAGATAAACTCAGTTCCATCCAGGACTTGAGAGGGGACAATGACGTGACAGCCCTTATATGGGAAAGATGTTATGAAAGAATGAGCAACCAGTGGGAGATAGAAGTGTGTGAAGATGAGGAGAGAGAGAGTGACCGCAAAGATTCAAGAGGTTTTGCAGTGTGCAGATTTAGCTACATTTGTTCACTGACTGGGATTGGATGCACAAATTGTAATCTCTAGTCCGATAAGGGATTCTGCACGTGTGAACATTCTATAAGTCCTTCACACACTCAGTGGACACCCCTGCTGTTTGCTGTTGCTTGTGGCGACATGGAGACTAAAATAATCACATCTAGATTATTCTAGGCTGCTTCATGGTAGATCATGAGACAGTTCTGTCAGTAATTGAGTTAATGGGAACTAATCTATTGGGGGAAATTTAACCTAGAGTCCACTCTCTTTAGGGCATGCAAAATGATTTTGATGGATGAAGTTTTTTATTTCACCCGCTCCTCCCTGATCTCTGACTCGTGAGGTCCCGGAGTGTCACTTCCATCTAAATGTTAATTTGAAGGCTGTTTCTTTAAGACTGGCATGGATGCTGATATACTTTGAGAGTCCATTTGCATTAAGACACGTTTGCTGTGTGAAACTGTGAGCTGTTGTCTCGCTCAACCAAAACACATTCTTTTTTTTCCCCCAGTGTTTTCCCAAAGAGCTCCTGAAAGTTATTTTCTGTTCCTTTCTTGTCAAAAGGTTTTTGTCTTCCTTCATCTTCTCTTGGAGACGATGGTCTATACTGAGACCTATGGGAGACAATAAGACTCTTTGACGATGTTTAGGCTCTTGAATCTCGCTTTTTGTTAGATTGGGGACTGTTTTGGTCCTCTTGTGTCAGTATTGTCCATTTTCTGCTCATCAGGCAGTGCAAATACTTTGGAAGATACATTCAGCCTGTTGAGCACAGACACAATCACTTTCCCTTACACTCAGTCTACATCCTTTTTTTGCACTAATGTTGATACAAGTGGTGCAGTCATATGCTTGAGGTGTGATTTAGACCTTATATTGTGTCTTATGTCTGAAAGAAATGCATTCATTTTCTTTCACAGATCAAGATTTTTGTTTGAGTTTGTGTTTACTTTTTCTAATCCAAAATTTTTTTAACTGATGGGAAATGATTCAATTTCTTACTTAAAACTTTGTTGGTAATGCTGTCATTTTTCCACTATGGGGGATGTGATTGGTGCTTCAGGCTAAATTCATTTCCAATGTTCATTACTTTGCTGCCAAATTGCCAAATCCTCTGTGGCTCTTTAGTACTCACAACACTGATTAGCATTCCGTTTGAATAATGTTTGCAGGTAACAAACCCTCTAATTTGTGACATTCTGATCCATTTACAGATTGTTAGATCAGATCTTCAAATAAGTAAACAAAATGCAGATCAATCAACCCATTCTCCTCCTGTTTATGACAGGTAGGTCCAGTTGGCAGTGTGAAGAGATATTCTGTCCCTCTCCCCAGTAACCTTTTCCAGCTCATCATTAGGGATCCAAAGGAGTTCCTCATCTGGTGAAGTTTGTTGTGTATCAATAGTATGAGTATATACCCGTACTATTGATACGCAATGTTCATGTTTATTGCTTCACTTTTCTCCTTCAGTTACTGTCTGTTATTGATGACCATGGACCAAAAACTGTACCATTTTGGTAGGGTTATAGTAGCTTGCTGCAGTACACACAGTAACTACTGGAGGCTGCAACAGCAGTTCAGGTCATCAACAACAAGTAACCATAGGAAAAAATAAAAGACCCTACAGTTCCACTTTGCAATGTGTGGCCTTTACCCTGACAGAGAAAGGGCAAAATATTACAGTTGAAAACTATCAGAGAAAACGTAGTAAGGCTGATAAAGTTGCTGCTTCACATAATGCATCTCACAAACAAATGGAACAGAAAACACCTCACGAATCAGACGCAGTTAGGCCTACAGCTTTCTTTGTGTGGCAGTTAGTTGTGTTTGTAATGGTTTGTTTGGGTAATTGTTGACTCTGCTCACCATTGCTCTTATGAATTTTGTCTATTGTGTAGCTTTGTTTTTGCAGCTTTCACAATGTTTAGTACTTAAATGGGTATTTTGTGCTGACGGACCACTTGACTGTTATTTGTGTTATTAGCTGTAATTTGCTTGTGTGTCATTATCACTATTTGTATGGCTTTTCTAGCCTTTTTGCAAGTTTGCTGTCCCAGTGGGGAAATAGATTGGTTTATAGTTTAGTGGTATCTATTGTGAATAAAACATGACACAACACAGTTTAGCAGGTCAGAGTTTTTGTGGCCTTTACGGTGGATTGGTTAGTGAACAACAACAACAATGATCAGCAACTTTTGGGCTGCGTGAAGACAATTCTTTACAGAATTTCTGGACCTAAGCAGACCACTTTCGAATTTGCCAGTAAGAGCTTAAAGCCTCTAGGAACCCAAATCAACAAAATCATTCTACCTATGATATTTATAGTCACATTTACAAGCTATTATATATAGTTAAAATATTAAAACTGAACTTTAACCAATTTTTGAAGTATTATCGGTTAAGTTTTTGATACCATTCTAACGTTAGGATAAAGAAGGTTGGGTTAACTTGGATATTTATGATGAAATAAATATCTAACCAATCAGAAATGAAACACTGAGTCACACACATGTTCAACAAAACTACTCTGCTCCTGCTCAGTCCGTCTCCTGAGGTCTCAGCCAGCTGTGAAGACTTGCGTGGTGACACTGATGACGTCCTACGTCCCTCACACTCAAAAGTTGTTATTTGGACATGGATATTAACTCAATTAAATGTATCCACATATAATTAAAAAAACATGAATTGTTTGGATAACTCAATAATTAATTGTTGGTTCAACTAAATAGCTGGTTTTGAGTGTTGTACCCTTGATGGCTAATAATAAATATTAATAAACTTTATTTATACAGCACTTTTCTTAACAAAGTTACAAAGTGCTTCAAAACTAATAATGCAGAGAAAAACAAAGATAATAAAAACAGGACAGACAAGTAAAAACAGGACATCAGAATGCAGAAAAATAGCCAGGATTTAGGGGTTGAGAAAGGCCTTGTTAACTAAAAAGGTTTTGAGCAAGGAATTAAAAGCAGTTAAGTTTATGGACTGTCTTTTTGGCTATGAGAAGCCTTGGAGCTTTCCTGGTCACCTTTTCTTATAAGGGGGTGTCTTGGTACATCCAGCAGCGCTGCATCCACAGACCTGAGAGTCCTCCCAGGGGGCTTAAAATATCTCTTATATAGCTTTGAGCCTGACCATTTAAAATTTCAAAAGTAATCAATAAAATCTTTAAAGCAACACACAAAAAAAAACTGGCAACCAATGTAAGCTGGCAAGCACAGGAGTGATGTGTTGGCATTTGGTTGTGCCTGTTGAAATAAGATGTGCTGTTAATGTGAAAGTGAACATGAGAGAGCTTGGGTTTGATTTTTCAAACGTTATTCAGACAAATCAAGATCAATTAACCTCATGTCCATGCTATTAAACCAGATACAACTGGTTCAGGCAGTGATGTGTCACGTTGCCAGTTCTTACCATCCTGAGTACCAAGGAATACAAGACAAATCACAGCAAGTCCTGAAATTTCTGCAGGGATATGCACAGGGACTGATGTTGATGTGCCTGACTATTTGAGATCCTTGAGGGCACATTTCCTTCATGCCTGCAGCCAAACAAGCAATGACAAACTATCTGTTAAAAATGAAACAACAATCTGGCAAAAAATGCTGCAGAGCTTTCTTTTCAACCTCTATGGAGATCTTTATGGCTCTTCTGCCAAGCCCAAGTCTATTATTTTCATGCCATTGACTAGCCTTCACCCTAAATCTTTAAAAAGTTTTCACTCTACTCATTCACAATCTCCATGGAAAGTTTCAGCCGTTTGAAGCCATAAAGTTTTCCTCACTGATGTTGGTTAATCCGTGAGTACTTTGTGGTTAAAGGCTTTCAGCTATCAACCATTTAATAGTCCTAAAGAGTAGTTTTACCAACCTGAACACAAAATCTTGAAATCAATCTATTTCAATCAGGAGAGACACAATTTGAAGATTAAATGTTATTTCTTACGACTTAATGAATAATAAAACTTGACAGAAATCTTTGGCGTAAGGACTCTATGGGGATAATTTTGTGAGCATAGGATGTGTGAATTTGGCAGCAGAAGAGTCCAGGCACTGGTGGTGGTGTGATGAATCCTAGGAATTGAAGACTTGCAGAGACCAGGTGGAGATGGGGAGGTGGAGGGGTGCGCACCATCAATGCAAGAAGGAACTAGCTGGAGAGAGAGAGACACATTTAAAATGACAGCAGAAAGTTGATAGGCTGACGATATGGGGGGGGGGGGGGGCACTGAGCTATTGGATTACAGCCGCCGCTCACAATGACAGCTCCGAAGCGTGCAGCTGGAAGCGGGTGAGCTATTGAATGAGGGAGAGGAGAGTTAAACAACTGCTGTGATTGCTTTTGTAGTCTTCCTGTCTGAACTTTCACTAGAGCTACATTTTACAACCTAAGAGAATCTGCAGTAAATTTAAATAGCTGAATTCAAAGTAATTTCCCTTCCCTCATTTTCATCTTATTCATTTCCCTCTCTTTTTTCTTTGAATGACTGCCAAATTGCAATCTGACCCCTCCTCTGCTGAGATATATATATCTACAATGTTAACTTGTCAGTTGGGGCACTGAGCTGTCAAACTAAACTTTTAGAAGGTAAGATCAATAGAAGTCCATGAAAAAATGTGCCTCCCAACAGTCACCAGAGCTAGAGATAAGCCTCTTAATTGAGTTTATTCCATTTGAAAGTGTCTACTCAGTATATGTCACATCTGGCTGTTAATCTTGATGACTATACCTGAACGGGACCTCTCTCCTGTGCTTATTTTCCTCCTGTCCTGCCTGGTTATAAAATTCTGTCAAGGGAAATGACAAAACCATGAGATCAAATTATGCTATGTGGTGTAGGAAAAGAAAAGTGGAAACCAAGGAAAGCTTTATAGTTGCATTATTCATCCTCAGATTTGAATTTGGGAATTTTCTGAAATGCCACTTCTGCAGTGTGTGTGTGTTCTCCCCTTTCTCCACGGCATTGTCATATAGGCATATACTCACAGCAGCAGTAATGATAGCATCAATATTTTAAGAACAACACACAAAAGTACACATGTTTTATTCAGCTGTGATGCGACAAATTCCCATGAGACAAAGTGGAAAATTTCCCATGACAGTGCTGGAAATACAATCGTCCACATTGATCTGTCTCATAGTAATAACCCCAGAGATTTCTGTCAGGGGATAGAAGTGCTTTTTGTTCTTTATATGGTAATATCGTCGCTATGTTCAGTGTTTAATTCTGTGAGCGCATGATCAGAATTGCATGGCCGATCCATAAAGACTGGACCAAAAGGTGAGTCCTGCATAAAGGTAATTTAAAAAAACAATAAAAAACTTGGCTGTTATATGGCCGCTGGCATTTGTGCTCTACTTTGTCTCTTTTCACATGAGACCAAGTCAATGAAACACATTATTCATGGCCCACTCACCTAATTTGCTGTTTGCATTACCTTCAAGAAACAGCAGTTATTGCTTCCATGGTATGAGTGGTCAGCTATTGATCAATTCTGACACATCAGGACAGTTGTGTTTGTCCTCAAGGCAAAGCTAGAGCAGCTATTGGATGGAGCCGGCTTATTTTGTCAGCAAGAAACAGACTGGGTTCTCCATGCTGAGACGATGTCAGGATAGCTTTAGGATTTGAAGGTTTGATTTGAGGTGGAAAGACACCAAAAATACTGGTACCGTAAAATAAGTAATAAGAGATTTATTAAGTGTAGTAAAAACTATAACAGGAAATAAGAGCTGAACTTAAATAATTCATTTTAAGGGTGAATCAAAGGTGTTATGCAAAAAAGTAAGTACAATTCTTACAAATCAGAATAAAACTCTTGCATAAATGATTCAGTGACAAAAACTGATGAGCTGATTGTCAGCAAAATTTCCAAGCTTGTCACATCTTATAAATCACATCAATTATCATAATCTGTCAGACATACAGTATTTGCATGCAGGATAATGTCGGCGTCCATCAGGCCAACACAGCTGGAGAATGGTATGCTGCACATCAAAGAATGAAAATGGAGTTCCTTCCACCATTCCTGGTTCCTGGATCTGATAGAGGAATCATTTTTAGCCTGAAGGTTGGAAGTATATGACTATCAGCCACAGGATCAGGCTTCTCTGTTGAATGCAGTGAATGCTACATATGAGGAGCATCCTCAAGGGGCCCTTCTGATAGTCATATTCACAACTGTAAAAAAGCTGATACATTTTCTCCTCTCCTTATCAATAAAAAAAACATATTCTCACTTATCGATCCAAGACAGCCCATAAAAGGCAGCAGGTTGCTTGTCAAGTTCAAAAGTTTTAGCTGCACCGAGGACAGTGTCGTATCTTGACAGCCCGTGATGTGCAGATGCAGAAGGAACTTCCTGACTCTGGCTTGCTTTTAGAGTAATACGTTTATTACAAAAAACAACACCAGTATCGAACAAGCATTCCCGACTGCTTGGGAGGACGACTCTAAGTTCAGCTCTTTTCAGAGAGCCGGCTCTTCTTACTGGGCTCCCAAAGAAGAGCCGGCTCTTTCGACTCCCAAACGGCTCTTAATTTAGGGTCTTTTGTAGCCGTATATTTTACCTTAACTTTCCAAAAAAAAAATGGTTTGTGTTGAAAACCCTTTTACATACAGTGTTTTTATAAGAAGCCTTATAATTGCCCAATTTGTGCATTTATTCTGTTACAAACCCATTCTTACCCTAACCCTAGGGTTAGGGTTAGGGTTCTGGTTAGGGTTAGGGTTAGGGTTAGGATTAGGGTTAGGGTTAGGGTTAGGATTAAGATTAGGGTTAGGGTTAGGATTAGGGTTAGGGTTAGTGTTTGGGTTAGGGTTAGGGGGTTGGGATAGGGTTAGGGTTAAGGGGTTAGGATTAGGGTTAGGGTTAAGGGGTTAGGATTAGGGTTAAGGTTAGGATAAGGGTTAGGATTAGGGTTAGGATTAGGGTTAAGGTTAGGATAAGGGTTAGGATTAGGGTTAGGATAAGGGTTATGGTTAGGGTTAGGTTAGGGTTAGGATTAAGGTTAGGGTTAGGATTAGGGTTAGGGTTAGGGTTAGTGTTTAGGTTAGGGTTAAGGGGTTAGGATAGGGTTAGGGTTAGGGTTCTGGTTAGGGTTAGGGTTAGGGTTAGGATTAGGGTTAGGGTTAGGGTTAGGATTAAGATTAGGGTTAGGGTTAGGATTAGGGTTAGGGTTAGTGTTTGGGTTAGGGTTAGGGGGTTGGGATAGGGTTAGGGTTAAGGGGTTAGGATTAGGGTTAGGGTTAAGGGGTTAGGATTAGGGTTAAGGTTAGGATAAGGGTTAGGATTAGGGTTAGGATAAGGGTTATGGTTAGGGTTAGGTTAGGGTTAGGATTAAGGTTAGGGTTAGGATTAGGGTTAGGGTTAGGGTTAGTGTTTAGGTTAGGGTTAGGGGGTTAGGATAGGGTTAGGGTTAGGGTTAGGATTAGGGTTAGGGTTAAGGTTATGATTAAGGTTAGGGTTAGGGTTATGATTAAATTGGGGTTAGGATTAGGGTTAGGGTTAAGGTTAGGGTTAGGATTAGGGTTAGGGTTAGGGGGTTCGGATAGGGTTAGGGTTAGGGTTAGGATTAGGGTTAGGGTTAAGGTTATGATTAAGGTTAGGGTTAGGGTTATGATTAAGTTGGGTTAGGGTTAGGATTAGGCTTAGGGTTAAGGTAAGGGTTAGGATTAGGGTTATGATTAGGGTTAGGATTAGGGTTAGGGTTAGGGTTAGGGTAAGGGTTAGGGTTAGGGGGTTAGGATAGGGTTAGGGTTAGGGTTCTGGTTAGGGTTAGGGTTAGGGTTAGGATTAGGGTTAGGGTTAGGATTAAGATTAGGGTTAGGGTTAGGATTAGGGTTAGGGTTAGTGTTTGGGTTAGGGTTAGGGGGTTGGGATAGGGTTAGGGTTAAGGGGTTAGGATTAGGGTTAGGGTTAAGGGGTTAGGATTAGGGTTAAGGTTAGGATAAGGGTTAGGATTAGGGTTAGGATTAGGGTTAAGGTTAGGATAAGGGTTAGGATTAGGGTTAGGATAAGGGTTATGGTTAGGGTTAGGTTAGGGTTAGGATTAAGGTTAGGGTTAGGATTAGGGTTAGGGTTAGGGTTAGTGTTTAGGTTAGGGTTAAGGGGTTAGGATAGGGTTAGGGTTAGGGTTCTGGTTAGGGTTAGGGTTAGGGTTAGGATTAGGGTTAGGGTTAGGGTTAGGATTAAGATTAGGGTTAGGGTTAGGATTAGGGTTAGGGTTAGTGTTTGGGTTAGGGTTAGGGGGTTGGGATAGGGTTAGGGTTAAGGGGTTAGGATTAGGGTTAGGGTTAAGGGGTTAGGATTAGGGTTAAAGTTAGGATAAGGGTTAGGATTAGGGTTAGGATTAGGGTTAAGGTTAGGATAAGGGTTAGGATTAGGGTTAGGATAAGTGTTATGGTTAGGGTTAGGTTAGGGTTAGGATTAAGGTTAGGGTTAGGATTAGGGTTAGGGTTAGGGTTAGTGTTTAGGTTAGGGTTAGGGGGTTAGGATAGGGTTAGGGTTAGGGTTAGGATTAGGGTTAGGGTTAAGGTTATGATTAAGGTTAGGGTTAGGGTTATGATTAAATTGGGGTTAGGATTAGGGTTAGGGTTAAGGTTAGGGTTAGGATTAGGGTTAGGGTTAGGGGGTTCGGATAGGGTTAGGGTTAGGGTTAGGATTAGGGTTAGGGTTAAGGTTATGATTAAGGTTAGGGTTAGGGTTATGATTAAGTTGGGTTAGGGTTAGGATTAGGCTTAGGGTTAAGGTAAGGGTTAGGATTAGGGTTATGATTAGGGTTAGGATTAGGGTAAGGGTTAGGGTTAGGGTAAGGGTTAGGGTTAGGGGGTTAGGATAGGGTTAGGGTTAGGGTTAGGATTAGGGTTAGGGTTAGGGTAAGGGTTAGGATTAGGATTAGGGTTAGGGTTAAGGTTAGGGTTAGTGTTTGGGTTAGGGTTAGGGGGTTAGGGTTAGGTTAGGGTTAGGATTAAGGTTAGGGTTAGGATTAGGGTTAGGGTTAGGGTTAGTGTTTAGGTTAGGGTTAGGGGGTTAGGATAGGGTTAGGGTTAGGGTTAGGATTAGGGTTAGGGTTAAGGTTATGATTAAGGTTAGGGTTAGGGTTAGGGTTATGATTAAATTGGGGTTAGGATTAGGGTTAGGGTTAAGGTTAGGGTTAGGATTAGGGTTATGATTAGGGTTAGGATTAGGGTTAGGGTTAGGGTTAGGGTAAGGGTTAGGGTTAGGGGGTTAGGATAGGGTTAGGGTTAGGGTTAGGATTAGGGTTAGGGTTAGGGTTAGGATTAGGATTAGGGTTAGGGTTAAGGTTAGGGTTAGTGTTTGGGTTAGGGTTAGGGGGTTAGGATAGGGTTAGGGTTAGGATTAGGGTTAGGGTTAAGGTTATGATTAAGGTTAGGGATAGGGTTATGATTGAGTTGGGGTTAGGGTTAGGATTAGGCTTAGGGTTATGATTAGGGTTAGGATAGGGTTAGGGTTAGGATTAGGGATAGGGTTAGGGTTAGGGTTAGGATTAGGATTAGGGTTAGGGTTAGGGTTAAGGTTAGGGTTAGTGTTTGGGTTAGGGGGTTAGGGGGTTAGGATAAGGTTAGGGTTAGGGTTAGGGTTAGGGTTAGGATTAGGGTTAGTGTTTGGGTTAGGGGGTTAGGGGGTTATGATTAAGGTTAGGGTTAGGGTTATGATTGAGTTGGGGTTAGGGTTAGGATTAGGTTTAGGGTTAGGGTTATGATTAGGCTTAGGGTAAGGATTAGGATTAGGGTTAGGATTACGGAACGAACCAGAACCGAACCAGAACCAAACCAAAACTGAACCAGAACCAGAACCAAACTCAAGCAAACAGTACCAGAACCAAACTTAATCAAACAGAACCAGAACCGATCCAGAACCGAACCAGAACTGAACCAGAACCGAACCAGAACCGAACCAGAACCGAACCAGAACCACAACCAAACTCAAGAAAACAGAACCAGAACCAAACTCAAGCAAACAGTACCGAACCAGAACCGAACCATAACCAGAACCAAACTCAAGAAAACAGAACCAGAACCAAACTAAAGCAAAAAGAACCAAAGCCAACTCGAGCAAACAGAACCAGAACCAGAACCAAACTCAAACAAACAGTACCAGAACCAACTCAAGTAAACAGAAACAGAACCAAATTCAAGCAAATAGACCCAAACTCGAGCAAACAGAACCAGAACCAGAACCATACTCAATTAAATAGAACCAGAACCAAACTGGAGCAAACATCAGTAATGTCCTCAGTCCAGGTCAGCATTGAGAAAAATCAGACGCCTCAGCTTGGATGGGCTGATCCGATTTCTCCTCTCAGTGAGTATTTGCCCGGTCTTTGAGAAGAACCCTAACCCTAACCCTCTCAGAAGGAACAGATGAAGCCACGATACACAGCCTCCCCTCCATCACCTGTATCCTATATCCTCACGTGATTGGCCGCATGGCCGCCATGCTGACCAATCAAAACAAAGTTCTGCTGTGAGCAGAGCTGGGGCTGAGCACTGAGAGAGCTAAGCAGCGAAAGGAAAAAACTGGGAGCCGACTCTCTCAATGCGAGCCGGCTCTTCTGATTCATTATAAAGCATCGGCTCTCAGAGTCGCAGCTTTTGATCATGACACATCACTAACACACACCGAACACACAAACACACACACACACATACACACACACACACACACACACACACACACACACACACACACACACACACACACACACACACACACACACACACACACTTCTCTTAACATCTGCTTTACATTAGTACTGGACTCCAGCTCTGAAGACATAGGGGGGGCCAACTGTCACGGTAATTTACAGAATAGGCTAGGGGCTCCCATCTTACAAATTCCGGGAGCCACTCTAAGCAGCAAAGACTTTACCTTATATGTTTTACTTTCTTGGAATCATTCTAAACAGTATAGACTTTCCTTTATATTGTTTTATATCAGAGACTTCAACAGTACACACCACTCTACTGCATTGATTAATGAATGGTTCAGCACCGACGCCGATGGACAGCGACAGGCAGGTGCATTGTCCACTACTGTCTTTCTCGGTCTACAATATCTCAAGAGATGACACATAGGTGTACAGATCCGTTAAACACGTCAGGTAAACATTAGTGTTAGGATCCATGGCTGACACAAAGAATACAATGTCTCAAGAAGAGTGGAACTCCTCCACAACTTCCTCTGGCTTGGATATGTCTTCTGAATAGAAACAAGCGCCAGCACTAACCCTAATCATAATCCTAACCCTAATCATAATCCTAACCCTAATAATAATCCTAACTCTAATCATAACCCTAACCCTATTCATAACCTTAACCCTAACCCTAATCATAACCTTAACCCTAACCCTAATCATAACCTTGACCCTAACCCTGATCATAACCTTAACCCTAATCCTAACCCTAATCATAACAATAACCCTAATTGGTGGATAGAAACGTTGGCACAGATCCCCTTCTCTGGCCTCCCTTTAGAGCTCCCTGTGTGTTTCAGGGTTAATTTTGAGATATTTTACATTTTTAAATGTGCTAGCTGCTACCCATCTATCAGACCTTTCAGAAACACTATTTTAACAAGGAAACTCAAATCTATTAACTAGTCACTTCTGGCTGTCTCAATGTCAAAGTTGAAGCCTTTCCAGTGCCCGGTTTTTAAATCAAGCCCCAATACGCACTTTTTATTCTTTGGCTTTTGGCTCAGCATGAGAGTTACCTTTTTCAATTACTTTTCCTTTCCCATTGGTCTTAACACTTCTTACTATTCGCCAGTTTCATTGATTTTAAAGACACAGTGTGTTTATACCTACAAAAGAGTGGGTCCCCTTCCACAGAGGCTGCCATCTTGCACTGCCATGATTCTACATCAACACAGAATGTTAATGTAGACTAGTAACATATGCACTTTTGTATTTTGTGAGTGGCTGCTCGAAATACTTTGGATGGAAGAAGAAGAAAATGAAGAAGAGAGTGGTTGTTGTGTGCAAAAAAAAACTTGAAAAATAGAGGACCATAATTATCATGCACCACAAGAGCTTCTTGTCCTTGAAGGCCACCGTTACTTCACCGACTGGAAGGTGAGTAAGGGAGCGTTTCAATCTAAAATCTGATAGATTTTTTTCTTCTCTCACTCTTCTCTTAGCTATTGCTAAATAATCCAACTTCTACACACTGTAACTTTAAATTGCTCTCATTGATTTATTGTGTTGTTTTTATGTTGTTCTTAATGTTTTTATGAATGTACAGCACTTTGGTCAACTGTTGTTGTTTCTAAAAAGGCTCTGTAAATACATTTGGATTAGCTGTATATAGGGGAAAAGTCCCTTTGGAGAAAAAAGGGGGAGGAATGCAATCAGCTGTATTGCAATTCCAGAACTTATCAGCAGTAATCTAATAGTGATTTGGCTTTAAGCTATATCCATAACAAATATCTGCATGCAGAAGAACTAAAAATGAGCTTTTGGATGTTGCATCTCAACTTCAGTCTTACTTCTTAAGCTGCTTTTCAGACAGTAAACAATAGCAACACAAGGAAAGGGGAAGTTATGGCAGGAAAGTCCCTTATCACGATCTGCTGCATACACCTGAAGCCTCCAAATTTTGACCATTGTTCCCAGAAGCTATATTTGAATCAGATAATAGTCACTTGGTAGTAAGTGAAACTGCTGTTAAAGAGACAGCTGTAAAAGGGGTATGGCCACCAGGTCTTTCTTAGGAGCAACCAGCATCAAGCTACAGTGTCTTTTCAGAATCTCAAAAGAGTCTTAACTATGGACAAAACAAATTTACAAAAGATGAAACATTTTTACAAAGTTTGAGACAAATTTACATTTTGGAAAACATTTTTACATTTTATAAAACAAAATTACAAAATCAAAACACTTTTACCAAGGCCAACGACGGTAAAAGTGTTCCGTCGTTGGTAAAATTGTTTTCTTAACTGTAAATTTGTTTTGTCCTTCAGGGCCACCGTATATAACATTTAACTCAGAACTTGTTGTGTTCCTGTGATTATTTACCCTATTTTTTTATGTTACAAATTGGTTAAGCCATCCACTTAACCCTATCTTGATAGCTTATGTTGAGTCTGTTGGTATATCAGTGGCTGTAATCCTAAAAATCCACCATCCAGAGGCCATGATACGGATTTGTGTGTGCTATCCCTGATGTCAGGGAGTCTTTGCACAGTGAGATACTTATCTCCCTGTCTGTAAATAGTCGTTTTAGACTAGCTTAGAACCTCAATTGACAAGTAAAACAACATAAAAATGATAGATAGTATGTAGATGTACGTTTGTGAAAGCGGCAAGCATTGTATTGAGCATGCAACATGTGCATTTTGACAAAGAAACTTGTCTGCATTTTAAGGCTGCAACAATCACCTACAAAATCTTAGTACTGTCTAATGAACCAGCTGGACACTGCTGTACTTAATCAGTTAGCTTTACTGAATCAAGTTCATAGCGTACAGTGGTAGAGGTTTAGGGTTCAGTCCTAGGTCCTGCTGTCCTTATGCCAAAGTGTCCTTGGGCAACACTTTAACCCACACTGACCCTGGTGGCTGTGCCATTGGTGTGTAATGGGATTAGTTACTGTAATACTGATGTCTGCTTTACGTAGCAGCCTCTGCCATGAGTGTATGAATGTGTTGTGAATGGATGTGACATGTAATGTAAAATCCTTTGAGTGGTCAGAGGATGAGAGAAACTACTTTATGAACACAGTCCATTTACCATTCCATTTCTAAGTTTTTACCTTTGAGCTCAAATGAACAGCTATGAGGTGACAGCTGTGTGTAAAAATCAAGCAATAGGTCATTCTCTACAGATTGGTGACAGAAATCTCAAGTAACCCCACCCCCTCAGCACATACACATCCACACACTCACACATACAGATGACTGATGGCCTTAGGCTTTCTCTGTAAATGACAACTGCCATCCATAACAGGCAGGCAGGGGCTGGTAAAGTGATTACGTTCATAACACACGGTGTCCCGGTAAACACAGCTGGCACCGCGGCTGTCACGCTAGACATGAGGGCCAATTGCTCAGTGCATGTAAAATTATGGATTGTGTTTGGGGTTTGTCTTAGCAGAATGTCATCGACATGGCAGATGGATGGACTCCACTTTTATTCCACCTCACTTACTGTAGGAACTGTGACCGTCTGAGCCAGAGGATGTCACAGACGGCCAAGTGTGATAAGAACTGATAAGATACCAGGAGGAGGACATTTAGGGTCTATTGTAAGCAAGAGGAGCGCATTATAAGCCTGTTGCACATCACTATCTGATAATTACTGTCATTATAATTCATTATAAATCTGGAATGACGGGAAAATGAGATTTTTATCTGATAGTGCCATGTTCTAATTTTAACAAATGAACAGGGATTTATCTTTGATAATACAGTATCTACAAATACAGGGTCAAAGGCAAACTGACTGTCTAGTTGATGAGATTAATCTATTTAAGTGGTAATATATAAATATAAAAATATAGATTAACATTTTTTCATCGACTTTTTGTGTGTTTTATTTAAGCTGTCTGATCACTTAAGTGTTTATGTTCTGTGGGCGTGTGATGTGTTTTGATTATTTGTGCATGGCAGGACTATAGTATACATAAAGAATAAATCATTTTAAAAAATGCTTGCAAACTGATTTTATTTTGAGCGCATTCAAAAATTGGTCACTTTCCAGTGAATAAACTTAAAACTTACCTAGGTATGTAGCGTATAATATTAAACAACTTCATTTTTCTGCATTTTGTCAGGAAAGGCAATGTTGCATAAGATAACCTTATTTCATTACTTTGATATGCTGGCCAATTTAGACACTTACCATTAGCACCAGTAGAGTATACATCCCCCTACCTTACATTTATTTTTCTCTTATATTTGAGGGTCCTTTCTGCCAACTCTCATAATTTATTTCAAATATGAACACTTGTATGAAGGTTGGTATTAAGCTATGATCACAGCTCAAGTAGTACCTCAATTATAGCAATCAATATAATGTTTGATCAGTTGAAAAAGTGAGATAGCATTTGGGTCTAAGAAAGGGATACAAGGCGTCAGAGGACAGAGGGATAATTAGTTTGGGGCTGTCACAACAGGATTATGTTGAATGACAACATTATTTGTTTCCTTCCGCCAGTAACTCATCATCTAATTAATGGTGGCACCCCATCTTTCATATAACATCCAGTGTCTGAGCATCAAGCTGCAGTGACAACATTCCCCCATCCCCCACTTCTTCTCAATCGTTTTCATCACCATCATTTCCTGAAATGCTCCAGGGTTTACATAGAATGTATTTAAATACATCACAGTCTCTGAATGACATCTGTGCATCACTTTGCCCTTAAGCTGACAGTATATCAGCTGGTCTAGATAGATAGATAGATAGATAGATAGATAGATAGATAGATAGATAGATAGATAGATAGATAGTGGTCTACAATCCAGTGGAAGACTTAAGGGAAGCCAAGTCCACTTATTTTACAATCAATGTTTGCCCCTTAAAGAAGTGTTCTTTCTTTTCAATCTGACTTACAGTTTGGTTCAGGGTTTGTCAAGGATAAGTTTACTGCTTTACATAAAGCCTGTATTTGAAATAAAGGCAGGAAAGCAGTTGTTTGTGGGTTTACCTTCAGTTAGCCGAACATGCTAGCTCCAACCAAGAGCTCCATCAAAATATCCTTGATCTCTTGATCATGTTTTCTCTGTGTTTGTTGGTCCAAAGCATAAAAAAAACAAAATGTCTCATGCAACTTATCACACCTTTGCCATCAGTTCTTTTTGGTAAACCAACAACCATCCAGCCAAAAACAAATAATGAACTCCGTATGTGATTGTTCTATCTACTGCTCAACTTCATATTTGTAGTTCAGAAAAAGATTGAATTCCTTGGATTTGACAGATATTTTGTAGAGGAATAACTTTTAGTACATCTGATTTCTTCTTAGAAGTCCTATTTTTGCTCAAGGACAAGAATCAGTGCACACTGTGTTCATTTTCTTCTGCCACTCTCCTCACAGCTGTTGGAGAAGCTCTTCATAGCTAGTTAATTAAATTCAGTCCAGCCATGGCCTGTGCTGAATCAGTGCAATATGACAATTTGCCTTGACCGCCTACTCTGACATGAAGGACTGCAAACTGCTCTGACACAGTTGTTGCTTTTGTCTCCAGCTGCTGCCATGCCAACACAACTGAGCCACCCAGCCGCTGTCAACTCAGCCCTCACACTGCTGAGATATTAATAAGATGCCTAGTAAGAGCGACATATTTTAACAGTAAAGTGAGTTTCTTTAGAGCACTTAATGGCAGCTTTAGACTCCAGGTTTACTTCCCCACACCACAATGAATGTTGTGTGACATGGTAAGAGATTACCTATGGGAATGGAAACAAAATCATGTGACCAAGAGTGGGAATTAAGTTATTTGTTGGATTGTGAAGAATTGACTTAATTTCCCTAAAGGACTCAAGATATTAGTAACCGGTTTGATCGCTCTTTTGTCTTCCTCAGATGTCGTGAGGTTTCTGTCCATCAAGGGAAAGGATTGATAAATGCTTTTCGTAGGAGCATGTTTTCATTAATTCAGATATTGAGGTGTAGACTGAACAGATAGGCAGAATAAAGGAGAGTCTCACATGTTAGTAGTCTGTGAGTATCCTCTAATGGGTAATTTGTACCAGGTTTAACAGCCTGAGTACCTGCAAAAAGGTAATAACATCATGGAGCATTTGAAAACAACGACAAGCAGAAGTGAAAAGAATGAGCTCTACAGTTGGTCTCAACACAATATTGCAAGAAGTGAGGGTAATGAGATTACGGAGAAGATTACCCCGCTGTGTCTCCTCTGTCTTCCCAGACTGTCTGTAGAGCCTGCGTTAATTATGTCCTTACTGATGCACCTGAACCTGCCAACTCATGTTTGTGGATAAAGACAGAGAGCACACGCCTGGATTCATCTCAGCTCTTACACTGAGAGATATCTGTTTTCATGGTAATGATGTCCTGCTCCATCTCACTCTGCATCTGATATGGTATTATCTTTGGATTTTGACAATTTGTATTGTGAACACACGCTCTAGTTAATTCACTCTGGAGTTGAAATGCAGCCTACAGTGTGTACACACTTTCACTCAGTGACATCTATTTGCTCAGAAGACATCTCATAAAAATTAATCGCTGTCGTGACATTTTATTTCCTAATCCTTAAAAGCTTTTCAAACTTTTTTCTGCTTGAATAAATGTATTTTCAAAAGAACAACTCACCTCTTCCATTTTAACCGTGAACCTCCTTCAATGTTCTGTATTCAAATTATACACTCATATTTGATATATGATTCATTCTGCTTTGCAAGGTTTATTATTGCCAATAGTAGTTTAACGCCCACAATTCAAAATTCTCTGCCCTGTTTAGTTAACAGCTAAAGAAACACAGTTTACATTTTTATATTCCGTACTTTTCAGTGCACCAATTTTAATAAAGAGTGGTTACATCTTTTTTATATTGTTTTAAAACCTGCTTATGATACTGTTACCCTGTTTCCTGGTTAATAACCTTGTCCAGTTCTTCTATCTGGATAATAAGCGGGCCACAATGTCTCCTCGTAGACTAATCTTCTTTATTCAACTGTGATCAACATCAACACAGCAGAGTCCAGCATAGCTATTCATTCTAAGATCATAACAATAAAAGTGTACTTAAACTGCACAAGTCACTCCACGATATCACAACCATATACGTTGAACTCACAACAACATTTCACAAAACACAACAACATTACAGAAAACACAACAATATTTCACGAAACGGAAAAAAGGTACGGACCACACTTCTTGTTTCTGAATGGACAGATCCCAACAGCTCGACGTCATTTCCTGTTTCAAAGATTACCTATCAACAGAGTCCCTGCATACATTTTAAACTGAGTTGGAAGGAATGAAAGAGCAGTTGGAAATAATAAAGAAATATTTTGAGAAAGGATACACATGTAATGAAGCCTGATACGCCTGTGGTGTAGACTACATATTATGACATGCTCAGGTATAGGGTTAGGTAATATAAGGTGCTCTTCCGTTCCTTCAAACTCAATTTAAAATTCTTGTAGGGACTAAACTGAGAAGTAGTAACAGAAACAGGAAATGACGTTGAGCTGTCGAGTTCTGTCCAATCAGAAACAAGAAGTATTGTCCCTACCCTTTCAGTTATGTGAAATGTTGTTATGTGTTGCCCTTCATGGCCACCGTACCCATACCTGTCCCTCTTGAACCAATGACAGGAAGGAACTAATGTTCACAACCCAACACTAGAATATTGAAAAATTGTGAGTTGTAATCTTCAAATTAATCACACCTAAATTGCTGTGAACAAAAGCACTGCACATCTTAATAAGTAGCATGTCATGGTGTAATAAACTCAAGTAATATAAATAACCTAAAAATGTAATCTGTGTAGTAAGGTTACAGTTACTACTAAAACAATATTACTCAAAGATGTTTATGTGTTTCTTTCAGGCTGTCAGAGTTTACACATCATTCACAATGGGATTAAGGTCCAAAATTAACATGCTATTTTTTCTTTATCACACTCTAATTTGTCCATTTCAGCACACCGTAATCTGTCACAGTGTCTCCCTGCTCTCTGCTACCATTGTGATGGAAACTATCGTAACCACTGCGTTTTTGAATATCATGCTTCATTTTAAAGAAATAACTCCCAGAGAACTCACTTGACAAGTCAAAAGTAATATGCATTTTGTGTCAAACAGAATTAAGAATATCACAGAAGTAAGTTAAGTTTGGGCTTCCGCCTACATGCTAAGCATACAGGTGCAGTTAATCAGACTGATGGCAACTACATCACAAATGCCAGCAGAGCATTATTTTGAAGAATAAGAATCCTAGACTTGTGGATGAAACTAAATCAAAGAAGTTAACAGTGCTTGCTAAATTGGTGGCAACTGACTGCTTTCATGATTTACAAATGAAAACACATTTCTTAACAGGGGCAATGGACAAAAATGACTGTCACTGAGTAAGCTAATAGGGATATACAATAAATTGTAATTTCATCATCATTGTTTTAAGAGCATGTGCAATAAAACATTACAAAAGACAAAATGTTTCACAATGATTTAAATAAGTCATTTATATATACACCATGTGCATTGAAACTTACTTTGCCTACACTTGGCCTGTCAGATTGACACCTTAATAAGTGGGTCATGCCTTCACGACATTCTGACAATCAGATTAAGCCCCAGCTAGCTGTAAGATACCCTAGGGGAAACCTTTGTCAATTTGATGGCAGCTGCAAGGTTAGCTATCACGACAAGTGTTAAAGAAGAAGAAAAGATGGAGGAAACTGTGGGAAACAGATCCTTTAGAAATAAGAGAAAGCACTTTTGCTGTTCGTATTTCTTTGTAGTTTCAGGAGGCCAGACTTGTTGCAAACACAGGGACTGTGTGAAAAATATGGGGAACAACAAAAGGCATAAGAAAAGTTGGTTATAGATATACTAACAGTTTTATTTTTAATCACAAATATTTTTTATCAAACATTTCCTTTTTGCATTTCTTATCATTTTTTAATCATTTTTCACAACAGCTTTTATTTCTTGTGGCGACAGACTTGTCCAAAATAATGTATTCAGAAATAAGGAAAAACAGCTTATTGATTTTTCCTTGTGATTTTACCAAGACATTCAGGCTTTCACATCTTATCCAGTAATCAATCTCATACTAAATTTACCCATCACATACAAGATGTGTGATGCAAAAACCCTCCACAAAGAGAAGAAGCCAGCATAGAAAGGTGGGAAAAAAGCAGAGCAAAAGAACATGCCCACTCATCTCAGGTGCAGACCTCTATTTAGAGAAAAGTGCAGGTAACTCAACACCCTCTTCAGCTTCCATTTGAAGATCCCTGGCCGACCATCTCACTGTGTTATTGCCACATCTCAATGCATGGAGCTCTCAAGAAAAAAAAAGAAGAAGTGTGAAAGTAGCTGCATGCCATTAAGCTCTTGCTTTCAGGAGTCGTGATTCATAGAAGGTACAGAGTTTTATCAAAAAGAGAAAAAATCTGTGCATGGTCTCTTTTCTTCTATCTGAACTTCTATTTGTTGTATTGGATCGAATATATTGGACATTGAATAGCCAGAAAAAAAAAATGCTTTGATGGGTGCTTCATTACGAATTCAACAATTATTGAACTGTTTTTGGACACCAAGCAATCAACAAAATAACTAAAAGTAAGCTTTTTTAAAAAATCTTCAACATGCACATTTTGAATAGTTGAATCAAATTCATTATGTGACGAACACTGTACACAAGGCAATAGTAAAAATATATGGTTTAATAACTTGCCCACCTTCCCAACTTTTCCTGTCAAGTACAAATTTTCCTGTCTTGTCTTTTCATACAAACTTTTGAAATTCCTCATACAGACACACTTCAGAAGACCTGTGCCTAATTGGTGGCATTTTCTTTTTCATTTTCTCTGACATGCTGCCAATTTGTACGGGTCATTTGGTTTTACAATGTCTTTGTCAAGCATGGCAATAAAGAACTTATAAAGCAGCAACCATCTGTCAAATCTGCACATGGCCTTTCCATGTGCCATATGCGGATGAATTGTTCCTTTAAGTTAATTCAGGGAGCCGAAAGGGTAGCTCTATATACAGCAAACTACTGTATATACTCAGAACATGTGAATCATATGAAAGGTCCTCTATTATTAGTTGTCATCACTCTGTTACCCATTGTGTTTCACACACTTGATGTGTGTATTAGTTTGACATGCTCCCCAGTCATGGCAGTATGGCCATCTAGTGGCTGAGTTCTTTATTGCTACATGATGCAGAGCTCTGCTGGTGAACATTCTCTCATTTTGGGAATGTTTGAGAAAAAATCCTTGGGAAATGGCATGAAGTCATTAACAGGAAATCAGCAATGCTCTTCTGACAGTACAATGCTGCTCTTTATGAGATAGTACAATGCTGCACCAGTCAGCTGCTGGTCCTGCAAGCTGCATCTGCTTCATCTGCTGCTCACAGATGAGACTCAGCAATGCCTAACAGCAGCTGAGATGTGAAAGAGGAGAAAATGTTTCTGCAAATATTTCAGCTGGAGAAATTACAAAATAATATTGCATGGTCACATAATTGAAAGCAACAAATGTTAAACTGATCCAACCCATAGAAGAAAGCCCTGAACTGGAATGATGATTCCTCTGGATACAAAGGAAATTTGTACACCACAAAAAACTGTCAAATCTATCATCTGTTGAACCGTAAGAATGATTATTGTTTTAAAAAAGGGGTTTACCTCAAATTGAAACAAGTGTGAGTTCTCAAATTTGTCTGGTTGTGAGGGTTCAGCCTGAGTTTAAAATTTCTTCCAGAGGTTGTATCTCAAATGTCTTAAAAATATCACCACCACATTGCCCTAACTAAACTAAAAAATGTAATTCATGAGACGTAAAAGATTTCTTTTTTTCATATCAGTCTGTGGAACTCACAGAACCATTGATTTCACACACAATTACTTTCATTCATAAACATCCCTATCAGGCTAAAACAGTCAACAACTCCATTTAACAACAAGTAACTCCATTCCTCAAAAATTTAATTATTTTTTAATTTATTTCATAAGCAGAAATGCCAACAAAATTATGGATCTAGCTCTCCATCAATGAAGATTTGCTGCTGTTTTTCTGTTCTATAATTGGAAAATAAGTATTTGGAGTGTTTCACTATTAATTGAATAAATCATTTGGTTAGGTCTCCTTTGGCAAATAATTTAAAGAGAAGATTGAAACTTTCAACAGCATCTCCTTTACGTTTCTATTTATAGCTATATTTAACGATAGCAATAAGTCAGTGTGAGCTGTGAGTCTGTAGTGTACTGCTGTGCTCTCCTGTCCCATATACAGACGATGACGTTCAAATCCTGATCAGAACAACAGCAAGTTCACCAATAACAAGAATCTTCAAAGACAGGTCAAAGAAATGGGATAGAATAAATGATCAAACCGTGTTGAGAAGTGACTGAAAACACAAATTATTGCTTAGATTGTTTTCTCAATCCAATCTCATTTGTCTTGTAGAAGTTGTATTGTCCGTACGAGCAGAACAATTATATATTTTTTGTCTCACAATATCAAAATATGCATCAAATAAGCAGAGTTTTTTTGTGCTATGGCAATGTACATGCTGCTTTACAGTATTTACTGGAGAGAGGTGGGGCTTAAGGCTGGGCTTATCCTTTGACATCGGGGATTTTAACCCCTCCTCTTGTTGTCATTGGTCTTAGCTCAGGACGGTAATTCTATTATAAATCGAAAATGTTGGTAACAGTTGGAAAATAGTGTAAAAATTTCAAAGATATCAACATTTTTAGTCTGTTTTTCTTTTCCATTGAGCTTCTTTGATTCCAGATTTCACTTGTGGTAAACTGCCACTGTAAGGACCCACACTTTTGGAGTACGTGTTAAGGAGAAGAGAAAGGGTGGCCTTTGTATCAAAAGGCCAAGGATGGGGTTGAACCAAAGTGGCAACTCCAACGTTAGAAAACATAGCCAATGTGAAAGCGGTAAAAAACACAGTTCCTCAAGTGCCCACTGGAGGCTGGCACCAAAACACCCATGTTAAAAAGGCAATTTTAGCAGCAGATATAAACATGTTCACAGCCTGGTGAAAAAAAAAAAAAAGGGTTTGGTCTGAGCAGCCCATTTCTGTACACACGATTCGTAAATTATTTTATGACTCACTGGTTTGGAAGGTATTAAGACTACAAGTTTTAACTAAGTATAATTAGGGGCATGACTGACAGGTGGTCACACTGTAACTCTGGAGGCTAAAGGCCTGCCTCAACTTCACCACTTTGTCTTTTGCTTGGTCGACCAAAAGTGGAGTTGAGTGAGCATTTTTAACATGGCAACCTCCATCGTTGGGCTACAGAAACCAATGGGTGAGGTCACAAGTCTATGGTTGAACCTATTAATGCGCTGAGAGCTAGAATCTCTGTTTATAGACTGCCTAACTTAGCTCAGCTTGTGCCCCATGTTTTGGTTTAACTCTCTCTCAATCCTTACCCCAACTCCCAACTCCCACCCTCCACGTCAACATTTGATCGCATGAAATTCATAACACATAATTTCTATTTGTATTGGGTACTGGGATGATGATTTTTCAGATTTTTGGAGGAGGATTGTGACTAACTAAAAGCCATGTAATTGCAGTATTTTAAGCTATAGTTTATGTCATGACCAGACAAGAAAAAATCTATGAGCCAGTCCATTAGCTCCTGTCAATCAGCTCTCTACATTTATGCTCTTAATGACATCAAATGCGGTTTCTTATTTAGTTGTACAAGTGTTTACTAAAAGGGAGTGAAAAGGTTTTAAGGTGCATTTTATTCTGGGAACATAATGAATAAGACTTTCAAGGACTATGATTCACTGAAAGATTGAACTCTGTATGTATAAGAGATACAGTGTAAGACATCTCTCATATTTTACCAGCAGTGATAATGAATAGAAATAGTTGCACCTGATGGTTTCAGAAAAAAACAGTAGACTTGTATTTCATTTAATGATTTATTGACATTTACTTTTTTTTCCCACCATGGTTCTCTCAATACCAACAGTATTGACCATAAAGTTTCTTTTTCATTTAAATTACATTTATAATGTTTTACTCACATACACATTTATTGTTTAATTTTCTTATTGCAATAAACAAGAGTAGCCAGAATGAGTCAGGTATTGCTACAATTCGCCATACAAACTCTTTGTCCCCTCTGACAATGAAATTCAAAAATAACTTTATTGGCAAGACAAAATTACACCATAGCCTCTCCATCTCTCTCTCTGCTCTGGGAGAGGCTTAGGGCAGAATAAGGCTAAGGCTAGTAGCCTAAACACAGCTAACATGAAATATCTGCCCAGAAAATCTAACATTTATTTCCCAAATGTGAATAATGAGGATGAATCAGTAGGAATTACCACATCATGGACATATCTAGGACAATATGAACATATCAGTGGTGCTGCTACTTGGCTGACCTACCAGGGATAAGACTGCAGTACTTTGATTAGGTTCAGTCATTGATCAAGTCTCCGATTGAAACCAGAATAATTGATCAATCTTCCCAAACCAAACATGTGCAGGGTTGTTTTGTCTCCATTATTGTGTTAGGCTACTTAAAAAGTCCAGGTTGCCCTTTGTATCTGGTGGGAAGTGGGGAGAGAGCAGGTCCCAACACACACTAGAATACATATGGTACACACACCAACAGGTAGGAGAGCACAGATCCTGGAATAGTTTCTCACTCGTTAACTGAACTCTGCTTAGATGCTTTGTTCAGCAACAAAAAAGGAAAAAAAAGAGCACAACGGTGGAAGTTGACACCAAGCCAGCTTCTTCTTTAAGTAATGGCATAGATAATGTTCCTCATGGTTTTCACTTAAAAAACATTTCTCACACAGAAAAAAATAAAGCAACTCAGTGAGTCCAACTCATAAAATTAGCCTCAATCCCTCGATACCTGGCGTTGTACCCTGTTCCCCAAGCAGAGAATACCATAGTTAAAAAGGCCCTTTAATATGAAGGGTCGGTCCCTAAGCCCAGCTACACCTCTGTCACTCTCTCTGTCCTTTTCTCAGTCCGTTCGAGGGCTTGAACTCCACATGGAAGAACAGAAAAGTCTAATCGCTGGCTGCTCCCAGTTTACACATGACTGCAAACAACATGTCACAACATGTCACAATGATAACAAGTCACTCTGATAAAAATTGCTCATTGCATTGCAATATTCAGACAAAGGTAAGACATTAGAGCTCATTGCTTCTCAATGAAAGGGCACAGTGTACACCTCGTTCAGAAGAGGGTGAAAGTTTGCTGCTGCTCAGCTAGCTTTTGTGGCGCCCCATTGCTGCTTTCAATCGACAAGTATCTGATTTATCAACTGTGATTCCACCCTTTTCTTCCCTTCCCTTCATCTTTGCACTTATTAACCTTTTCTGCCTACAAAAATATTTTTATTGTCTTTTCTATTTTTGCTCTTTTTTAATGTGTGATATAAATGAAAAAAACCAAACAGTCCTACACCAAACAAAACAAAGTGCTCACCATTCTTTGTAAGAGAAAACAAATCATGGTGCATTTCATGGCTTTCAGTTGTAAGACAGGAAGTATTGATGGATGCCTTGAGCTGGACATCTTTGCTCTCCCGCTCTTGGGGGTTCTCGCTGGGCTACTGGCTCGGTTGTCACTCCCGCTCAAGATCAAATTTCTCCAAGAATGTGTTTGGCTTTCATCTTCCTCTCTATAATTTGTTTTCTTTGAGCATTTATGGTTTGCCAGTGTCGACATGCCCTTTACTTTACACTCTTATGAACCTTTAGATATGAAAGATGTGAGGAGGAGGAGGAGGCAGGGCAGGGCAGGGCAGGAATGGAAGAGTTCAACCCGATGATGCAGAGGCCTGACCCTACAGAACGTTATTGCGAGGCTACATGCAGTAACAAGATAAATAAATCAGTGCACAGGGTCACACCTTATTCATACTTCCCCACCCACACAGTGAATAAAGACCAGGATGCAATGACTTCAAACTGTTTCTTTTTAAAAGTGACTTAGTGTGCCACTGTACAGCTTTGGACTGTGCTCTAACAAGTGCAGTATCTGTAATTACTGTAAAAAAAACAACCTAGTATTGCCATCAAACACAATCCAAGCTTGAGATCAAATGCAGCAGTACAGTATAGATGTGACTTCTGCATGTTTCACCCTTCAGTGAGGCCCCTCTCTGACTGTTATAGAGGTTGGCAGATGTGCCCTGCAGCAGGTTTTTGTTGGTAATGTCTATTTTAAAACACAGATTCGTTTGCATTCGTCTGCATGCTGCCCAGGGGTGAATCCATCCGCTGACCCATGCCAGCCCTCCTCTCACCTCACACTCTCAGGGAAATGACAGGAGAGTGCAATCCCCCACAGTCACTTTTCTGCTCTCTGACCCCCCCCCCCTTCCATTCCACCCCCCACCCCTATTGTACAACCATCAGACATGTTCAAATGCGGCTATCACCTGCCTGTCAGCCGAAGTCATGTTGTTCCTAGCGACAACCTAGTGTCACAAACTGAAGAGTTGCTGGCCTCCGGCGCAGAAGGGGACATGTACAGTACCGAGGAGGCCGCCACGGCTACTTGTGGCGCTATCAGCAAAGACCGATGGAAGCAGCTACCCTACTGACATAACATTATTGTCTTGGTATTTTGAGGTGCATAGGATGAGAAGAACACGTTGAGCTGTGATGACAGGAGGAACCCAACCTGGTCCGTAATTACTATGCAAAACTACATGTGGATTAATGTTTCTGGAAAGGTCTGCTTGTGTTTCTTCTGTAGCAATTTGAGGCGGCCTTGATGGGGCCAGAGTGCAAGGAGGAGGGACCAGGGAAGGTGAGAGATGTACAAGGGAATTCAATGCATAATGAAAATCTCTCCTCTCCTCCTTCCATCTACTCAGAAGTCTTTGAAATGAAAGGAGAGTTTCAGGTAAAGGGAAGAAAGAGAGATATTTTTCTACTCCAGTCCTCTGCTCCTTTCCCATGTTTTTCTCTCAGTTTGATTTCTAAATGTTTTTTTTTTTTTTAAGTCCCCTATCATTTTGCTGTTTGTTGATCATGTTCATATCTTCACAGTGTGCTTTTTGGAGTGGCTGTTCCTGACTGGCCGAGGTCAGAAGGTGATGTGTCAGTATGGAGAGAAGAGAATCGGCCCGTGGGTGGTACGGATAGGCCCGGGGGCTGGTCTCAGGATGGCGTGGCTGAGAGGTGGGCCTTGCAATAAGTGATGGTGTGGATGGGGTGCGGGGGCTGCAGCACGAAGAGCCAGCTGGTTTGAGGTCGCTGCTGCGGCCATCGCTGCAGCAACAGCCAAGGGGTTTGGCAAGAGCCCTGCACCCAAAGCTTTGGTGAGATCCTTGGAGAAGGTCAAAGAAGACTGCAGACAAAGAGAGAAGAGAGAGAAAGAGAAAGATGAGAATGATAAACTCCAGATGGTAAACACATGGAGGGGAAACAGATTTAGACCATAATGCTGTAATGCAGATGTTTCATCTTAGTTAGAGATTTACAGGAGGGCGGTCTTGAAATAAGAGCATTTATAATGATCAAATCAACAGTTTTTAATGCCTCGCGGAGCTCATTTTCTCCATTATCCCTTCCCATCTGATTTTTGGCTCTCAGGTTTGCAGTCTAAGTCAAAGGAGTCAGAGTTAAAGAGTGAAAGGTTACCGTCAGATCAGCAACCCTGTGCTTCTTGTGCCGGCTGAGGAGGGGGTTAGGCTTGCCCGCCATGCCATCCCGGTGCCTTCGACTTGATATGTGCTGAAGAAAAGAACACAGAAACACAAGTTAACACAAGTTAAAATAATCCCAATCCAAAAGTAACATGAATATGTAAAAGTAGTGTTTGTATAGTTTTTGTACTAACGCCCTCAGTGGTATCTAATTTTCACCTGTTTGAGTTGCAGTTCAGAGTTGACCCGCACATTGCAGATCTCACAGTGGAAGGTTCGTTCCTGAGTATTGGGGTCCACCGGCCCCCCTCCCTGCTCTCCACTGGGCTTTGGGCCCAGACGAGGATACGCCTTGATGGGGCCCAGCCCACTACGTGCCTCCAGGATAGTTTTGTGTTTGGTTCCTGCAGAGAGACAGACACACAAGAAAGAAAAAAAGCATAGGTCAGCAATGCTATTAACCAAACTGAAGCTACCTTAGAATCTAGATATAATTTTTCAGAATAAAAATAAATAAAGTGAATATGAATCTTAGTCTATTACGCATGAGTCATACTGTTTCCATCTGTATGAAGTAAAATAAATCTGGAAACGTGCTTATCTGCAGTGCAACACATTGATGGAGAAATGGTGACAGTGATGAATATCAGGCAGAAAATAAAATAAGAAGAAGGAATGGCTTTACTCTCCAATAACTTAACACATATGCACAGCATACTGACCCGTACTAAGCTGTAGTGCTAATTTTCTGCCACTAGAGGGCTGCAAACAGACACAGCTGTGCTCTATGAAATGAACTCAGAGCCCTCTCTACTGTCCACACCACATTTACTGTTTGATAATGTTTTTAATTCAGAGGAGTGGGTGATGTCAGATCATAAAGTGTGAAGTGTAGTAAATTATTTCAGTACAAGTGCCAACATCAATGACAGAGCTGAACCACTCAGCCCACACTGTCAAGACCAATAACTTTTACAGTAAATGTCAAAGTTTTAAAATTTAGGGCCAGGTCATTATGAGAAGCAGATTTATCTGGTGTGAGGATGGATTTGCAGTCAGCTTCTGATTATGACACCTGTCTTTTTACAGTGTCATTACATATGTATGTGATGAAATAGCACCATTACATCCAGCTTTAGAAGCTGGCCATGCTGGGAACACATGGAGATGTTTTAATTCTTTATTTAAATAAGTTTTACAGTGTTTACTGTAAAATTTGATACCATCATATTTCTGTCAATCATTTATTATTCCACTTTTAATCCAGGTATGTTTCAAACAATGATTTTCAAAAAGTGTTTGATGAATATTTTGTAACTTAGAAAAGTTACAAAGTCAGATATTGTTAATAAAATACATCTAACCATTTGAATTTACCAGGCACATAGCTGGCCTCAGACAGAGAGATACTTTATCATAGTTTATAATTCCAACTATACAATACAATCTGATAACAACAAACAATACATTTGTTTTAATGTACTTATTAACAAGCCTAGCCTACACACTCCAACACAGTAGGAGGTGGTATGCAATTTCCCATTACATGCAGGAGAAGAACAAGCACAGCCGCAGAAAGCTAGTAATAAAAATGGTGTCATCAGTGTGGATGTTTTTCACTCTTTCAGACGAAGATTATACAATCGCAATTTGCAAACCATGCAGCAATTATTCTGTGTGGAATATGGGAAATGTTTTGAGCCACCTAAGAAGGCACCGTCACAATAAAATAACGTCCAGTGCCCTAGTGTTGATTCTACAGGTGTTTCAGATCTGCAGAACTGATGGAATCTCTTCACACAGTCAGTCTGATTGACACCCTCAGTAACATAAGCTTTACCACAGACATATGGACTTCTGATGTTAGTCCAGCAAGTATACTTAGTTTGATGACCCAGTGGCTGGATGCAATTAAATATGAAGATGACATAATAGCATGCAAAGGAGTGCTCTGGTTTGTAGTTGGAAAAAAAAAAAAGCTAAATGATGATTAAAGAGTCAGAACTTTGTTTTTAGTGTTAACAATAGTAGTTTCAGTTAAAATGAAGTATAGGATATCTAAATATATGCATTTTCTAGTATGTATCTAAATCTTAGCTTTTATTACCCTTAAGTGTGCATAAAGTACACATTTGAAAATACAAAAATGTAAGAAACAAATGGTAATCTTATCAGTAGCCTGTTGGCCATCATGAGCATTATTATTGGTTATCAGTACCGGCTAAAAAAAATCCCAATATCCTTCATTCCTGGTTTACATGTAGTTTTTCTCTGTTAAGTGATAATTGTCTTCATTTAACCATCCTTCCACAACTTAGGTACATCACTTGCCCTTACAAGTGGTCTGCAGTGTAGCACACAAATTAAGAGTGCCAGAAAACCTCTCATGAAAAAAATCACACTTTTCGTTTCTGGCAACAAAAAAAAAGTCAGTCTTGATCTTCCCCTCAACACCCCAATTTCCTGCCCTCTGTTCCTGGTATGCATCTGAACCCTCAAAGTAAAACATCCCGCTGTCATTGGCTATGACTTTTAGTCACTCTCTAAACCCCCTTTGAACAGAGTTAAGGTTACAGCAAAGAGAGGGAGAGAGTGTTTGTGTGGGGAGGGTGGTGGGTGAAGGGGAACATGGAGGCTATGGCCTCTACTGGGGAAGAAGGGGGCTGGAATGACGGATTTCGCTCGTGGCCAGAAATGTGCTCTTGGGGTGTTTCTTTTTCCTTTGTTCTATTTTGGTCTGACAATAGATGGCCCAGTGGATTCTTTTTTGTCTTTATAAAGTTGACTCAGTGTCAAGTAACACACAAGCAGACAAGGCAATTTTAAAAGCACAAAAATAAGCAACTGGTTAAAGGAAACAATCGATTAAATGTGGAAATCACTTCACATTTACATCATATTTGATCTATTTTTATCTCTTCTGTTTTTCTTTCTGGGCCATGCGATCTGATAATATCTCGGTGTCTGCATGACATGTGCTTTTGTTTTTGAACTCCTCTAACATGCAGAGTTTTGATTTTTAGAATGAGTAAGTATGATTGCTTCCAGATAGTTTTCGTCATTGAGCTTCAACTGTCTCAACTCTCAGTCAGGGTATGGACTTTGCAGCCAGTTTGTTGACAGCAGACTGTGGCCTCTGTTAGTGTGGTCTACTTTTATACTTACATGTGCATGTACATTGTAAACAGCAGATGTAACACAAATGTATTGTTTTGATCAGTTCATGACAAAGCATGGTTAATCTAACCGTGATGGTGGCAGTGGTTGCACTTTTATTGTGAAATACTTTATCTAAGAGGTATTTGTTTTCTGCTTTCAAGTCTGTTTCAGCTGGCTGAGGCAGTACTCAAGGAAAGACGGATAAAGTTACACAGAGTCAGTCCCTCATTGTGTGTTGTGTTTTTCTCCATGAGTTGGAGGGAGGATAACACCCTAAAATAAAGACTGGAGGTCAGCAGAAACAACATGTCCTCAGAGGGAAACAAGGTCAAAAGGAGAGCTCTGTTGGCAGGACATGATGGATAAAAGCAGGCAGAGGGAACCTGAGGGCTGTTTGCAGCCCTGAGAAAGTGTCGTCATGTGTGAAGGCTGCCTGACACAATGTCGAAGCTGCTTTTGTGTAGTGAGCTCACCCACATAACATCCCTCTTTTTCTTTTATTCCCCAGATTAAATCCCTCATGCAATGGTAACTATCCTCTTCTGCAACTATGGAAGGCCTCAGGGCTAGAGGAAACAGTTCTTATGCAGTGTGCAGCAAATGAAAAGACAATTTATGAATGTTTGAGTGTGGGAGAGTTTTGTTTTTCGATAATCATGTCTTGTGTGGGTGAAGAAAGTGGGGTGTGTTAGTAGATTGCAGGATAGGAGAGAAAGACAAACAGGGCTCTTGAAACCAGAAGATGAGTGCTTGATTTCATGGGTTGAGACTGTCAGAGTCAAACAGATCATCTGTCTGCTGAGCAGTGATCCTCTCTGTGCCCTCTGTTGGGTCACAGTCAAGTGATCAACTGAGAGGGTTGCACTGTGCATGATATTATTTGATATTCTAAATAAGCTAAAAAAGTATTTTAATTAAAAAAAATGTTAATATCCTTCATGCTTTCCTTAACAGTTGGAAATAAACAGGGTTTTCATTCCTGTAAATTCTTTCTCCTAAGTGGACCACTTTAAGTTTTTCTCCCAGTCCATTAAAGCTCATGTGAGGAGCTTTAAGCTGTTGTGAAGTAGACTGAAAATAATTTTAATGCCTCATCATTATGAGTGCAAATAGCAAATGAGACCATCAGCATAAAAAAATCATTATTCTAATATAGCTACGTGAAATGTCTAAAACCCCTGACATGAGTTAGGTGTCAGCTGAAAGACAGCATGCTGTCAAAACAGCCTTTTTCCAACAGCAAAGATTGTCAGTGTGTGATAGATTGGAATGTTAAAGGAAGCAGGATGAGATTTTGGTTAAATTACACTATTTACAAGTGTAGGACAAAATCAGTAAAGAGAAATGACATACTCCTTTGTCACGAACCAAAAGTTCCTCAAAGCAGCTTTAAATGTATTTATGTTATACAACAGTGTACCACTACTGTCCTAGTTTTCTTAAATGTTTTCACAGCATTGTTATAACATTTTAATAAGCCACAAAGACATATAAAAAGGATGCTATACTGGTCTTTCTCTGCAAAATCCATCAGGCAAACAGGGTGTTTACACTTTGTTTCCAGCAACAACAGCAGCTTGTTTGGTTTCAGTACACAGAGAGGAAGCCACAATGAGCAGGAAGTTCCTCCTCTGAAAAGTCAAACTTCATTAACAGTGACACTTATACCTCGTGAGCTGACTGTCCGCTAATTGCTTCAAAGTTCAGGAGCTTTACAGCAGTTTCAAGTATCAGAAACTGAAGGTGAACTCACCTTTGTTATGAGCCTCCAGCTGTGACAGGGAATTGACCGCCACCTTGCACAGTGAGCAGTAAAGCAGCTTCTTGGCCTTGTCTTCCTCTGTCTCCGGATTGGACGGGCTGCTTGAGGCCGGTGGCCCAGCGGCCCCTGAAAAAGGGGGTCCAGTCCCGGGCTGCTCTGAGTTGGCGCTGCCATTGCCGCAGCCAGGAGGGGAGGAGGAGGAGGAGGAAGAGGGGGGGATCAGTGGAGGAGTGGAGGTGGGCAGGAGGGGGCACACTAAGGGCATTGGGGTGTCCATGGGTGGAGTAGGCGGGGTTGTAAGAGTAGGGAGGGGCCCCGGGGCCAGCAGGGGCACGTTTAACTGTGACAGGGGCCGCGTTTCATCTAAAAAAACAAACAAAGAGACAAAGAAAGAATGAATGTCAAATGGAATATGGAGACAATCACATTACACATTTTTCATTTAAAAACTGTAAAGTATTTACTTCTCTTCCAATGTGATACATCCCTGTAAGTTAACCACATTATAAGCCGCTCCCAGTTGCATGTTTGCGGCACATTCTGCTGCTCAGATCAGAGAAACCCACACAAAGCGCTGGCAGACGGAAGTGCTTTTTATTTCCTACTGTATCAACCATAATAGTTAAACAGCGTTCCTTTTAATTAAGTTTCATATAAAGCAGATCAGAGGAGGAATAATGTATGTTCCATGTGTGTAAAGTGATGGCAACATGTTACACATGTGTCTCAGCTTTCTGATGTTTTCAAGTGAGCCTCCCAGTGATGTGGTCTCGTCTTATTGAAAAGTTTCTGAAGGAAGAAACAGGAAATCAAAACCTCTCTCTGTGCATGTTTTCACTCTTTCCGACACACCTGTTGTTTTTGGATGGGGTCGAAGTAAAATGCCACTTGCTTAGTCACCACAAGGCAAGACATTAAGTCCAAAGAAAATATAAAGTTTCTCTTTTCTCTTGAGCTTGATCGTCAACAGCAAGCATGTTTACATATACATTTACCAGCACATGTTTCTGGTCAGCCACGCAACACGTAATGCAGTCGGTATTCACTAAGAGGTGGGTGTTGGCTGGATAGAGACCCCCTAATTTTGGGTGGGGTATTCAGAACTCCCCCAATCAGCAGGGACCAGCCGACCCTTCTCCAAACTCCACGGGATGCAGCGTCAAGGGCAGGCAACAGAAAAAGCCTGACTGGATCATAGTATTTCAGGGATAATGTGGAGTATAAGTGCTGAATTTCCTTTTAAGTATTCCATCATACTTTGTCACATTACACACTCCATGGGTCCATGATACATATAGATATGATTTGTGAGTCTGCCCCCTGTTACTAGATGATAATTTGGGTACTGTAGACCTAAAGAGAGGCCATCACATTGCATCATCTCTTATGAAGATGCCATTGTGAGTGCTTTCCATTCCTTTGCTGGCCAAGATCAAAATTCCCTCTCTTTCCGTTTTGGAAGTTTCCAGCTGCAGAGCTGCAGGCTGCTCTGAGCGTTTGTCAAACAGATGTTTTGTTATAAAGTAAAGAAAGAAAGAAGAAGAATATTTCTCCTCTTTATGGCACTGAGGAGTCCATAAACCAGGCCTGCATTAAAGTGCAGGGTGAGGGTGAGTGCTATTTGAAGAAAATTGTGACTCATAATGCGCTTACTGTGTCGTATTCCTAACAGAACTGTTTAAGGTGATTGCAAAGCTTTTACCTGCAACTGCAGGAGGGGAGAATTATAGGGAAGCTTGTGTGTTTTTCACCTGTAATGCTGTTAAATGTTGCCCACACACCGGCACACACAAGTGCACATGACTTAAATACACTGCAGAGAACGATCTGAGAATCCAGTGCGTCCATAACATGTGGTTTTAGTTAAAATCCAGAGCTGAGGAATAGAGAGGGTTGGCCAGATAGTAATGAGGGATTTCATGATCCATGATGGCCTGGAGGTCTGCCATACCAAGCCATCACATCCAGTCAGTGTTTCACCTCATACCACAGTGATGCCTCATACACTCATCCCCCTTACAACAAGTTCAGCTTGAGGGTAAGCCCACAGGCCCCCCTCAGCCACAGTAATTCACTCTTTGTCTCTGCAAAGCCAAAGTTTTGAATCTAACTGAGCAGCAAAGAGTTTCTTTTATTATATTCATTGTTTTTAATAAAAGCATGGAAGATTCAGTTTGGATCAGCTATTCTATTAGAGTACTAGCAGAGACAAACTGGTAATTTCTTCATGCTTTGAAAGCAAAAAAACTCCACTGTAAGAGGTACTTGATCCCACAGACACTGGGGATACGCTGTAAGTCTAATTAAACATTGATAAGCCAGCTAACTGACATTCACCCCTCCTCACTGGCCTCATAGCCAAACAGAGAGGCAGAATTAGCTGGGAGAGGTCAGCAGAGTGAGATAACTCAATCCAGATGCTGTACACTATAGCCTGGTGTGTCTACATTGCCTTAGTCCACTTCAGGAAATTAAAGTTATGGATAGTATGCAGTCCATGGGGAAAAGTATTGTCCTGAAAGCCATGGGATTTGATACAAGCCAACTTCAAATTCCAGCCGAAGAACTTCCGTTGTTTGCTGCAAACGTCAAAGTTCAACTTGATTTCTTAAAGGACCAGTGAACAGGATTTAGTGGCATCTAGCAGTGGGCTTGCAGATAAAGCCACTGCCTCTGTAAGTGAGTTAGAACCTGCTATCCTCATACAAGTCTTAAAAAACACATAATAATGACATAATGAGCTAGTTGTTACGAATTAACTGTAAAATGTGACTGTAGAGTATGTTTAACTATGGATGAGACACGCGGATACCTGGTAGAAGAGAGCACATTGTAAAGCGTCAAAAACACAATGATTCATTCTCTTGAAAGATTATAAAAAGTAATTAATAAATATTAAAATAGCTGTTATTATATTCAGGAGTGCCATGCCTATTCATAAAAAATGTTTTATTTTCAAAGAAAATAATTCACCCATGGGGTCCAAAGCCAGACATTGGATAGGCTTTTTGTTGTAAGGATAAAGTGTGGTCCTAAAAACAAAACTACCTAGCTACTGTTGTAATCTATCTTGTGTGTAGGGGGAACATTATGCTGTCAGGGATACTGTTTATTTCTTTAGATTAAATTGTGCAGTTTAAACCAAAAGGAAACATATAACAGAGGCTTGCTTGTTTGACACAAGCCTGACCTACTGACTGCGTTTGTAAGTGGATATGTTTTTATGTATGCGCTGGTGTGTGGGATCAGAGGTAAGGGTTACTTCAGTATGATGTCTCCGTTTACCTAAAGTGCATCCAGCCCCCACCTTTTACCATTTTTAATGATTAACAAGCTAAGAAACCCAATGCTGACTTTGGTAGCCGATCTTCATTCATAATGCAGTTTGGTGCATTTTTCCCAGTCTGGCCTGCATCCGAGCACACACCCTAAAACCAGTTTGAAAGTTGTACTCACATTAGTTTTATTAGATAGGCCTTCTTATGCTGATTATTTCTGGGATGTTTCTGCAAAGGGCCCACTTAAGAGAAATCAAAACAAGTGTATTCCCCCCAAAAATTAACCTCCCAGATCAACAGCTACTACAGACGGAGCATGAAATCCACCCCAGCTTTGTGAAACTCAATACTACAGTCACCTCACAGTCATGCAACTCTAGCACTCACATGAAAGTCATCTGTTTAATTGACCTTGGCTGTGTGTGTGTGTATGTGTATGTGTGTGTGTGTGTGTGTGCCAGTGACTGTTTGTGAGGATAAAAGAGTGCTATAATATGAGGGTGGTTTTAACCGGGCCCTTCATTAGAGTGGGAGTGTCAGACAGCAGAGGGATAAAGCGGAGGGACAGGGGAGGGGGAGAGGGGGCAGCAGAGCTTCTCTCCAAGTAAACAGCTGCCTCTCCATCACCCAAAGGCCCTGCCAAACCCTCAGCTCACCGGGCCAAATCCCTCTAAGCCAAGGGCCTCCTCTTTGAGGGCAACTCTGACCGCAAACCCTTTGAGGACTATGAAAACATGTGACCTGCTCTGATAGCCGAAAGGTTAAGAAACCAACAGCATTCAAAGAGAACGCCAACATTGACCCACTGCTGTTTGAGCCCTTAGCAAGGTCTCACTGTGTCCTGTTTGTGGCCATCACTGTTGACTGCATTTGGTATGTTAATGTGATATGATGTAGAGTACAAGAGAAGCGAGAGACAATGCTAGACTGAGCTTCTACTGTATCGTATCAGATTGTTTCCACAGAATGTGATGTTTCATAAAATCTCTGATCAACAAGCAGACCATTCACAGGAAAAAAAACATTAGTATACAACAAATGCTGCTCTTTGTTATAGAGGAAGTGCACTGTGGGAAATCTTCTCTTGTCCCTCCATGTGTGTGCTTTCTTGGGCCTGACTAGTTTGTTTGTGTATATATGTGTGCATATATTATGTGTGTATCCTATGTGTTTTTGCCCCAGAGTGACCCAGGTCACTGCTCACAGGCCAAAACCACAGACACTGCTTTCCCAGTTAAGGCCATGCACAGCTGCCTTCTCCCAGAGATCTATCCCCTATTCACTATGGAGCAGAGGGCCAAGATCACACTGGGGGCAAGTGCACACACAAACACACACGCATAAGCAAGCAAAGCATGCAGGCAGGCCAGGAAGAGACAAGGTTCCAGGGTCACGAGACAGAGGCTTGGATGGAAAAAGGCATTCTTTCACATGTTGCTACTTTCAGATCTTGATCATGGCAGGCTGCTCATGCTCTTGAATGAAGGATCACGGATGGCTACAGGCCTGGAGCTGATCTAAGGTCCCCAGTGAAGGATAGAGAATAAAAAATGACTGGCCGTATTAATACTCTGGGATCAGCTAAAAAGAACAGCTTTAGTTTTTGTGGGTGCATGGCACAGAGAAGCAAAAGACAGAAACATCAAGGCCTCTGCTCCGTTGTTTCCTTTTGGCCTTTTAAAGAGTTTCATCTTTTTATTCATCATGTTTGCTCTGTGCCTTCCTGCCAATAAGAATTGAAATGTCTGGTAAACACTCAGCTACAGAAATTTTAGTAAATGTCAACAAAACATGGCTGGTCTGTTCATTGCCTCGTGTGCTACCCAAGGACAGAGTGGTGACACTGAGAGAATGGAAAATGTGGGGCGGGGTAAGAAAAAGGGCAGAGGCACAGTCCCTGAATTAAAGACTGAAATAGGAAGATGAGCAATACATAAAGGGAGAGTTACAACTGAGACAACACAGACAGAGCTAAGACGCTGCTAAAGAAAGAACCTGCAATGCCTCAACAATGCCTTGCATCCAACTAATAAATTAGTTTGGCAGAAGTTAATCACTTTTCTTGGCTTAGATTCTGGTCAATCAGGCTGTCTCGCAGTGGCATCATATTTAATTTCTCATTGAATCAAAGCACTAAGCAGGTCTTAAGCCCTCCTTAAAAAAGTACAAGCCCAACCCTGGATCCTGTTGTTGACAACCACTGACTGTTTCACTGCACAATGGAGACACAATTGCTAACGTAGTGCTGCCACAAATGGACAATGAGGAAGAGGACTGTCATGGACTGCTAATTCTAGCAAAGAGGATACTTACTGCTAATGTGGTGTCTTAGTCTTTTTAGTAAGCACTAGCTAATGTTATAGCCATGATTATCATGTATCAGTTATTATTATTATTACATTGGTTCCCATATTAAGATTTTTCTGGTCATATATTTAGATGTTATTTGAAACAGGCAGTATTCACCTGCTTTAGCATTGAGAAGCTGCAAGGGGAATATTTTCGCCAGTAGGTGCCCATTGTAGCAGTGGCGGTTCTAGACCAATTTTACTGGGGGGGGCCAGGCTGGGGCCAAGGGTGTTGTCAGAGGGACACATTCAACCCTGGCAAAAGAGACTGAGGGCAGGTAATGAGCATGTTGACTTTACCTTGGTAATGACTCAGAACTAGGTAATGCTACGGAGACATAATTTAGCATTGTTTTATTAGCTATTAAAAATGCATAGTATTTTCTCAGCTAACAGTGCATATTCATTCTGTTATATTCAATCTACTACATGGATAGAGCTGTCTCAATAACAGAATTTCTGAAAAAATCTAACAATAATAACTCGAGATTTAACTCTTGCACACCCAAAATGAGTGCTTGCACAGAAGAAGTCATTGGAAGTCTCAAAATGAGCATTCATCATCTAGTTATGTGTGTTTCTGCAGAGTCGGTGCTCTCTGTCTGTCTATTTTCAATTTCATACTTATTTCGTACTAATTATTGTGCGGTAAAGCTCCCTGTCAGCAGTCTGCAGATCAGGACTAATAAAAGTCATACATGGACCAGGTGACATTGTGGTCTGTCTCCTCTGCTCTCTGTCTTTGCACATTTACACAAAAGCAATACCAAAGCTTTCTTTATTGTATAATATTTGTTTGGTGTGGAGGGGGGGCCACAGGGAGGGCCAGATTCAGTTTTACAGGGGTACTGGCCCCTGTTGGCCCCTCCCCAGAACCACCATAGCATGGTGGCATCGGAGTTTTATAGACTAAACACAGTGCTCAAGGTTTAGCTGGAAGTAAAGCATTTGATAGGCCTACTAGAGACTGTCTTTTCAGTAAGTTTGCTGGCAAAGTAAGATTACAAGAACCAGATACATTGAGTTAAAGTTTATCATCATGTGAAGCCCTTTTTCCATACTCAGAGTAGTTTTTAACATCAGAAAACAAGAAAGCTAACCACAGCTAACTTCACCGGCTAACCTTGGCACATGTAGCAAACTAGCTGCAATCGGCAGTAGTAAACTGATATGGCTTTGTATTTTCCCCACGCTAGGTGTTAGAAGGTTGTGATATGCATTGGTGTTTAAAAGAGCGGCATCCTATTATAAGTAAGCAGTATCATTTTATGAATGCTATCAAGAGCTCACAGAATGTTGAGGCTGTAGTTGTTAAGGTACATCTTATATTGGGTTACATGTTACTGTAAACTTAGGTTTAGCAGGACATTATAAAGATTAAGACGGTTAGCATAGCAGCACAAGAAACTAACATCACACAGGACTGTCTTTCTGTTATGTTTACAGTTGTAGAGGCTGCAGATAAAGAAACCCATTGGAATCATTTGGTGTGCATAACACTCGCACTGTGTTACAAAGGACGGATGAAATTAAGATGCTGAAAAAGAGGACCTTTTCAAGATGCATTATATTCTATGTAAGCATTGCGAGTAAAAAAAAAAAGCTACTTCTGTTTTGTGCTTTGGGTCAACATTAGCTACAGATGGTAGGCAGCTGCTTGCTAACAGGAGTTGTGTGGCATTGTTTTCATTGTAACAATGACTCATTTGTACCAAAAAGAGTTTAACTCAGCGACTTTTGTCTTGATTACAAGTGAAATATTTTTTTAATAGATGTTTTGTAATAGACTGTTATTTTTATACAATTTGCTTTATTTAGTAGTAATGCACAGAATTATTTGAGCTTGAGTTGCACATTTAGTAACATATCCCTATAAAACAATTGAATCTTTTTTTCTTTACATATTTGGTTTTAATACCAGTGCTGCTTCACTTCTTTATAACTTACTCAGGAGTATGCCAACATGGTCACAGACATATGCAGACAGTGGGGTTCTTAGAGAAAGCCAGGTAACTACCACCAGGCCCTGCTATGAACTGTATGCTTTATGCCAACTAACCTGCTCTCAATCTGAAGAGCTGGACACAAACAGATTCATATTCCTCAGCCAAACAAAGCATGCCTGTGGTTAGCCTGGACTAAAACAGAGGATCCGGTGTGGTACATGTCATGATGCCTCTACTTTGATCAGCCCGTCACTCAGAAAGCAGGTCATCAGACATTTAGTTTTCATTTTGGTTAAGCTTCTCCTCTCCATGCTTTTAAAGCAAGAAGACTCTCTCATGACATGTACTTATTTAATTGAACTTTAAGCAATTTCTTCAATTAATGTTCAAGCCAAGTTGGCTTTCCAGCAGGGAATCTTTGAAGAAACTTTTGATTGTAATGAAATCAGTCACAAGGAGATGCCATAGATGCTTACTGAATATTCTGTACTTGGTTTTGGTTTGTGCCAGGATGTCAATTTAAACTTCTCAACCTTATTGGAAAATGGGGTCAGACTCTTCTGCTTTAGTAAAGTTTTCCTATAAACCTGCCTCCTTTCATTCGACTGATCATTGGCTGTTTTCATCAAGCATCTGCCAGAACTTAACCAATGCTAAATTCAGACAGACTTAGACCCACTCCTTTGAAGGCTCAATCTAATTTCTCACTGCAATTTCATGTGTCCCATGCAGGCAGCGAAAATATAACTTACTTCTTCATCTGTGTCCCACTTTTAAAGTAACTTCCTCATTGTTCTGAATTCATATGTATGTATATATGAATTCATTTATGTTAAAACATTTTACATTGCTGAAGGAAATAAATAGTTTTTGGTGGTTTGCAGGAGTTTGTTGTTGGATATAAGCTCTGCTGGAAGCACATCAGACCACACAGAGTGCTGAGATGCTCCCAAGAAAAACAACACTGCACAAAGGCTCTGTGATTAGATGCCTCTGTTATTGTTGCATATTTTCCATCTAATTTTCCAGCAAACGATAAACCTCCCAACATCCTACACAGATTAAAACATTATTGCTACAACAAAAATCACACAAGCATATGTTTTTTTGTCTCTGCTCCTGTTTTTCTTTTCTTTTTTGTCTCACCGGCTATGCCTGGTTCGCTGTCTGGGGCGGTGCCAGGGGCTCCAGGCGGAGATGGGGAGGAGGTAGGGGGCACAGTTTGAGGCTTGTCCCCTTCTTGAGGACGACTCTTTGAGGTCTCGATACCTTTGACTCTCCTGGCATGGCGGTTTCCTTTGTAATGAGCTTCTGCCTGGCTCTGGAAGAAGACAGAACACAGAAAAAACGTATTAATGTTGTAAGTACACTCCAGTGCCAACTGGTGAATAAAGCATTGCAGGCTAGATTAGACTTACTGTTATCCACACACACACTTGCATGCATACAGTATGATATCATGTTACTCAATATACTCAGGGGCTGGAGGCACAGACGGCTGGCAGGTTTACAGCTGAGACGTAGATGGATTACAAGAAAGAGATGCAGTATTGTAGTGAAAGGTACTCTGCACCCTATAACTGTTTGTCCTCTTTTTCCCATAATCAAAATCAGTTTTTGCAGCCAACAATAAATTCTCATTCAGTACATCCAGACCAACAGTACATTTCCTTTTGGATCATCTGTTTGTCTGCAGTGGACATAACTTTGACATACGCTCTCTGCAGTCTAAACCTGGACACAGGCCCTGACAGTACTTGGCTCCAGCTTTCATTAGTACAGCCGTGCTGACAGACATGCCAGGGGGAGTTGAACTCTGGGTCAGGAGGATGCCACACTTTCGGCCTGCAGGGCCCATAAGTCCCACAAAGACACCAACCTCTCTGCAGCAACATGCACACATGTCATATTACACTCCACATTATCAATGGGAGGCTGGCATATGTGGGAGCTCAACATTAATAATGCGGTTGCCTTCAGCTGCTCACTGAGCAGGTCAGGCTAAAGCACAATCCCAGACTAAATTGCTTGCCTGTGGATTGGTCAAAATCTAAATATACAGGCTTCCAGACAGGAAAGTAATATCTCATAAAAAGCTATAAATGGGCAATGCGGGTACAGAGCATCATCCTGCATTCCAGCACAGAAAGAAAAGCAGTGCAGTGATCTATTACAGAGGTCTGTGTGGCTAATCCCCTGTATGAAGGTCCAGCTACAAGCTAATGTGTTTGTTCACAGAGTAAACAGAGGTGAGTCATTCCTCAGCAGGCGACTGCGACATCAGGGAAATCTGTCTCCAGCCGGTGTGTGTTTGTGTGGCTGCACAGAGATGCATGAGTCTGGGACATCATGGCTGATGAGACGGAAGGTTGCTATACTGAGCTGTCGCCAGCCTTCTAGCTTCACAGTGTGATCAAAGACACACACCCAGGTGGGCAGGGGGTATTCATGTAACCCTATTTGCCATCTGTTTGCAGGTTCTTTATCTTTCCTTTATCATGGTTTAAGTGTCTCTAAATTAAAAATACAAAGAGGTTGCTTGCTGATACAGACACATTATGTCAGTAGCGCACTTGAGTGAGATTGCTCCCCGCTACTTCCACAAGTAGACGGAGCAGATGTTCCTCGACATGTGCTGTGCCGGCCAAATATTGTTTGTACCAAGGGGCCAATGATGAAGATGGTTATTAAGTGGCCGGATTACTGTTAGTTGCCAGGGAGAGACACAGACTTGAAGGGTGGCTGACAGCTGTTGTAGGTGCTGAAAGGCATTTGAGTGAAACTTAGGACATCAGACTGACCACAGGCTCAGGGATGGGGACATCCCGGATTGACATAGGAGGCAGAGAGTGATGAGTGATGTTTTTAAGCCAGTTTATGTATGTTTTGCTGTACAATGAGGCACCATGTGCGTGATCTGGCACCATAGGCTTGGCTTTGGTGATTAAGAAGACCACATGTTTCTTTTAAATCATGATGACTAACCCAGCTCCAGATAAATCAGACTTTCTGTAACTGGTCCGTGTCAAAGGGGTCTTAAGGAGCTGCTACAGCAAAGCCAGCAAGATCAAGGTGGAGTGGGTGATGTGGGTGCAAAGGAGGGGGGCTGAGAGAGGAGTGATCTCACAGATGAAAGAAGGAATGAAGGGAGATAGAAAGGTATATGGTGGCACATGGCAGAGCGGCTACGGAGGCTCTATTAACCTCTCTGACCAAGCTGAGGGGATCAACTGCCAAACAGCTGAGTATCAATGTGAGGTCCTGCATGGAGAAAAGGGAGAGAGAATGAAAGGAGGATGAAAGAGAAAAAGTGACGCCAGGGAATACTAGACCAGGAAGGTGATGTAAAAAGCTGGACTGACACAGGGAATGATATGAAAGAGGCGAAAATCTCAACAACAAAAAAAATGCTGCCGCCATCAACCGATGACGCCTGTGTTTCATTATGCAGAGGGTTCAAACTGAACAAGTGCTTTCAAGCAAGACATTTCTAAAGAGGGAAAAGCTGTAATGTTACTATGCTGCTACAGCTGCTGCTCCAGGAGAGATAAAAAGAGAGGAAGAAAGAAGGAGAGCAAGTTTAAAAAGTCAGAGAATGACAAATAGACTGGGATTATAAAGAAGCAGGAAATGGAGAGAGCGAGAAGTGAAAAGAGAAAAAGGAGAGCAGTGGAGTTGATAGGAAGAAGAGGAGAGTAAGAAATGCATATCTGCCCATCTTGCTGCAGCAGCTGTGACGCTGGTCAATGCAGGGCGACGGAGTCTATGATGTCACTAATGCAGCACGCCATCAAGGTTATTCTGCATAACCGTTTAACACCTCACACCAGCACACGACGCAGGGACAGCAGGGGAACACAAACCCTCCCTATCTTTTTCCTCCTCTCCTCTCCTTCCCCTGTAAGTCTCCTTCTCTCCTACATTCCCAAGATGCACTGGGGCTGTCAGAGCCTAGACACTAATCCATGCCCTTGACGAATGCATCTTATAATAAGTAGTGGCAGGCAATTTTAGGCATTTCCACACTGTAAATAATGCAGCATCGGAGAGGGAGACGGGCAAAATGGGGCGGGGGGAGGTTGCTGAGCGAGAGACAGGCAGAGAAAGAGAGAGAGAGGCACAGAGAAAAGATCAAATGAGACGAATGAATGATGGCAAAATGGTGCGTGAAATGAGGGGAGCACGGGATGGGAGCTGGATCCTTTGAAGACAAATACATTGATCATGACAGTACAGTGCATGTTAGGCTACAATCGTTTTTTGACCTATGAGAAACCAAACCGGCTCATAGGTGGAAGATAAAAACAGAGAAATGACAAAATGAAGGACAATACACTCTTTTTGTGAGGGCTGATCCCTGAACTGGGAAAATTAGGTGGGAAATATGGCATTGTATTCTTGGAAGTGTTTCCTGCTGTATTATTTCCCTCTGTGAAATATGCATCCCAACTTGGTTTAATGTAGAAGAAGAGCATTGTTGGAGAGGAGTCAATGTATGGGACTGTATACGCAACCGTTAATCTTCATAGGACAACACAAACTACACACAGCCTGCTGCAGGGATGACATTGATGATACACTGTAGCATGTGCTTTTTCTGGTGTGTACTGAGAGTGAAAGTCACATTGACGGTTGAGCGTACATAAGTATGAATTAGGGGCTAGGACACATGCCAGGGCTGCTGTAGATAACACCCATTGTTACCTCTCAAAGGTGTGCACATGACATCAGATTCTCCTGAAAGCAAAATTTTGCATTGACATTTATTGGTATATTCCAGAGTATCTTGGCTGGTTTAGGAAAGTCACGTATAAACGGTACCTGTTCTTTATCAGGGTTTTTTTTTTTAATCTGGCAGGGATTTTTGTCTTTCAGTTTGTACCTCCTATATAAGTTTCTTTGTGTTTTTTAGGGATACACCGATTCGATCCTGGTATCAGATATCGGCTAGAACAGGCTCAAAAAGCTAGATCGGATATCGGTGACAAGGGGCCGATATATGGTGCCGATCCATATGGCAGATCTATTCATTTCAGTTCTATGCTTTTCTGTGTTTACAATAGCCCCTATGTCATCAGTGCCAGCCGGTCTGTGCATTCTTGCCCGGTGGAGCATGATGGAGGATAACTACAGAGAGAATCTACAGTTTAGGTCCATGCTTCTTTTGCTAACAACTCTGCCTGAAACTTGCAACATGTGCAGCGGTAATGTTTCGACGGATGGCGCTGAAAAATATAATGGAAGCCCAAAGGAAGAAGTTTACGTCAGCTGTGGCGTACTGCAAAGAAGCAAGAAACCCTCTATTAATGGAATCAAAGTGTGAAAAAACGGACAGGTTATTGGATTGAATTGTTCCGGATGCATGGAATTGAGGGATTCCAGGCTCTGGTTTAGCACTTGGAACTCAGGTACAGTTCACCATGAAGTCAGAAAAGCCTGAAGTTGCCAAAACATGATTCTATCCTCACATTAAGGAATAGAGATTGTTAAATCAATACCAGGAATCGGATTGGCTAGTATCGGTATCGGCAGATACCAAAGCCCAGGTATCGATATCGGTATCGGGACCTAAAAAGTAGGATCGGTGCATCCCTAGCGTTTTTGTTTACTGTTGTAAGAGAAACTGAAATCGAGCCAGCTGTATGTTTGCCAATGATTTGTAGTTCACTGTAAATGCAGTGTAGTAAGGAGGCAGCTTTTTTTGTTCAGATACCACTCTCAGGTTTAGGTCGGTACCAAACATAAGGAATCATTTCTGGGGGATAATACTGCTATAACTCTTATTTTTGATCCCACTTCCCAGATGCATTACAGTCAAAATCCTTCAGATATCATGGCAAAACAGCATTATATCTTTTATTTCAGGTTTTATACACTGTGAAAATACACTAGATTATTTTGTTACTCCTATCTATGTCTTTTTCATTCAGCTATCATCATCCAAAGAACATTTCAGTTAACTTCAATATTTAGATCCTCAAATTCTTCTTAGATTTACTGTGCCAACTTTATCCAAAAGGATAAAGGAGACTATTTGATAACAAACTGTGGGGCCTCAAGTATTTCATCATGTAAACATCTTTGTGTAACGGTTTCCTGTGCCTTTGGAGATTTACAGCAGACAACACTGCAAAGTGGCGGCTTAAGATTACAGCTCTGTTGCTCCCAGACCACATGGAAACCATGATTGCAGACCTGAGAAGTATATATAGCACTGGTCTCCTCCTTAATGTTGTGTACTGGGGATGGATGCAAGCCCTGGCCCTGAAGTCTGCACCGCTGAGTAGGGAGAGTCTCAGCCAAATTATACACTGCACACATGACAGTTGGCGCTGACGTTGTCATGTGTCTATCCTTTTTCTCTACAGCAGAGAGAAAACACTGAGAGTGAGCTGGCAGCACTAAATATAAAATACTTCCATATGATTTTTGTTTCTATTAATTTGTCAGCAGTCATGTGTGCAAGTTGCCCATGGGTATAATGTGTCGTTATACTCTCATTACCAGTCTTGATACTGAGCTACACCATATGGACGAATTGACGAAGCTGCTGTTAAAATGAAGTGATTGAATTATAGAAACACATGCAAAAACAACTTGCTTTAATTACAAAGTGATTCTTATTTCATTGCATGCTAAAGTGAAATTAGCTTTGCTCGTGTTGGTGATTTTAATCAAGCATTGTCACTGTATATGGTAAGGGAAAACTCTCTAGGGTAGAAATCAATCTTATTTCTGCTGGGGGTTCTGCAGCAGCTTTGGAGTCTCTGTGCTGCAGTGTAGTTTCTTCACTAAACTCTACTCTCTAAAGGAAACAAATTAAATTCCAGTGGGGTCACAACTGCCAAAACACAGCCCAAACAAATGCACTACATCCTCTGAGTCCACTCAGGAACACATTCCAGAAGAATCTGTGTACAAGCTGAAGGTGTTTGTGCATAAACACCAGGATGCAGAATATTTAATTCAGTATGGGATGTGGAGACTTTATGAAAAGATGGATGGAGAGTATTACTGTGTATGTGTTGTTTGTTTTTTTCCAGTACCTCTGAATTGAAGCGAATCTGGCAGACGTTACAGGAGATGACTGGCCGCTTGGTCTTCACCAGTGGAACTCCGAAGGTGTGGTTGATCACAGCCTTCTGCACCGGGTCCATCTGATGAGGGAAAATACAAAAAAAGAGAGAATTGTAGAAATCTGTGAGCTATAATTCATGCTTAGAAACTACTACTATATAGCTCTGCACTCCAGATGTTCTGGTGCTACAAGTGGATGGGCCAGTCCATCAAAACGACGTCAGGGGTGAATGTGCTAAGCTGACTGTTTTGGATGTGTGAAAGAGGCCAGAGCAGGGGAGTATGGATCATGTTTTTTTCTTCCCAAAAAACTATCTGTAAGCATCTAAATGGACACATACAAACAAGAGATTCTGCAGCTGTGTTGATTGTTTATCTGTGTTTATATCCCGTAAACATTGCTTCAAGTGTGTTTATGAACTGTTGTTGAATTTGAAACAACTGTTGAATGCTACCCAAGCTTGGTCTTCTCATCCTAAACCAGGTTGTAGTCCACATTGTCCCTTTGCTAATTGTTTCAGCTGGGATGTCCATCATCCACGTGGCGATAAGCGCCTCATATAAATTTAACTGACTAGCTTTAGCAGCTCTCCAGTGTGTCATTGACTAAGCTGCTCACTTCAACTCCATCCCAGACACAAAGACCCTCCCTGCACTGATCTAAAAGGGCTCCATTCCAATTATTTATCTATTTGAAGCTGAATTTATCTAGCGATCATTGTTAATTGGCCTTTGCATTAGTCTGAACCCACTGGCTGGGATGGATTTTCAGCACAGACAAGCGTCTGGCAATGTGGCTACAGCTAAAGCAGGCAAAATTTATAAGGTGATGTGGCCGTGTAGCACTACACAAAAGGAATGAAGAGATTCAAAAGTCCTGGCATGGAGGCTAAAATGGATATGATACTGTGTGCTCAGAATTTAGAAAAAGTTCCAGAGAGTCCTCCAAGTGTGATGTAAACCTGTTGCTTTGGAGAGCCTGACAGCCTTTAAATGATTCAATTTGGCTCAGCACTAAGTTCAATTTGCTAATCGCCACATTTTTCTCCCAGCTATCTAGCACCCAGAGTTGAGTCTCATCAAACACACAAATGGCTCCAGAAGACTCTGGCTTGGGAGAGAAAGAGTAAAAAAGAAGGGCAATGATGGATATTCTCATAACTCAAGCACTCACAATGTGAATTTCTGCATGGTGCTTGTTACCGAGCAACCACAGAGAAACAGCGTAAACACAGAGTAAGAGAGAGAGAGAGAGAGAGAGAGAGAGAGAGAGAGAGAGAGAGAGAGAGAGAGAGAGAGAGAGAGAGAGGGAGAGAGAGGGAGGAGGCCTGAAACATTTAGCTGGGTGACAGGATGGTCCAGAGACACACCATCTGGAGGAGCAAAGGAGCGATAGATTGGGAGAGAAAGAAGATGGGTTGGGAGAGATTGAAAGAGAAAAAGGGGGAAATGGTGCCCAGAAAGTTAGCGCGAGAGAGGGGGCCCAGGCCGGACATCCTCACATCACACATTCTTATCTCATTTGGCTCTCTCTTATACTCCACGTTCCATGACTCCCTCTGCCTCTCTCCCAAGAAACAGACTCATGTAGTGTGTAATAGTCCTGTTTCTGTAGATTCAGACCAAGACTTGACATAAACTATCTACTGAAATGTAGAAACACTTTAACAGTGGCTTTACATTCTACAGAACAAACAACTGTTTCATCTAATTAAGGAACTCCTGCTCTTTTTACCCTTTATCCAAACTTTATTTTTGGATTATTTATGTGAATGTCCAAAGTGTGACCCTCCTCTTCAAAGTTTAATAAGTGCAGAGCAGACTTGGTGGAGTAACTGTGCGACATGATTCATAGGTTTTCATCCCAGCAAGCTGCTGCAGGACTGGGTGTGGGTCAGTTATGATCCATCCAGTTGATTCAGCTGTTAAAAACAACCACCAGCTGCCAACAAGCCTTTTTGGACGGCTGCTCACATGGCCTCTTACCCAAATGCTCCGCAAAACATGTCATGAAATAGGAGCAGAGCTTTGTGATGTAACTGCAGAGGGAATTTCCAAAACTTGCACAGACTGACGATAAGTGGCTATGTTTCATAAAATTACTGGTTTGAATGGTAACTCCTTAACCATTAAATAACACACTTGACCGTCCCATTGGCTAATACAAGTAAACAAAGTGAGATAGTTTTTCTGATGTAGTAAGAGCTCTGTGAGATGTGAGTGAAGCACACGTACGCCGCTGACTTTTGCATCACTTGGTGGTCATGTCAACAGCTCCACGTTGCTGAAAGATGTGAAACCCCCCCACTGCCCTTTTTGAACACTGAGCTTTTCCAAAGAGCACCTGAGCATCTGTGCAACTGCATGCACCTTATCTTACCAACATCCGCTTTAGTACTCTTTTTCTTTCCCTCTCCCCCCGCTCTTGATTTTTCCCTCTTTCATCCCCTCTTTGTTTTGTCTTCTAATGTGTTTGATCATTTTCCTGCAACAAAATATTTGGAAGCATTGAATTCCAGCAGCTCGGAATGCACACATCTCTCTGTGGGACCACTCTGGCAGTCATGGTAAGGTCTGCACTGTTCCAGATTTTTAAAAAAGCCTTTGAAGCTCTAAATTCTGCAGTACTTTTTAGTCGTGCCCAGATGACGACACAGTTGGATGTGAAACAAAAAGCAATACTTAAAATCTCCAGGCGTTAAAGTACTCACCTTCCTCTCCTCTGTGTCTGTAGAAGCTTGGAGCTGCATTGGTCCTCCTGTGTGTGTGCTGCTACTGCTGGCCGGGGTGTGTGTTAATGTCTCAGCATGTGCAAGGCTGAGAGTGTGTGGTGCACCTTCCTCACTCATTCAGCCTCCTAGTTGGTTGTCAGTGTTGAATACAAAGTAACTCACTCAGAGAAGTAGGGCTTGTGCCTAGAGATGCATTGCCAGCAAATATTTCTTTGTTGGTCCTTTTTAGCACACTCCCTGCCTCTCTTTTGGTAATCTTTCCCTGATTTCTGCAAGTATTCTCTCAAATTTCTTCCTCACTCTCCCTTTTTTTCTTTTCACTGACACATCACCTTACAAGTGTCTGTCCCTTAAGTTCAGCCTGCCTTTCCTCTCCCCTCAGCTGCTCTCTCTTCCTCTGCAGCACGCCTCCCTGTAGAGCTTTTCCCTCGGTTTTCTCCTCCCCTTCTCTCCCTCTCTCTTTCTCTTTCTCCCTCCTTCTTCATGCATACTCAATCAGTCAAATGCAGCCAGGATTTGTGTGTGTGTGTGTGTGTGTGCGTCTCTCTCTCTCTCTCTCTCTCTCTCTCTCTCTGTGTGTGTGTGTTTGTGTGCGTCTCTCTCTCTCTCTCTCTCTCTCTCTCTCTCTCTCTCTCTCTCTCTCTCTCTCTCTCTCTCTCCTTCTTCTGAACTCTCCCCCTCTTCCCCAAAGTTCACACCATCTATCAAATGTCATCACCAGCCGCTGGAGCTTTAGCCCAACCCACCAGACCCCCGAAGAAACCACACATGAATACACACACGCCCTCTCATTACTCCTCCTCTATGGTTTCTTGCTGCAGTTGTAAGTTCTACAAACAAATCAGTGAACATAAGATGTGAAGTCCCAACAGGGTATAGTATGGTATAATATAGTTAAGTACAGCATACTGTAGTAAGGTATAGTATGGTATGATAACAAAACCCGAGAGGTCTTTAATTTGTCTTATATCATTCTTCCACAACTGAAGTGTTTAATTCCCAAGCATATATTCTGCAATCCACCACCTTCAGCCTTAGCTTTTCTTGTAGGATCAGAGATCTTGTAGGTTTATGTTTATTTTTGGTAAACAAGAAACAATATGAAAACTTCTGTAGCACAGCAAATCCTTATTCCCAGAAACCTCAGATGGATTAGGTTTATTTATGTATTTCAAGTGTGTTTTGTTCTGTTTCTGTTTAGGCAATGCTTGTGAAATTAATTTTTTATCCATAACAAGACTAGGAATGCACAATATATATAGGTATAAATGTCTGATAAATTACTGGCCGATAATGGCAATTTATTATTATGGGAGTTTATTTATTGTTTATTATTTAGCAAATAACAACAGCCATGAGAGTTGCTGTAATCGAGTAATTAAGAAACCAGCACATTTAGATATAGTGGTTGACGGTTCAGGATCTGCTTTTTATATACAGAGAAGAAAAACAAGCACAACCACAACAAACTGATGAGAGAATGGAAATGGGGAGGGTGTTTTTCACTGTTTCAGAGTAGCATAACATGACTGCAAGTGAACCAAGCTGAAGACAAAGGTCCTCAAGTTTTAACACAACATTAGAGTAACCTGAAAGTTGCCACAACAAAGATGTGTCAAAGAAATACAAAGCAGCAGTAGCTGCAGCTAGCATTAGCTTAAAAAACAGTAAATGCTGTAGTGCCAATCTGAGAACTTCATAAAGTTTACCAGAGACAACCCCAAGCTAAAGCAATTAATGACTGAATCCCTGAATATACAGCACCTGATTATCCCACTTTGACATTCAAAGGTAGAAGGCTAAGGATTTCACCAACTCATGGCGTACATGGAACAGTATCCCCAGTTTCCGTTTCGCTGCACAGATCCCTACCTGCCTTGCGAGACGTGATCTTTACACACATTCTCAGTCTGATCCACAACAATGTCAGCGACATACATTTTACCCCAGACTTTATGAATTTCTGATGTCAATCCAGTGATTATAAATTGTCTGAATATCTGTACAGTGTCAGAGATACAAAACAAAGACGTATCCTGACCAAATACAGGCTGAGTGACCACCAGCTAGCTGTAGAGACAGGGAGACATAGACAGACATGGCTGCCCTGAGGAGCGTCTATGTGCTCACTGCTCTACAGGGGACATAGAGACAGAGATGCACTTCCTCCTCCACTGTAGCAAGTTCTCTTTACTAAGAGATTCCCACTACAGGGAAATTACTAAAGTAGTAACAAACTTCCCAACATTAACCCCAGAAGAGAAACTGTCTGTTCTCCTGGGGGAAGGGTCAGCAGCTCCTCTGGCTGCTAAATATGTGTCTGCCTGTCACAGCCTGAGGGACGCACCATCCCATAATATCTGATTTTAGGTGAAAGTTTTATGAGCATACCGCATCAAGTGAGGACATTGAGATATGCTGTATAGGTGACACCATTGTTCATTAATGGGTATAAAATATGTAATATATATAATATGTAATGAATATATATGTAATATATATAATATGTAATGAATATTTATGTAATGAATATAATATGTAATGAATATATATGTAATGTATGTGTATGAATTTTATGTGCTTTGGCAACAACATGTCTGTGTTCATGCCAATAAAGCAAATTGAATTGAATTGAATTGAATTGAGTACACTTAGTTTGATGGCCCAGTGGCTTGATTGAGACTTAAACATGAACAAGACATTATTGCATGCACTAAAGTCCCTTGTTTGCAGTAAAAAAAAAAAGAAGATGATTATTGTTGAGTCTGAACTGATTTTTATGTGTTTACGATAGGGATTTCGGCTAGAATCAGTAAGTATAGAATATTAAAATATGTATAGTTGCTCAGGACATATTAGCCTGTCTTACTCTTAAGTGTACATAAAGTACACATTTCAAAACACAAAATTAAAAAAATATATATTGGAAATTTTGTCCCTATCACCCATCAGGAGTAAGTATTGGATACTGGTATTAGGAATGAAACGTGGATAGACAGCAGGTGAGAATCAACAAGTCCAGGAGTGCATTTGCATGATTCGACACCTTCATCTAAAATTCCTGACTCTGCAGCCTGAGCGAGTCCACACTGGGGCTGAGGGAGCGTGTGGCTGTCTCAGGCCCAGCTGCTACGGATAAATAATTCAGCCATGTCACTGTCTCGACTCACATTGGGTAAGACAAGCAGGTAGAGGACAAATCGTATTAGAGGACCATAAAAGCTGTATATAGCTTTAGGAGAGGCCATTCCCCTACTTTGGGGCTAATAACCCTTAATATGAGCCTCATTAAGACTGTACACACTCAGCACAGATCACTTATTACAAGAGAAGGATAGAATAACTAGCTGCCAGCTCAGTGCTGGGACATCTCTCTGTGTTATAGCTGCTATTATGCTGTGTCTTCATTGAAGTGTTGTGCATATTCATATTAGGCACTGACAGACACCACAAGGCATATACGATCAGTGCTTTTAATTTGAAATAATTTACATCTACCTTTCATTTATAGTGTTATGCAGAGAGGGGAAGTCCCCAACAGACACTCCCTGATTGTTTACGCATTCCTCTGCCTAAAAGCCCAACAAGCCATAAAATAAAATCAGTGATGTAAACAGAGCTGCAAAAATTCCCTCTAATACCCTTGCTCTTCCTGTTTAAATTTACTCAACTACACAACACTGAATTAAACATTAAAACATCTCAGGGAAAGCGGAGGGCAACGAGTTCCTCAGAAGGAAAACATCAAGACAGAGTCTTCATTAGCAGCAAAGTTATATCTTCATTATCATGTATCAAATTCTGGTTAGAAATAAACATTCCTTCAGCCAGGCCAGGTCTATTCAAAGGTCTGAATCTGGGCCTATAGCGATCTCAGTCCAGCTTTTAGATCATTAGTACAATACTTATTTTATTTGAAACAACCTACTTTTTTTATAGGCTGCTAAAATCTATGTCTGTTTCTTTTAGCAGCAGTGAGAGGATTTAAATATCTTAACCTAGATGTTGAATGCACCCAGTGTTTCCACCAATAGTAAATGTCTTTTTGACTAAAATATTGTTACCACATTAAAATGTCTAGCCTCACTGGTCAGAAATATGAAAAGTTAATGTCTGGCCTCTTGGCAAATAGCGTTTTAAATTTGTCCCTTCAATAAAAGCAGTTGACAGAAAATATCAACCATAGTATGAGGGTTAATGTGTCATTCTGGCATTGTTTTTAGCACAACACACTACAGGAATTTAAGTTCCCTCTTTGTGTGTGACAGTGTGCAGTGAAGTTGTAAGGTCAGAATGTCCTCCAAGCCTCTCCTATGGCCCCCTCTCCTGGCCACAGGGCTGTAAAACATCACTCATGACCAGCTCACAGTCATAGCAGCAAAAGCTATTAACATTTGCACTCCCAGTGAGCAAAGACGTAGTTCTAAATATTAGGATGGAGAGCAGGGGGCTGTTAAGGGATGAGAAAGGGAGAGAATTCAGAGGCAAAGAGAGGGATGAAAAAAGTGCAAAGCAAGAATGATTTCAGGGCTTTGCTAGCAGACGCAGGAGTGGAAACTGAGCGCCTGCATCACTTCAGTATCTCCATTAATCCATGTCTGCTGGGTGCACTGCGCTTTTAACATCAGTGAATACTTCCACTTATGTCATGGCCCATGGAGAGCTATTCAAATTACTGTATCATTAAAATGAGTTTAACAGAGTCTGGACACATGTTACTGGGCTACCATACGAGGTCAAAGCACGTGCAAAATACTCCCAATTAGTAACAGGAGACTGCTTTGTCGTCCTTCTGCAGACCAGGCTTACACATGCAGAGAATAACTCAGACATGATCCAAGAATAGCACTGCCCCATTTACAGTACATACAGAGTTCATAGATTTTACATATTGCTGACGAGCACTGTGTTGACAATCCCTAATGGTGTCTGGAGGAACAGGCAGTGCATTATGCTGAGTTAGTGAAATGCTAAATGTCTCTACGGTCTCATCGTAATGATCAGATGTTAGTCAGGGCCCGGGGAACAGGAAGATCCCTCTCCATTAAAATAAATACCACATCAAACAAACTGCAGTGTTTGAAGTACACAGCTATAAAGATGGCCTCAGAAGTGCTCTAATTTGGTGCTTCGAATTAAGAAAAAGTACATGATATTATACAGTCACATAAAAGTACCTTGATTATCTTATAGTGAGCCACAGCCATGGGAAGGAGGGCTTACATTTATATTTGGAAAAAAAAAAATCAAACTAAATAGAATCATATTTTCATTGTTCATGAATGCCTGATTGAACATGTGTGACAACTTTAGCATATCTTACTGTAACGGTTCATTGTCCAAATGGTTCTACTACTAACTAACTAATAAGATAAATTTTTTCTTATCAGCTAATGACCCTCCCACCTGCTCGCTTGACCACCATGGAGTTGAGAGCCTTCAGCCACTTGGCCCCCCCGCCTCTGGAACTCTCTCCCCCAGGACGTACAAAATTCCACCTCTCCCACTACCTTTTCCGCCAAGCGTACTCACTCTAATCTGTCTCTTTTGGACTAGAATGACTCCGCCCTTTCATTTTTCTAGTATTGTATCTTTATTCTAATGTATGTATTTATTTACTATTGAGTGTTGCTTTTATTATTGCTATGTTGTAAGGTGACCTTGAGCCTATAAATAAAATGAATTATTATTATTATTATTATTATTATTATTATTATTATTATTATTATTATTATTATTATTATTATTATTATCCTTATCATTATTATTATTATTATTATTATTATTATTATTATTATTATTATTATTATTATTAGTGATGGACGGCATTTCTTTGGTTAGCAAAAAGAAACAAGAGAATGTGGATGATGAGGGTGGCACTTTGAACAGAATGCTCATCCCGCCAGAAGGATGCTAACTGCTAACGTGGTGTTGTCACAAATGGAAGAAAATGAGGACGATGAGAAAGGTGAAGAAGAGGACTGTCTGAACAAGCTGCATTAATACTTCATGTAAGAGTAAGGCCAAAAGTAAGTAATGTCTGCTCTCTGTTGTGTGCTTTGAGCTTTTGTTTGTTTTAGCTATCAGGAGCTGTGTAGCTAGTAGGCAGGTGCTAGCTAGCAGGAGCTGAGTGTAGCTATTCGAGTAGTTAAGTCAGATGTAACTTAACCATTGAGTTTTGGGCTATGCATTGGACGTGCATTCTTAATCTGGACATAGAAGCTCTTCAACAATGTTAGGATGCAGTTTAAAGTCTGCGAGCATCAATAACATTAACACTGTTTATTACCCGGCTTTCTTACTGATCTTCTGGTTGTGTAAGAAGCTTGATTCTGATTGGTCAAAACCCCTTGACAAACCCCTTGACAGCGGTTATTAACACTCACTAACATGAGCAACACCAGAGTTAAACTGATCGCATGCATTCATGTCAAAACAATCCACTGAAAAGAGTTCGGTCACATTTAACAGGCAGATAAGTATCCATCCCAACGTGGAATCACTTGGATTATTTTTTTAAAATTATAAACATAAATCATTTTAAATCAATAAAATAATATTTTAATCAATGTTTTTGACAACATGTTTGTATTTTAAGTTAGTGATAAGTGGGATAATGTACAGCTTCAGGGTGGTCGAGACCCCTCCGCTTCACGTCGGTGTCTTGTCTCAACCTGCTAACCGTACATTATCCCTTACATATGAAAGCATTATGGAGGTAAACACAAACACCCACATGTTCTGCCTGCCTACAAGTTTCTCCCAGTTTGTAGAGAAACTGCCCCCTCTTGTGTGTTTTGAGTGCAGAATTGGAGGAGTACAAAGACCACAGTATGTATGTGTGACTGCATCAGCCCTCACCGCATTGAAGTTGTGGAAGAGGTTCAAGCTGTGTGGAGGAGGGGGGGTCTCCATGGGAAACTGCAGGAAGGGCTTCATATCCAGGTGTGGCTGGATCATTGTGGGGGTCCGCAAGAACGTCGGCACCGCTGCCCCGGCCCTGTTTATGCCTCCTAGACACCAAAGAAAGAGATAAATAATTGTAACACAAAAGTGTAAAAAGGAATTGATTATGGGAAATTTTTCATTTTGCCTCAACAATGAAGACAATTAATAGCAAATAATGAGAATAGAGTGAAAGACAGAAACGATTGTATTGTGTAGCTTATGAAAGATTGCACACTGTTGTTTCATAGAATCTGCAACTGAAATCCAAAAGGCACAATGAGCTATAATTGCACTGCAAAGCAATTATTCCCCCGCAGACAGAGCAAAGCTATGTGGCACCCTAGTGGATTAGGCATCCTGTAAACTGTGAGGGGGAAAAAAGCAGCAGTTGTGCCGTTAAGGCTGCTCCAGTGATTGCTTTGGACAGCGTTTCTGTTTTTTCTGACAAGTTGACAAGACTGAAACGCCAAAGTGCAACACCACTGCTGTGTGCAAATGCTGTGATGCTGAGGGGGTTTGTGTGCTTTGTGGAACTCACATCATTGGAGCGTTTCATTTAGTGAAACATTCACATCAAATGAAGCAGGAAGAGGAGAAGAAAGAGACGGCACAGTGGAAGCGGGGATCCCTCTTATCCACCTGTCTTCCAGTCTCTTCTCTTCTCCTCCCCTCTCCTGGGACACATCTGCAGTTTGATGATAATGAGTTTCATCTCAGCGTGTGTTGCTGTATTTCGTCTTGACTCGTGCACTGGTGTTGGATCCCTTACGTGGTTGTATCTTATCATGGAATGAATGAATCATACATTGTCAATCTTCTTGTCATGTCTGGCTCATGCTCACTAGATTTGACTGTATGCACCATGCTGTTTAAGTAGCTTTCCATAGAAGTTCCAAAATACAGTCACTCCAGCATATATATATGTGCACCTGAATAAAAAATACTCACACACTTCTGCACTTTGTTGATGTTTAATTCTCCTTAAAAAAGCATGCAAGGTTGTCATAATGATACACGGCTCCCTATTCTCGCCGCTGCTCCCATCTGCCTTCTCCTCCTCTCCTTCTTATCCCCCCTCGTCTCCTCTTTAACCTCTGTCAAGGATGATAGTGATGGGGCCCACACAGCAAAACTCAGCCTCAGCAAGCTCTTAGATTAAGCCTCTTAATATCCGCAACTGGATTTCTGTGGCTTTCAAATTCCCCCGCGACTTAAAGCTTTGCCGCTCTCCTTTTTTTTCAGGATTGCTCTAAGCTACTCTCTTGCTCAGTTACTTTTTTCCGTCCCTCGCTCTGCAATTCTACCGCTACCTGCCTCCACACTTTCACATGGTAA